>NC_135599.1:5226280-5527581 GCF_965152235.1 Eretmochelys imbricata | reverse complement strand
CCTCCTGTTTCCAGAGCCTCCAGGGGCCTAACGGCAGCATGGGAGACACATTACCTGCTCTGAGGGCCAAACTCTCTGTCCTGGAGTTTGCTGGTTCTCAGGGGTCACTTTGCAGCAGGGCCAGTTTCTCTATGTGGGGGAGAGAGAGGGCCTGCCCTGGACTCAGGGTGCAGAGATACACTCGGCCCCTCTCCCCTGCATTGACTGGCTGGAGCTGCCAGCCCCTGCTGAAAGGTAATGGCGCTGGGGGGCGCTGTGAGTCGCTCAACACCTCACCCCGGTGGAAGAACTGGTGGGGGGGGCTCCAGGCTTTTCTCGGATCTGCTATTTCCACCTGCCCGTAAAGTCCAGCTTTCCCCAGCACATTCACTGCAATGCACTCGGGTCACTGTTTCCATGGCTGACAGCAAAGAATCGCTCCCAGTTTCCCTTCTATCTGCAGCACGATTAGCCTGTGTCGGTGGTTAATGAGGTGGATCTAGTTGTCGATGGTTATTCATTCCCCACCTGGACAATTCACACAGTCCCTTTCCTGCTCAAATCCCCAGCACCTCAGTGATCCCGGTAGCAAGGGTTGGGTTTTCCCTGAGGCCCTGAGATTCTCAGGGTCCTTTTTTCCCTCCACCTGGAGTGAACTCAGCTTTTCCCCCATCCCAGACACTCCATGAAATAACAACAGCAGCATAAAGAAAGCGGGGAGGGAACATCTCCCGGCCAGGGATGGAGGTGCCCAGGGCCCCCTGCTTCTCCATTGTTTCCATCGCAGAAGAGGAAGGTTCCTTGGAATTTGACACCCTGCTTTCCACAAGGGACAGAGAAAGATCTTGATGTTCCTGCGTCTGTACAAAGAAAATTGTCCTTCTGTGTGAAAGAGAGGCAGGAAATGGCTGTTTCTACCCAAATGATCAACGAAACCAGAAAGTGACGCTGTGCAATTAACGATCTGGTACTACACTAACTCTGCGGTTTCTTAGATGCAGCCACAACCGGCTCTGTGGTTGGTAACCTTACAGAGACGCTGCGGGTGATCATGAACTCGAAGCACAATCCCTTTAAACAGCTGCCACTGGAATGTAACACAGACTAGTCCATTCCTCCCAAGGGGATGGGGTTCTTGTTCTTCTACACATTGTAGCCCATGGAGACCAAGGATCTGCAAATGTGCCTTCATGTGTCTTTGTTTCATTGATGAAAACATAAACTAGACACTCAGAGGATTGGAACTGATTTCAGATGAGGGACCTGTTTGCTCGGTTTCTATGGATTTGCACAGGAAAACACTGAGTGTTTCCATTCATCCCTATTCAGTGGAGCTCCCGAACATAATGGAAATGGATATGTGCTTATTTGTGTTAAGGGAACAGGCTTGTAAGGGGGCACTTGGATTTGAACCAAGGATCACTTAAGCTGCAGTCAAACACTCGACCACTGAGCTACACCCCCCATGGCATTGGCATAGGCAAGTCAGTGATCTTCAGGATTTTGAAGGACAGGCCCTGCTCAGAGAGCTCCTTGTCCATTCCCAGACAATGGGTGGTTTTAAAAATGGGGTCTGATTAAACTTTATCTATACATGTAGACCCCACAGCTTGCCCACTCACCGACACAGCTTCTCCCACTGACACAGCTCCCATCTCTCGGGGAGGTGGATTAACTACACGGACGGGACAGCTCTCGCCCATCCCCTTAGAGCATCTTCATTAGTTATGAATAAGTAGGAAATAACCGACTGAATGGACAGCAACCAATTTATCAAATATTGCTGAGCCTGCATTCAATATGGGTAACTGGTCATATTGGGCTGCATTAGGAGGAGCATTGCCAGCAGATCGGGGGAAGTGATTATTCCCCTCTATTCGGCATTGCACCCAGTTTTCAGAGCCCCTCCCACTACAGAAACAAATTGGAGAGAGTCCAGGGGAGGGCAACAAAAATGATGAGGGGACTGGAACACATGACTTACGAGGAGAGGCCGAGGGAACTGGGATTATTTCGTCTGCAGAAGAGAAGAGTGAGAAGGATTTGATAGCTGCTTTCAACTACCTGAAAGGAGGTTCCAAAGAGGATGGATCTAGCCTGTTCTCAGGGGTACCAGATGACAGAATAAGGAGTAATGGTCTCAAGATGCAGTGGGAGAGGTCTAGGTTGGATATTAGGAAACACTATTTCCCTAGGAGGGTGGTGAAGACTGGAAAGGGTTACCTAGGGAGGTGAGGAATCTCTATCCTTAGAGGTTTATATGGCCTGGCTTGACAAAGCCCTGGCTGGGATGATTTAGTTGGGGTTGGTCCTGCTTTGAGCAGGGGGTTGGACTAGATACCTCCTGAGGTCCCTTCCAACCCTGATCGAGGGTTAGAATAATATTTCCCAACCAACCATCAGTTGAGCTAAGCGCAAATCAAGAAGGGTTTCTTCAGGTATGCTGGCAATAAGAAGAAAGCCAAGGAAAGTGTGGGCCCCTTACTAAATGAGGGAGGCAACCTGGTGACAGAGGATGTGGAAAAAGCTAATGTACTCAATGCTTTTTTTGCCTCTGTCTTCACAAACAAGGTCAGCTCCCAGACTGCTGCCCTGGGCAGCACAGCATGGGGAGGAGGTGACCAGCCCTCTGTGGAGAAAGAAGTGGTTCGGGACTATTTAGAAAAGCTGGACATGCACAAGTCCATGAGGCCGGATGCGTTGCATCCGAGAGTGTTAAAGGAGTTGGCGGATGTGATTGCGGAGCCATTGGCCATTATCTTTGAAAACTCATGGTGATCGGGCGAAGTCCCGGAAGATTGGAAAAAGGCTAATGTAGTGGCCATCTTTAAAAAAGGGAAGAAGGAGGATCCTGGGAACTACAGGCCAGTCAGCCTCACCTCAGTCCCCGGAAAAATCATGGAGCATGTCCTCAAGAAATCAATTCTGAAGCACTTAGAGGAGAGGAAAGTGATCAGGAACAGTCAGCATGGATTCACCAAGGGCAAGTCATGCCTGACTAATCTAATTGCCTTCTATGATGAGATAACTGGTTCTGTGGACGAAGGGAAAGCAGTGGATGTGTTATTCCTCGACTTTAGCAAAGCTTTTGACACGGTCTCCCACAGTATTCTTGTCAGCAAGTTAAAGAAGTATGGGCTGGATGGATGCACTACAAGGTGGGTAGAAAGTTGGCTAGATTGTCGGGCTCAATGGGTAGTGATCAATGGCTCCATGTCTAGTTGGCAGCCGGTATCTAGCGGAGTGCCCCAAGGGTCGGTCCTGGGGCCGGTTTTGTTCAATATCTTCATTAATGATCTGGAGGATGGTGTGGATTGCACCCTCAGCAAGTTTGCGGATGACACTAAACTGGGAGGAGTGGTAGATACGCTGGAGGGTAGGGATCGGAAAGAGAGGGACCTAGACAAATTGGAGGATTGGGCCAAAAGAAATCTGATGTGGTTCAACAAGGACAAGTGCAGAGTCCTGCTCTTAGGACAGAAAAATCCAATGCACCGCTACAGACTACGGACTGAATGGCTTGGCAGCAGTTCTGCAGAAAAGGACCTAGGTGTGACAGTGGATGAGAAGCTGGATATGAGTCAACAGTGTGCCCTTGTTGCCAAGAAAGCCAATGGCATTTTGGGGTGTATAAGTAGGGGCATTGCCAGCAGATCAAGGGACGTGATCGTTCCCCTCTATTCGACATTGGTGAGGCCTCTTCTGGAGTACTGTGTCCAGTTTTGGGCCCCACGCTACAAGAAAGATGTGGAAAAATTGGAGAGAGTCCAGCGAAGGGCAACAAAAATGATTAGGGGACTGGAACACATGAGTTATGAGGAGAGGCTGCGGGAACTAGGATTGTTTAGTCTACGGAAGAGAAGAATGAGGGGGGATTTGATAGCTGCTTTTAACTACCTGAAAGGTGGACCCAAAGAGGATGGATCTAGACTATTCTCAGTGATAGCAGATGACAGGACAAGGAGGAATGGTCTCAAGTTGCAGTGGGGGAGGTTTAGGTTGGATATTAGGAAAAACTTTTTTACTAAGAGGGTGGTGAAACACTGGAATGCGTTACCTAGGGAGGTGGTGGAATCCCCTTCCTTAGAAGTTTTTAAGGTCAGGCTTGACAAAGCCCTGGCTGGGATGATTTAGTGGGGATTGGTCCTGCTCTGGGCAGGGGGTTGGACTAGATGGCCTCCAGAGGTCCCTTCCAACTCTGTTATTCTATGATTCTAGGAGTCTATGATTCAAATCCCTGACGTAATCCCACTCCGTCCAGTAGCCCCAGGCACATTCCAAGCGTTGGATTCGAGACACTGAGTCAGCTTCCTGCAGTGAGTTTCAGCCTTCCCAGAGGTAATTTGTGGGGGCTCGCCATTTTCGGATGGTCTTGTTTATTTCCCCTCCATCCAATTCAAATGAGTTTGAAATTACTCATGGCAACATTCTTTCACCTACTTTGGTAAACAGAACAGTTATCAAATGTTGTACTGAGAGACCAGTCAGTGGGGAACAGAGCGATAGTCATTTGTAAACCAGTTGCATTAAGAACCACAGCTCTCTGGATGGGGGTAGACCACCGTGGGGATGGGGGTGTCACAGAGAATTTGGAGGGAGGTGGCGGAGTAGAGGGTGGAAGAGGTTGAATTAGGGTACATTTTCCCTTGGCCCCGAAAGGGGCAGCACGATATGCCCAATTAAAAGGGGGTGTCATGCCTGAAGAATTTACAATATCCACCAAAATAACAGTAACAACAAGACAAACACAGAACGCAATGTTTTGTTGCGACAGGGGACCCACGGCGTTCTGGGTTTTCTTCCACTGGCACCAGCTTGCCCAGAAAGTGTCTGAAAAAGAAAATAAGCATTCCCCAGCCCCTGGGTGGGGACAGATGATTGCTTAAAAATGCCCCTTTCTTTTCACATTTTTTTTGGCTGACTGCAGGAAAACCAAAAAATTACCTTTATATTTTGTTTGCTTGTTTTTTTATTCAAAGGATACTTGCTGCATACCTAGGCAGAGGAGGCCTGTCTATGTAAACACGGTCTGTTCCTGAAGTCTTTCCCCCAGTTCATCACTAGATGTGAGGGGGGAGGTCATTCAGGCCTTCCTTACACTTCGTATTTAAAAACTCCTTATTGTTCCTACCTCTGCTGGCCTTCGATTTCTCCTCCTGTCCCTTCTTTGGCAGCTCATATGAGGTGGCCAAGTGGTTAAAGTGGTGGGCTGCTAATCATTGTGCTTTGCATGCATGGGTTTGAATCCCATCCTCATTGTGTGCATTTTGTCTTCTCCCCTCCTTCACAAACAACCATCTCCCCTTTGGTACAAGCCACATTGCTTCCTGTAAACAAAAACCTTCTCAGGAACTCAGACCTCCCTTGCTGTCAATAAAACTCGTCTAAATCCCAGATTTCTGAAAGAGTTCTTTGTTTCTTAGTATTTATCTCAAAAGGTAACAGCCTCATAATGTCCCCCAAACACCCTGGGACCAGCCCAAATAATTAAAATGCCCCCACCTCTGCCACGACAGTGACCCACAGCTAGCGTGTCTAGGTCAAGGTGCTCTGGAGGAAGCAACTCAAACATTTTCTCTCTGCTTCCCTTGGCGAGGTCTGACTGGGAAAACAAAATTGAAAATTTTCTGCTGGGAAACCAATTCTAGTCTGTTTGGGGACTTTCATTTGAATGGATAATTATTATTCTCTTCTGATCTCTGAATTATTTCAGTTCAGTCTTTGTCCTCCAGATGTGTTGCCAGGTGTTGAGCAGAGTGGGAGTGAGGCCAAGTCATGACGTCTCTTCCCCTCTTCCAACTTGCTAGGAAGTTCCGCTGCCTTGATGTGAGTCAAGCAGTGTCCATTGTCTCCGGGCTTTCTCGGAGGAGTCCGCATTGTACACGGTTCCTGGGAGAGTCCTTGGGAGCGTGGATACCTTTAATGGGCCATCTCTCTCCACTGTCATTTTATAGCCCTGCAGCCCCAGCCCCATAAGCCTGAGTCAGCTGCCCTGGGCTCTGAGACAGGTGCCCTGGGTGTTTTAATTGCAGTATAGACATAACATTAGGATACGTCTACAGTGCAATGAATCACCCACGGCTGGCCCGTGTCACATTAATCCAGGACAGCGGCTTGGGCTGTAAAGTAGCAGGGTACGTGTCTTGGCTCAGGCTCAGGACCCTTCTCTAGGAGCCCAGAAGTTTGGGCGGGAGTTTGGCAAGTGAAAAAGGGAAAACCGCAGTGAAGTATTCTCCTGGACTCAATGGGATTTCTCCATTTCTCTGTCTGCTTCGGGGCAGGGACAAAAACAGGTCCTGCTGTATTCGTTATTTCAAAGGGAGGTTTAGGATTTTCATTCTCAGACACGGTGCACAAAGCAGGACTCAACCCTCAGCATAAACTGAATGAGCCGCCCACAGATTCTGGCAGCCCCAATGAGCCACTTGGTGTGAGAGCTCAGACCTGCCCTTGTCCCAGAGGGAGGGGGTCATCTGCGAGGGGACTGGAACACTGACCTATCAGCCCTTCACACCCAAACTTTCAGTCACTCTATTATCAGTGCCTCTGAGTGTAATTTAAACAACAAGAACGGCTACACTGGGCTAGACCAAAGGTCCATCTAACTCTGTTATTTGTCTTCTGATAGCAGCCAGTACCAGGTGCCTCAAAAGCCACTACTGGGAGTTGAACCCAGGATCTCCTGTTTAGAAGACAGGTGCTTTAAACCAGCTAATCCATGGTGCTTTCCTCTGGCTAATGTATGGTGTCTGCCCACACCTGACTCCCTGCCAACCCGCACTGGGCCCTGACAAGCGTTTCTTGTGTTTCGATTCTGTAAAGCAGAGAAGCGGGTGAAGTTTTACTCCCAAGGTGTGTGTGTGATTCTTTGGACAGGTCTATCTTACAAAATTAAGTCAGTAACAACATTACTTTGGGGTGTTAAAAATTTTACCTTCCCTGAGCAATGCAGTTATATCAGCCTAATCCCGGTGTAAATAGCACTGGGTTAACAGGAGGACTTCTTCCCACCCCACTCTGCCTCTTCGGCTGAGGCCTGCTGGTCCACCTTTCACTCGCTCCTCTCTCCCCAAGGCCTCCTTGCCGGCTGCTCATTCCTCTCCGCCCCCTACCCCAAGGTCTGCCCGCCACCCACACCTCTCTGACCCCTCCCCTGAGACCCACCATGGCCGCCGCTCCCACCTCTCAGCCCCACCCATGAGACCCACCCAGCCTGCCACCCGTGCCTCTCCGTCCTGCCCTGCCCACCACTTGCACCTCTGTGCCCCTCCCCTGAGGCCCACCCTGCCCACCTCTTTCTTCATGCCGCTGTTGTTATTCCATGACACATTAAAGATGGAATGAAACGCTGAGTTTCCTCCAGGGTGAGGAAAGGAAGGAGACACCAACCCCCTGGCAAAGCTCTGTGCCCCACAGAAAACCTGCCCCCTGCTATTACAGTCACTGATGTACTGGGGATATGACGGGAAAGGGACTGTCTGAATTATCGAGGCAGGAATTTTACAACAATCTACAGCAACATCACTGGCCACAAACACACTCTCCTCATGCTCCAGCCAGAAGGGAAACGAGCAGGAATTCTTGTTCAGCCCTGGGCACACTTACACAACAGCACAGCAGTGAGTGTGTTGTGGACGCTGGTCTGAGGAAACAATTGGAAACGATCACTCAGTAAGAACAGAACGAGAGTGTCGTGAGAGCGCTCTATAAAGCAAGTAGTTGTGGCTGAGTGGTTAAGGTGGTGGACTCGAAATCCCTTGGGGGGGCGGGGTCTCCCTGTGCAGGTTTGAATCCTGCCAACTACGGAGGAAGTTGTGGCTCTTTAGTTTCAGTGCCTGAGCATCCTTGGCCCCAGTGGGAGCCAGGCTACGTCTACACGACAGAGTTATGCTGCTTTAGTTAAAGCGTTTTAATTAAGCCGCTGTTGCATGTCCACACTAGGCTGCTTGTGTCACCGGAGCGCATCCAGGCTAGCAGCTCTTGGATCGCCACAGAGAGCAGTGCATTGTGGGACGCTATCCCACTGTGCAACTGGCCGCAGGGTGCTTTGGGAAGGGTTTGCAATGCCTCGTGGGCAGCCACACGAGGCAGGTTTCTCTATCCCATTGTTCCGTGGGCACCCGACTCGATTGCCAGCTGCTTTTCAGCTGCCGTGGGCGTGCTGGGCAGAGAGTGTGTGTGTGTTGGGGACAGACAGTGTGTGTGTTCGGGGAGCGTGTGTGTTGCGGAAGAGTGAGTGTGTTGGCACGCTGTCCCTAAGTTCAGACAGCTGCTGGAAGCAACCAGTCCTGAGTCAGGGGGAGCGGGACACCCCAGTCCTGAGTCAGGGGGAGGGGGGATACCCCAGTCCTGAGTCAGGGACAGCGGGACACCCCAGTCCTGAGTCAGGGGGAGCGGGACAGCCCCGACATCAGCCCCCACTTCCCGCACTGGCTCAGCACAGCCCAGCAGTCTCTGTCACATACACACACTCACACACACTGCTGCCTGCCTGGCTGTGTGTCAGGGTGCAGGACGAGGGGGGTTTAGAGGGCCATGGGCCCAGCACTTTTTAGCAGCCCTAAGTACGGACGACGGAGGGGGGAACAAGCTGGAGCCTTGGGGGAAGAGGCGTTCTGTGGGTGTGGCCTCGGAGGGAGGGGTGGCATCAGGGAGAACGGGCGGTGTGAGATTGGGGCCTCAGGGAGAAGGGGCGGAGTGAGTGAGTGCTGGGGGGAAAGGGGTGTCATGGGGGCATCACAGTTCGGACGCCGGTGGCCCCCGCAGTGTAAGGAAGATTCCACCACCCCTGCTCTGGGTCCTAGGTGTGGTGAATTTGTCAGGTCTGAGACAGGAGTTGCTTGTGAATGACAGTGACCCCTTTGCCAATTGGCACCAATAAGCTTTTGTCACACATTGCGACGGGGCAAGGCAAGACGGCTATAGTTAAGTAGTGAGGAACAGATATTTTAGCCCCAGGCTAAACAAATCCTTGGTACTATGGTAACCAAATGGCAGTTGTTTCAGGTTAATCAAGACACCTTGGGCCAATTAAGATCCTTCTAGAAAGCAGTGGAGATAGCTAGGTTGATTGGAACACGTGAAGCCCATCAAGGCCTGGCTGGAACTAGTGAAAAGCCTCCCAGTTCATCAGTGAGGCGCATGTGTCAGGATCTGTAGGAGGAAGCCGTGCTGTTGGAGGAACCAAGCAGTGCAAATCCACATCAGGTGAAAGGAAGGAGGCCCTGAGGTAACAGCGAAGGAGATACTGAGTGGGGGCTGCTGTGGGGAAGCGGCCCAGGGAATTGTACACGTCCTATTTCCCAGAAGTCAGCTACCATAGCTGCTACTATTTGGTCCCTGGGCTGGAGCCCAGAGTAGAGGGCGGGCCCGGGCTCCCCCCTCCCCTCCCTGATTAATCATGGATACTGGGAAACAGAGATTGTGCGAGGGAGGGTTGCTTCTCCTCACCTCCCTTGCTGGCTTATGATGGCTCAGTAAGCTGTGGCCCTTGCCTCTAGAGAGAGAGAAGGGCTATGTGGAGGGTCACAGTGAGCCTCTGAGGCTAGCAAAATCCACCAGGAAACGTGGGACCCATAGAGACAAGGACAGAGCTTTGTCACAACATGAACTGAGCCATACCCTCACCCCCTGATATAATAGAAAGGCCAGCACAAAAAACAGAGAAAGTAACAATAAGATACTAAAAGAACAATGGTTGGAACTCTCCATTTCTCTCAGTCTTTGGGTGGATGGGTACTAAGAGCTGTAGCTACAGTTGAGGAACCAGGCGATCGGACAGCTGGCTCAGCCCTCCCTACTAGTACCTCTCTCACATATAGGGAAATGGGTCAAAATTGGAATTCATGTCATGACTCACTTCCCATAGGGGATCAGTCTGTCTCAGGCTCTGTCTATACTTCAAACACTGGAAGTATTCTTCTGACAACCTAACACTGTCTACGCTGGGGCTGAGGTCACATTAACTACTTCTCTCAGTGGAGTGGACTTTTCACACCCTTGAGAGAGGTGGCTACGTCAACATCGCTTTTCAGCATACACCAGACTTTAGATGGCTTATTGACCTAAAAGGTAATGGACTTCAGCCTTCTCCTTGGTGGTTGAGGACTGCAACTTTCCTACCTGCTGAACACATCCTATGACAGATGACTTTCCTTTGCAAATTAGAGAAGTGGGGAAGTCAGTGACCCTTACAGTCTAAGTGTAAGAACTTGTAAAAACTTCTACAAATTGTCTCTTCGAATAATTTTGCTTTCACTAGAAATAGACTTTGAAACTAAGCAAAATAAGTTCTATTTGAAACACAAAAATTTAAAATCTATACTGGGCCAATATTCACTTATACACTCTCACACACATTCTTCCACCCCACCCATTGGAGTGAGGTTTTCTACCAGAACTCCTTACACTACAGGGGGTAAATTAAAGCAAATTAACTTTTCAAGATCAGCTGTCACTTCCTGTATGACTAACAAAACAAAAAACAAGACACTTTGTTTTACAAAGTGATTCAGATTATCACACAATTAGTCTCCTACTCTTTAACCAATAAATTCATTTTCATTGGAAACAATAACCTATTCAAAGAGCTCAAATTCTTGTCATATGAGTTCATTTTCTTTTAATCCCCGTTGCCAACAACCGAACCTTGGCTCTAGTTCTGGTTTGTCCCAACGTAGGTCCCAACCAATTCTCTGGGTTCCTATATCGCTGGTTCTTCTGCCATGTGTGTTGGTGGAAGGGGTCTCCTATGTGGGAATGTTTGCATCACGAGGAAAAAAAAATCTCTCTTTTCACACTATTTAATCTTTCAAAGTAGGAGGAGGTAGAGGAGAAGGGATGTAAATGCATAAAACACAAGAGAAAACTGTCCTACACTGAAGGCATTTATCGGTATAACTATATTGCTCAGGGGTGTGAAAAATCCAGAGTTGAGCAATGTAGTTACACAGCCCTAACGCCCTGTGTAGATAGCGCTACGTCAGCAGGACGTATAGCTTGAGGGGGCTGGACTAATGAAGTCCGACGGGAGAGATCTCTCCCATTGGCTTAGAGCATCTGTAATAGCATGCTACACCAGTGCAGCTACATTGGGGCAGCTGTGCCAACATCAGCTTTATTGTGAAGCCGGAGCATCAGACACAAAACCAGAGAATCACGACTCAACATGCGAGTATCTGGAAGTCTGAAATTGGAACCGGACACGTTCCTTGCCTCATTGGTTACCATCATTTCCACAGCCTGAAAATCCTGGTTTCTGTGAAAATAGAATTAATTATATTGAAATTAGAATTCATTAAAGAAATGCTACTTGAAGGGTTTGTTGAAATATAGTTGTCAAGAAGAGAAACATTAAGGAGTGTGAGACAATGGGTCCTCAAACTAATTAACTTAGAGCTCCTACTGAGCTGGGAGATTGGTAAACATTAGTATGCAAGAAAGATATGTATGTATATTTGTCAGTTTCTGCTTCCTTTTGTCTCTTATGTTCAATTGGCTTATCTGTATAAATAAGTTAGCTTGAGCCTTTGCAGGGGGCTCACATATCTGGGTGCATTGGCAAAGTGCTTTGCTCATAAACAGAGTGGTCTGACAAATTATGTGAGTCCTGAATCTGACTTTGACATTACCCAATCAGGTACCCAGTTTGGAATCCACGAGGAGGGAATGTCCTATGAAGCACTCTCTCTCTTTGGATCCAAATGGTGAAGGATGATTGTTCTCAATCTAACCCTGGCATGCTTTGGATCTGTAATTAGTGAGTTGTACAAACAAACAATTTTCCTTGGGTCTTTGGTCACCATAGCTTCTTTTACTGGGATGGAAACCAAGAACGGAGCGTGTACTCATTCAACCCCAGTTCTTTCCAAATCCTTGGCCTTGGTTAGGGTAAATGTACACTTCTCTGAAGTAGAATCCTTTACAAAAGCACTCAAAATCTCAGCAGTGTTAGTGAGGAATGGCTTCCTGAAACATGCCCGGCTTTTCTTTAATTTGGTGGCACAATTCCAGGCAAGGGATTGGATACAGGCCTGTTAGTTATCAGAGCTGGAGTTTCTATTCAAAACTAGCTATTTTTCTGCAGCTATTAGATATCCAACACTGATTTCATTTCATACACTTTTTTTTAGCACCTACAAAAAACAAATTCAATAAAAAACCCACTTCTATTTCCTCAACATCTGCATCATGAAGGGGACCATTCCCCATGCCATAGAATTAGTTAGGTTATTTAAAATTTTTTAGTAACCTAGCATCCCCCATAATGGGGGACAAAACAGCCCCCTTGCCAGAAGTGGCTTTACCAATTGATGGAACCTGGGATTTAAACTCCAAATGATCACACTGTGCTTGGGATCCATTTGAATTCCCCTTCCAGGTTTTTGACACTTTCATCTCCAGTCAGCAACTCTGATATAGGATTAAAGAAGTCAAAGCATCGTCTCCAAGCACAGACAGCTGAGAACGCTTCATCATGTGACACTTTGAGAAGTGGAGGGATAGAATGTGATGAAGATCCCTCCTGTCTGAGCCATGCAGAGTTAACAGGTCTGGAGTGATGGGGAAGGAGGGAATCTCTGAGTCACCCCATCTCCTTCCAGTGTCACAGAGGCTGAAATGACCCTTCTTTTCCTGCCCCTGCTCCTCTTCCTTTAAATATAATTGGGCAAGTTCGCAATATAACTGCTCTTCAGCACAACCCAGAGCAACGTGAGAACAACTGGCAATGATATAATCTGAATCAGTGGTGATTCCGAACAATAATTTTGCAATAGGAGGAATGGTATAGATGTGATGCTCCCTGGTTCCTGGTAGGAAGGGCACACTCAAATTATTCATGAGACAATGGAGTAGATAGGAAGGACAAATGGGTCCACCTCAGAACAGGGTGAACTGCAAAAGGCAAAAATGGGCCACTCATTTGGACACGCTGAGGGATAACAGTGCTGCAAACAGTTCAAACAACTTTAAAAGTTACTATGTGGGAATCAGGAAAAGTATTAAAGAAAAAAAAGTACGGATAGCCCGAGAGGTTTTTATGGTGTTGATCTCCTGTGCAGATTCTTGGATGGCTAACGTGGGCTGAGTGCCAAGAGAAGGTTTTCCCACACTCACGGCATTCATAGGGCCTCTCCCCTGTGTGGTTCTCTGATGAGTAACAAGGTTTGAGCTGCGATTGAAGGTTCTCACACTCACGGCATTCATAGGGCCTCTCTCCTGAGCGGATTCTCTGATGCTTTATAAGGGCTGACTGGTCATATACGTTTTTCCCACACTCAGTGCATGCATTTTTTGTCTTTCCCCTGAGGATTTCCTGCTGTGTTGTGCTTTCCTTGAGGTCCTTCTGAGTTCCCCTATAGGAAATTAATTTACCCACTTTATCCCTTGGCCGATTTCCCTGCTCTCTCTCTGGTCTGTGCTGAATCTCACAGGATTTTCCCTGCTCATGACTCCTGGACACGTTCCTTTCCGATCTTTGTGATAATGCTCTGTGTTTATCCACTTGCCCAGCATTTTCCTGCTGAGAATTCTGCTCCTCTTTCTCACATGCCATCGCATCACCTGCTGCGATAGAGACAGAAACCTCCAACAGGGATGGAAAGGGGAAGGCCAACGAAAAAAAGTGCTGGAGAGAGGTCAAATAAAAACAGGAACTGAACTCCTCCAAACACTTCCCCTAAATGGGAGAGAGGAGGGGATCAATTCAGCCTTCACATCCCATCAAATTCATGGGGGGAAGGGAGGAAGCTACTGCCTGATATCTGCTAGGATCTACAGGAAGCCATGAGCTATAGTTACCCTGAGGTTATGACCCCTGCCAGGGATAATAATGAACTGAGTGACCTCCCAAGGGCTTTGTAGGGCATCCCATATGTTTCCTTCAGGCACTTACAGATTCTGAGTTGGTTTCATGTTTCCTCACCTTTGCAGGGAGCTCTCAGGGTCTGTCTTTGCTCTGAACCCTGGAGCTCTGAGACCCATGGCTCTTCCCCTTGTTCCAGCTGGGAAAACACATCAGGTTTGGAAATGGGAAACCCTGCTCAGATGAAAGAAAACAAAGGAGTTCAGGTGATTGCATAAGACTTTGTCATAAAAAAAACAAAACATTCTATTAATTTAACTTCAGTGCTTAGTGTGACCTGGTGTGCCTTGGGGAGTCCTGACTGAAAACGCTAAGGTCAGGGCAGGCTAAAAAAGGGAGAGAAGATGCTCCCACAACTGATGGCTAACACTGAAGTTAAAATCACCGACCACTCACAAACTCTGCTTCTGATCCCCCACACTGGTTATTGAGAAGCTGAAAAAGATCACACAGCCCCCTTTATTGCATTCCAGTTCTCTGACTCCCAATCAGCACCTGTGTTCGGTACAGTGAGAGCTTATTTAAAAATTCTGGTCACAGAAACACAATGTTCTGACCCCAAAGGGTCAGCCATATTACCAGGTCAGCACAGGTTTGAATCATAGAACCATAGAATCTCAGGGTTGGAAGGGACCTCAGGAGGTCATCTAGTCCAACCCCCTGCTCAAAGCAGGGCCAATCCCCAATTAAATCATCCCAGCCAGGGCTTTGTCAAGCCTGACCTTAAAAAAAAGGTTTGGATCTTACCCAAAATACCAGGCTGCCAGCCAATCCTTTAGCCTCTAAACTAAAGGAAAGAAGCAAAGGTCAGATTCATTCAGAAATCTATATATCGGGTTCTTCACAGTATTGGTGAGTTCCTGGCTTGAAAGTCTGTCTGGAACATATCCACAGCTTGGATGGGTCATTCAGTCCTTTGTTCAAGGCTTCAGGTTGCAGAGAAGTTGCTCCAGAGGTAGGAAGAGGGATTGAAGAGAAAATGAAGATGATGCAGCTGCCCTTTCTATTCCCTTTGCCTTGTGGCTTGTACTTCCTGTGTCCCAAACACAAGCTTCACAGCACATGGCATGGAAAAGTCCTGGAGTTCTCAGTACACAGGCATACCCCTGCATGTCTTGCTGACTCAATAGGTGTATCCCCTTGGTTCTTTTCATGGGCTCATTGTACAGCTGATGACCCTTGACAGGCCAGTGAAGAGGCTCCGCAGTGCTGATGCCAGTCTGTCCGGGGGTGTCACCCAGAAACACTGCACAAGTCTGGAAATACAGATATACCCTACATGTCTATAACTCACAACACAAAGGTGGTACAAAACATAGAAACAAAAGGATCATACTTGGAAAATCATAGCATTTTCACTGACACCTTACATGGCATATCTAGCATGATTCATTGCAATTTCATCATATTGGTATTTTATTATTAATTATTATTATTAAAGTGTCTCACAATTCCCTACAGTGTCACACCTAGTAAACCAGTGAATTCCCAGGACCAGCTCCCTGGGTCCCTGAAGATGCTGAGCACTCTGCTTATGAGGGATTGAAATACCCACATATCTGCTGGGAACACACACAGACAGGCACAGTCTGTCCCCTGTGACAAAGTTCCTGCTCTACCTTGGTGGGTCTTGCGCTTATTGGCGGATTTGCTCGCCTTGGAGCTTCACGGCAGCCCTCAGCTTGGCCGTTTCTCTGAACCCACAGTCCAGGTTGACGACTCCTGGGTCTGACCAGGAGTTGGGAGGATTTGGGGGGAACCCGGGCCCGCCCTCTACTCCGGGCTCCAGCCCAGGGCCCTGTGGAATGCACCTGTCTAGACTGCCTCCTGGAACAGCTCTGCGACAGCGACAACTCCCTGGGCTACTTCCCCATGGCCTCTCCCAACCCCTTCTTTATCCTCACCATAGGACCTTCCTCCTGGTGTCTGATAATGCTTGTACTCCTCAGTCCTCCAACACTCCATGGTCTCACTCTCAGCTCCTCACGCCCCTTGCTCCCAGCTCCTCACACGCACCTCACTAACTGAAGTGAGCTCCTTTTTAAAACCCAGGTGCCCTGATTAGCCTGCCTCAATTGATTCAAGTAGCATCTTGATTGGCTGCAGGTGTTCTAATCAGCCTGTCTTACTGGTCTCCAGAAGGTTCCTGATTGTTCTGTTACTTTACCCAAGGGAAAGGGACCTACTTAGCCATCTGGCCTGACCCTGTCACAACCCCTATGTTCACTCTTCTAGAAAACTATGATCAATTATTTACATAGTATGGCTTGTTTGAGGTATCATTTGAAAATGCATAATCTATAGAATATTATCCTCCTGTTAAAATATGTGTAGCAACACTATGTAAAATTATGAGATTTTACTGTATCATATTAGTGAAAAAGTTACAATTCTGGGGAACACCCTCAGACCAGTTCCTCAGAAACAGCAAGGCAAGCAGCTGGTCAAATTGCCATTCTCCAGGAGGGGGAAGGTGTGAAGACGACTTTTACATTCCTTCACAGGGACCACTTGAAGCTCATATCTACAACAGAGAGGCGGTCACCATGACTCAGCTGAGAACTGAAGTTGTTTGTCGTACAAAGGACTGAATTATAAAAAGAGGGGAGGAAAATGCTTGAGACTCTCTCTCTCCCCCTTTTCCTCTGCTCATGACAGCTCCTGAAGAAACTGAACTTGGCAGCAGGGGCGAATTAGGGGGACTTCTGGCTGAAAGGACAGCCAGCCTGCCTCAGGATATGGTGAGAGAAACATTTGCTTTGTATCCGTTTTAGCTTGTTAACTTAGATGTTAGTTTGGGTTTTATCTTGCATTTCTTTTGTAAACAATTCTGGCTTTTATACCTCATTACCTGTAGTCAATTAATATGGTTTTTTTGCCGGTAGTTAGCCATCTCATTTTATTGTTTCATCTAACCAGTGTGTTGGGATTAAAGTGTGTTGGAAAATCCATTTGGGATAACAAGGCTGGCACGTGTCATTTTCCACTGATGAAATGACAGACTTCATATGACCTTGCGTCGTTCAGTAGTGTGCTGGACAGTGAAAGATGCACAAAAGTCCGGGACCAGAGAATTTTCTGGGGTTCTCCTGTGGTGCATTGTAATTCGTGAGTCGCTGACTAACAGCGCTCAATACTGTGTAGCTGGCAGCGAGTCACATGCTGGAGACTGGGTGTTAACTGCCCAGGAGTGGCTGTTCTCACAGTAAAGCAGTGGAAAAGCCACCCCAGCTTGGGCAACTGAGGGGAAACAGCTGTTCAACCAGTCAAGATTGTACTGTGGTTAATGTCACAGACACTCAATTTCAAAGCATCTCCTAAAACACAGAGAAAGTAAATCCATGTCCCAGAAGTTGAAGACTCCAGACAGAGGACAAGTCTCCCTGGAACTGCTTCTTGCAGAGAGAGAGAGGTCCAGACACAATGAGAGAGTCCTGGGGAAGCTGGGAACACTATGAATGGGCTGGTGGGGTTCAGTGGAGAAAGGGAACAGGAAGGGCACGGATATCACTGAACGCAGGATCTCAGCAGTCCTAGATGTCAGGATAGCACCTAGTGCAGCCCACTGGAAAACATAATCCCAACTATACATATAAAATTATGGGCTCTAAATGAGCTGTTTCCACTCAACAGAGGGATCTTGGAGTCATTGTCGATAGTTCTCTGAAAACATCCACTCAGGGTGCAGAGGCAGTCAAAAATGGAACAGGGTGTTGGGAATCATTAAGAAAGGGATATATAATAAGACAGGACATAACTTGCCTCTATATAAATCCATGGTACGCCCACATCTTGAATATTGTGTGCAGATGTAGTCGGCCTATCTCAAAAAAGATACATTGCAATTGGAAAAGGTTCAGAAAAGGGCAAAAAAACCCGGACTAGGAGTATGAAGCAGGTTCTGTATGAGGAGAGGTATGTAAGACTGGGACTTTTCTGCTTGGAAAAGAGACAAGAGGGCAAATGAGAGAGGTCTATAAAAGCATGTCTGCTGTGGAGAAAGTAAAGAAGGAAGTGTTATTTACTCCTTCTCAGAACACAAGGACTAGGAATCACCCAATCAAATTAATAGGCAGCAGGTTTATAAGAAACAAAAGGAAGTATTTCTTCAAACAACGCACAGTCAACCTGGGGAACTCCTTGCCAGAGGACGTTGTGAAGGCCAAGATTATAATAGGGTTACAAAAAAAAAAAAACAAACACCGTGAGAAATCTATTGAGGACAGGTCCATGAATGGTTATTAGCCAGGATGGGCAGGGATGGTGTCCCTAACTTCTGTTTGTCATAAGCTGTGAATGGGTGACAGGAGATGAATCACTTCATGATTCCCTGTTCTGTTCATTCCCTCTGGGACGCCCGGTGCTGGTCACTGTCGGAAGACAGGACACTGGGCTAGATGGACCTTTGGTCTGTCCCAGTGTGGCCGTTCTTAAATACCAGGGAACCTAGTGAGTCCAGTGCAATGGGAGGGAGTAGGAAAATCCCTGGGTGTGGAGAACACTGGGAAATTAGAAACTATCATTCAGAAGCAACAGACTCTAAATAGTCTAGAAAAGCAGAATGTGAAAAATAAGAATCGGGGTCATGTGACTTCAGGAATGAAGGACTCAAAAAACCACGTCTGCAGAGAAGAGAGATTGTGGCTATTGCACATGGGGATGGGGGGAGCAACTCTCCAGGTCTCAAGGATTTTCACCACCAACTTAGGCCATCGTCCCATGCACGGGGCAATCCGGAGCAGTGAGGAGTTGTGTCATCTGTAATCCTGGCTGAGTTTCAATGCTCTGCTGCTGGAGCTCCCTTGTCTGGATTCCCCCAGCCACCATTCAAGGTCTGTGTGATCAGTAACCCTGGACCAGCCGCTCTGACCCCAGCAGCCTGCTTCTTACACCCCAAGCACATTCTGGTCTGGGTGGAGAAGGCTCAGGGTTTGAGAGAAGGCCAAGGGTAGGAAGCTTCTGTTCGTTATGCTGGACCTAACCCCCCGTTTTACTTGTGCAAACAGGAGATATTTGACACTGTGCGATTCTGCTCCTGTGCTCTCTTCCCACAGCGTTCAGCAGCAGGGGAGGGTCTCTGGTCGTGTGTGTGTCACTGGCATGCTGGGGTGATGCTGGAACAGGACAGAGCAGAGGTGGCATTGTGGGGGTGGCGTGAACCTCATCTCTTCCGTTCCCCTTCCAAGAACCGAGGGGACAGGAACCCTTACCCAGCCAGGTCACAGTCTCACAGGTCTCCTGCATGACGTCTCTGGAGAGGGCTCTCTGAGCGGGGTCCAGCAGAGCCCCCTCCTCCCTGGTGAAATACACAGCCAGCTCCTCGAAGGTCACCGGCCCCTGGAAGAGCAAGAGCCCCCCACTCAGGACCTGCTGCCCACTCACAGCCCCACTATTCGTGGGGGAGAGGAGCCCATCAAACGGAAACTCTGGGTGGACGGCAGTCAACAGAGTCCCACCCCCACCCCGCTCAGAGCACCCAGGAAACACCAGGGTGAGGGGGCGAAGAGACACCCCTCCTCTCTCCCAGCAGATCCATCACACACCTACTAGACACAGACTGATACCGGAGATGCTGCCCCGAGCAGGGTCTAGGGAGAGATCTCTTGTAGGAAGCCTAACACCCTCCTCCTTGTGAGGAGCTGGATATGAGGCAGGAGAATCTCCCCTAAGCCTGACTGGTGGCTTCCCCCTTCATATTTCAAGGCACCCGCTGGTTAGTTGGGTCAGGCTCCAGCACTAGGAGTCTGGTCCTTTTTCCCAGCCCCATCTACGTGGCTTATTTTCTGTTCACCAAATTGGAGCATTTCCACCTCCGAACCTCATGGGTCTGTTCAAAGAATCTAGGCCACTTATTAAACAACTCCCAGCAGGTCTGCCACCCCCTGGTCTCCTCCCTTTCTCCACCCTGTGCATTTCCTGCCCCGCTCCAACCTCCAAACCAGACGGTGCAAACCTTCCCCTCTCCCGTGTATTTGCTGTCCCTCTCCCTCCTGCAGGAACAGATCAGAACCCCCCCCAATAATCCCTACCTGAGCTGGCTCCTCTACAGCCATGTCACTCCCTTGTCCCATGGGAGGACAGAATGAACCGGAACGAAACGTGAGCGTTGTTCTGCAGCCTCATCGGGCGAGAAGGGCTGTTGTGGAGGTTTGGGAACGGGCATTAGTTCATTTCACATCACGCTTCCTCCAGGCTCTTTCCTTGCAGAGCGAGATCTGAGATTCTGCCGTGCTTAGAAAATGCTCAATCTCTGGATTACAGCAGAGACCTGGCCCCTCCTGCCAGGCTAAGCCCACAGACACACTTTTAACCTCCTTTCTCCCTCCCACATCCCAAAACAAAGTCTCTGAATGCAATCCTAGAAAAAAGCAGAACCAAAGGAGTCCCTTTCGAGGATTCCCTCTGACACTGACCCCACGGCAGCCACACCCCAGCAGGAGGGACGTGGAGACAGGAACTGGGTTTTCCTCTCTCTCATCCTCATCTTGTCCTCAGGAAAGTGATTCTCCCCACAGTGCAGTAATACATCTGTCTGGGCAGATCAAAGAGCTGGAAATCTCTTTCAAAACTCTTATCCCACGGACCCTGTCAGTCTCTCTATCTCCTTTTCCCTGTGCCCTCTCCATGCCTGTCTGCTCGGAAACTCTCATTCCTGGGTTGTTTGCTCCCCCATGGCTGGATTTGCTCCTGCAAATGGCAGGAGAAATGGGGTGGGGGGCTGTTTCTGTAGAGTCATTTTATAGTCCTTCACTGCCTGCCTGGGATTTCCCCATTGCCTGCCTAGGACCCCCACCTGCCCTCCAGCAGGATCTGCCAGCCCATTTGCCGAGGACCCCCTCCTCCTACCAGCAGGACCCCCTGATGCTTTACAGGAGGACCCCTCACTCTGCGCCAGGGACCGCCCCACCACAGCGCTGTGCACTGGGCATGGCAATGGTCCCAGGAGCCAGCTGGGCAATCCCAGACAGAGCCCCTGGCACAGCACCAGGCAGCGTCTAATCCCCTGCCCCACCTGCCCAAGAGACCCCCACTGGTCTGCAGCCAACAGGCCCCCAGTGATACCCACCTCCAGGACCCATAGCCTTAGGGCTGGGCACATCAGAACTACCCCCCGAAACCCCAAACCCTCCAGAACCCACCAACCTGACTAGGGCCCCCCCTGCCCAGCCACCCAGAGGCCTCCCCCTACCACAATGCCCCTTCAGCTCCCGCTGCAATCTCCCCACACAGACATGCACCCCCCCAGCAACAGTGTTCCCTCACAGTGTCTGACAAGTGGACAGAAAGTTATCACCACCCCCTGCTGGCCAGTCACACAGGCAGAGGGAGCCCGGGGGGACGCCTCTTTAACAGGAGAAGGGAAGCCATGGAGGGCCAAAATAACTAAGAAATTTCCATACTCTGTCACTAGCAAATAATGGCCACTGCGGATCCACCCCAGAGTTCGCTACAGCTTTGCACTGCGGGAAGGCCCCCCTCACAGAGACTCTTTGTCATGGGGTTTGGGATATTTCTGGACCCACGCTGCACTCAGAGGGACCTCCTCATCCCGTGCCAGCTGGAGAAAAGAAAAGGGTCCAGCCAACTCTCCTGTTACCAACTGGGAACCACCCATCCCCCAAACAGGGGGAGGCCCCTGGCTTTGATGGGTATTGAATATATGGCTAGTCTCTTTTATCAGCAAACATTTTTAACAGAGAGAAAGGAGGGAACAAATGATTCTCAAAGGAGAGGGAAAGATGATCATTGTTGCAGAGGGGTTCATTTCCCAATCAGGATGGAGAAGGACTCAGGGCGACGTTCTGGTTAAACTTGGATTTATGCTGGAAATGGCCCACCTTGATTATCATGCACATTGTAGGGAGAGTGGTCGCTTTGGATAAGCTATTACCAGCAGG
This sequence comes from Eretmochelys imbricata, assembly GCF_965152235.1. Taxonomy (NCBI): domain Eukaryota; kingdom Metazoa; phylum Chordata; order Testudines; family Cheloniidae; genus Eretmochelys; species Eretmochelys imbricata. The sequence goes on along the minus strand of NC_135599.1, from coordinate 5,505,840 downwards.
AGAGTGAGTTTGTTTGGGGCGGGGGGGGTGGGGCGGAGGGTGGATTTGTGCTGGAAAACCTGGATTTGTGCTGGAAAACCTGGATTTGTGCTGGAAGTGGCCAACTTGTTGATCACTTTGGATAAGCTATTACCAGCAGGAGAGTGGGGTGGGAGGGGGTATTGTTTCATGGTCTCTGTTTATATAATGTCTTCTGCAGTTTCCACGGTATGCATCCGATGAAGTGAGCTGTAGCTCACGAAAGCTCATGCTCAGATAAATTGGTTAGTCTCTAAGGGCCACAAGTCAACGTAAGCTTTTTTATGAATCTTTGAGACGTACAGAGAAAACGTGTCACAAACTAGGCAACTGAGAACATGGGATAAACGCGAAGACTGGGGGGGATTTTATGTGGCTATTAAAGAACGAGCTGGAAAAGGGGGATCGTTTGTGATATAAAATCCAGCCTGTCCAATACATAAACAGAGAGTGATCGTCCCCCCCCCACCCGCCCCTGTTCACCTGGGCAGCAGGGAGCCCTCTGAGGGGCTCACTGGAGGGGGCGGGGAGGGGGAGCTGGAGGGCTCCCTGGGGGAGGGGAGGGGGCGGTAGTGGGGGATGGGCAGGTGGGGGGTAGGTGGGGGCTGGGGGCAACGGTGCGGCAGTTGGGGGCAGCAAGTGGGACTGGGAAGCCGGGATCAGGGGCAGCCCCATGGGGGACAGGTCCCCTCCCTTCCCCGCCCCGGCAGAGACCCGGCGTCTCCTCCCACCCCGACGCCGGGGCAGCCAGGTTGGGGGATGGCTCCGGGCTCCAACTTCCCACCGACACCGGGACAAATAACTGCGGATAAAACGGGGGGGAGAGGGAAATCCCGCCCCCCCCACGGGAGGGGAGTTTCAATGGACATGTGAGGAGGAGGGAGAGACGGGGGGGATCAGGGGAGACAAGAGAGCGGATCAATGGGGGGGGTGGGGGGGAGTTTACAACCACGTGGGAGCTACCGAGAGAGAAAAGGGGAAAACTGGGGGGCATTCGTGCCCGTGGGGGGGGAAGGGGATCCAATTATCTCCCCCGCCGCCCCCCACTTCCCCCCCGGGAATTTCCTGGCTGCACAGAGACAGTTCAAACCCCACCCCCCGCAACTCCGGCGTCTCCCCCTCCAACACTCCATAACGGACCACTCCCGCCGGGTCCCAGTCTCTGCCCCCCCCCCAATCCCAGCCGTGCCGGGGGCAGAGAGTCACTTTCCTGCCCCCCCACCAGCTCTCTCCCCCCGCGTGGTCTCCCACTCACCGGGTCGGGGGCGGGCAGAGCCCGGGGCTGGTCCCAGCTGGAGAAAGCTCCCCCCCGGCCAGGCACGGGGGGGTTAATGACGGGACCCCCCAGCACAGACCCCGAAGAGGAGCCGCAGCTGCTCCTCCGAGAGACCCGACACGAGGCAGCGCCTGGGGGCGGAGCCTGTAGCAGACCGGGGGCGGGGCATCGTCTGGGGGCGGGCCCTGGAGCAGACCGGGGGCGGGGCAGCGAAAGGGGGGGGGCAGCGTAAGGGGGCGGGGCAGCGTCTGGGGGCGGGGCTTGGAGCAGACCAGGCGCTGCCTCGTGTCGGATCTGTGGGAGGAGCAGCTGCGGCTCCCCTCCGTGGTCTGTGCGGGGTGGGGCCCGTCATTAACGCCCCCCGTGCCCTGCCGGGGGGGGGCTTTGTCCAGCTGGGACCCGCCCCGGTGAGTGGGAGACCCCGGGGGGGGAGCGCTGGGCGGGGGGGGGCAGAAAAGTGACTGCCCCCCACCTGCCCATCCCCCACTGCCGCCCCCTCCCCGCCCCCAGGGAGCCTTCCAGCTCCCCCCCCGCCCCCTTCAGTCAGCCCCTCAGAGGGCTCGCTGCTGCCCAGGTGAACGGGGGCCGTGGGGGGGGGGGACCATCACTTTCTGTTTATGTATTGGACAGGCTGGATTTTATATCACAAACGGTCCCCGTTTTCCAGCTAGTTCTTTAATAGCCACATAAAATCCCCCCCGGTCTTGGCGTTTATCCCATGTTCTCAGTTGCCTAGTTTGTGACACGTTTTCTCTGTACGTCTCAAAGATTCTTAAAAAATACCGTCAACGTTTGCCCCACTTTGACTCTAGTTGTCTCCTTCTAACTGAATATGCCCCTGAGAGCTTTCCCTGTCTCTGTAATTAGAAATGACGACGAAAATCTCAGATTGACACCTTTTCTCAGATTCCTGAATATGGATCTAAAACGTTTGCCAATGTTGCCCATTTCCGCTCTATTCATTGACCAAATAGTGGTGGGAAATACACTCAGCTTTTACCTCCTATCAACAACAGCTAAAAATCCCTCTCATTTTCCACTTCCCTCTCTATAATTTGCATAAATGGATCCAAAATCCCTCAGATTTCCACCCTTTTTCTTTCATTTCTGAACACTGATCTCCAATCACAGGTTTCCCTCTTACAATGTCATTATCAAATGTCAATTAAAAATCCTCTTGGGTTTGGGGCTGTTCCCCATGGCTCTAAATCCGAGCACATTGTCCTTCCTTGGGGGGAACCTGTCGCCCTGAGTCCTTCTCCATCCTGGTTGGGAAATTAACCCCCCTGCAACAATGATCATCTTTCCCTCTCCTTTGAGAATCATTTGTTCCCTCCTTTCTCTCTGTTAAAAATGTTTGCTGATCAAAGAGACTAGCCATATATTCAATACCCATCAAAGCCAGGGGCCTCCCCCTGTTTGGGGGATGGGTGGTTCCCAGTTGGTAACAGGAGAGTTGGCTGGACCCTTTTCTTTTCTCCAGCTGGCACGGGATGAGGAGGTCCCTCTGAGTGCAGCGTGGGTCCAGAAATATCCCAAACCCCATGACAAAGGGTCTCCGTGAGGGGGGGCTTCCCGCAGTGCAAAGCTGTAGCCAACTCTGGGGTGGATCCACGGTGGCCATTATTTGCTAGTGACAGAGTATGGAAATGTCTTACTTATTTTGGCCCTCCATGGCTTCCCTTCTCCTGTTAAAGAGGCGTCCCCCCGGGCTCCCTCTGCCTGTGTGACTGGCCAGCAGGGGGTGGTGATAACTTTCTGTCCACTTGTCTCAGACACTGTGAGGGAACACTGTTGCTGGGGGAGGCAGGTGTCTGTGAGGGGAGATTGCAGCGGGAGCTGAAGGGACATTGTGGTAGGGGGAGGCCTCTGGGTGGCTGGGCAGGGGGGACCCTAGTCAGGTTGGTGGTTTCTGGAGGGTTTGGGGTTTTGGGGGGTAGTTCTGATGTGCCCAGCCCTAAGGCTATGGGTCCTGGAGGTGGGTATCGCTGGGGGCCTGTTGGCTGCAGACCAGTGGGGGTTGGGGTCTCTTGGGCAGGTGGGGCAGGGGATTAGATGCTGCCTGGTGCTGTGCCACGGGCTCTGTCTGGGATTGCCCAGCTGGCTCCTGGGACCATTGCCATGCCCAGTGCACAGAGCTGTGGTGGGGCGGTCCCTGGCGCAGAGTGAGGGGTCCTCCTGTAAAGCGTCAGGGGGTCTGCTGGTAGGAGGAGGGGGTCCCAGGCAAATGGGCTGGCAGATCCTGGTGGAGGGCAGGTGGGGGTCCTAGGCAGGCAATGGGGAAATCCCAGGCAGGCAGTGAAGGACTATAAAATGACTCTACAGAAACAGCCCCCCACCCCATTTCTCCTGCCATTTGCAGGAGCAAATCCAGCCATGGGGGAGCAAACAACCCAGGAATGAGAGTTTCCTAGCAGACAGGCATGGAGAGGGCACAGGGAAAAGGAGATAGAGAGACTGACAGGGTCCGTGGGATAAAAGAGTTTTGAAAGAGATTTCCAGCTCTCTCATCTGCCCAGACAGATGTATTACTGCACTGTGGGGAGAATCACTTTCCTGTGGACAAGACGAGGATGAGAGAGAGGAAAACCCAGTTCCTGACTCCATGTCCCTCCTGCTGGGGTGTGGCTGCTGTGGGGTCAGTGTCAGAGGGAATCCTCGAAAGGGACTCCTTTGGTTCTGCTTTTTTCTAGGATTGCGTTCAGAGACTTTGTTTTGCGATGCGGGAGGGAGAAAGGAGGTTAAAAGTGTGTCTGTGGGCGTAGCCTGGCAGGAGGGGCCAGGTCTCTGCTGTAATCCAGAGATTGAGCATTTTCTCAGCACGGCAGAATCTCGGATCTCGCTCTGCAAGGAAAGAGCCTGGGGGAAGCGTGATGTGAAATGAACTAATGCCCGTTCCTAAACTTCCACAACAGCCCTTCTTGCCCGGCCAGGTTGCAGAACGACGCTCATGTTTCTTTCCGGTTCATCCCGTCCTCCCATGGGACAAGGGAGCGACATGGCTGCAGAGGAGCCAGCTCAGGTAGGGATTATTGAGGGGGTTCTGATCTGTTCCTGCAGGAGGGAGAGGGACAGCAAATACACGGGAGAGGGGAAGGTTTGCACCGTCTGGTTTGGAGGTTGGAGCGGGGCAGGAAATGCACAGGGTGGAGAAAGGGAGGAGGCCAGGGGGTGGCAGACCTGCTGGGAGTTGTTTAATAAGTGGCCTAGATTCTAGGAAGAGACCCATGAGGTTCGGAGGTGGAAATGCTCCAATCTGATGAACCGAAAATAACCTACCTAGATGGGGCTGGGAAAAAGGACCAGACTCCTAGTGCTGGAGCCTCACCCAACTAACCAGCGTGTGCCTTGAAATACGAAGGGGGAAGCCACCAGTCAGGCTGAGGGGAGATTCCCCTGCTTCATATCCAGCTCTAGGAGTGGCTAAGTCATTATGCAAAGTAACCCATTTCCCCTTGTTTTTTCCTGCCCCCCCCCCCCCGACGTTCTTGTTAAACCCTGGATTTATGCTGGAAATGGGCCACCTTGATTATCATACACATTGTAAGGAGAGTGATCACTTTAGATAAGCTATTAGCAGCAGGAGAGTGGGGTGGGAGGAGGTATTTTTTTCATGATTTGTGTGTATATAAAAAGATCTTCTCAACTTTCCACAGTTTGCATCCGATGAAGTGAGCTGTAGCTCACGAAAGCTTATGCTCAAATAAATTGGATAGTCTCTAAGGTGCCACAAGTCCTCCTTTTCTTTTCACAAGGAGGAGGGTGTTGGGCTTCCTACAAGAGATCTCTCCCTCGACCCAGCTCGGGGCAGCATCTCCGGTATCAGTCTGTGGCTAGTAGGTGTGTGATGGATCTGCTGGGAGAGAGGAGGGGTGTCTCTTCGCCCCCTCACCCTGGTGTTTCCTGGGTGCTCTGAGCGGGGTGGGGGTGGAACTCTGTTGACTGCGGTCCACCCAGAGTTTCCGTTTGATTGGCTCCTCTCCCCCACGAATAGTGGGGCCGTGAGTGGGGCAGCAGGTCCTGAGTGGGGGGCTCTTGCTCTTTCAGGGGCCGGTGACCTTCGAGGAGCTGGCTGTGTATTTCACCAGGGAAGAGGGGGCTCTGCTGGACCCCGCTCAGAGAGCCCTCTCCATAGACGTCATGCAGGAGACCTGTGAGACTGTGACCTCGCTGGGTAAGGGTTCCTGTCCCCTTGGTTCTTGGAAGGGGAACGGAAGAGATGAGGTTCACGCCACCCCCACAATGCCACCTCTGCTCTGTCCTGTTCCAGCATCACCCCAGCATGCCAGTGACACACACACGACCAGAGACCCTCCCCTGCTGCTGAACGCTGTGGGAAGAGAGCACAGGAGCAGAATCGCACAGTGTCAAATATCTCCTGTTTGCACAAGTAAAACGGGGGGTTAGGTCCAGCATAACGAACAGAAGCTTCCTACCCCTGGCCTTCTCTCAAACCCTGAGCCTTCTCCACCCAGACCAGAATGTGCTTGGGGTGTAAGAAGCAGGCTGCTGGGGTCAGAGCGGCTGGTCCAGGGTTACTGATCACACAGACCTTGAATGCTGGCTGGGGGAATCCAGACAAGGGAGCTCCAGCAGCAGAGCATTGAAACTCAGCCAGGATTACAGATGACACAACTCCTCACTGCTCCGGATTGCCCCGTGCATGGGACAATCTCCTCGGTTGTTGGTGAAAATCCTTGAGACCTGGAGAGTTGCTCCCCCCATCCCCATGTGCAATAGCCACAATCTCTCTTCTCTGCAGACTTGGTTTTTTGAGTCCCTCATTCCTGAAGTCACATGACCCCGATTCTTATTTTTCACTATCTGCTTTTCTAGACTATTTAGAGTCTGTTGCTTCTGAATGATAGTTTCTAATTTCCCAGTGTTCTCCACACCCAGGGATTTTCCTACTCCCTCCCATTGCACTGGACTCATTAGATTCCCTAGTATTTCAGAATGGCCACACTGGGACAGACCAAAGGTCCATCTGGCCCAGTGTCCTGTCTTCCGACACTGACCAGCGCCGGGTGTCCCAGAGGGAATGAACAGAACAGGGAATCATGGAGTGATTCATCTCCTGTCACCCATTCACAGCTTATGACAAACAGAAGTTAGGGACACCATCCCTGCCCATCCTGGTTCATAACCATTCACGGACCTGTCCTCAATAGATTTCTCATGGTGTTTTTTGTTTTTTTTTTGTAACCCTATTATAATCTTGGCCTTCACAACGTCCTCTGGCAAGGAGTTCCCCAGGTTGACTGTGCATTGTGTGAAGAAATACTTGCTTTTGTTTCTTATAAACCTGCTGCCTATAAATTTGATTGGGTGATTCCTAGTCCTTGTGTTCTGAGAAGGAGTAAATGACACGTCCTTATTTACTTTCTCCACGGCAGTTTTGATTTTATAGACCTCTCTCCTATCCCCCCTTTGTCTCTTTTCCAAGCTGAATAGTCCCGGTCTTTTTAATCTTTCCCCGTACAGAAGAGTTTCATACCTGTAATCATTTGGGTTGCCCTTTTCTGAACCTTTTCCAATTCCAATATATCTTTTTTTGAGATGGGGCAACCACATCTGCAGGCAGTATTCGAGATGTGGGTGTACCATGGGTTTATATGGAGGCGATATGATATTTTCTGTCTTCTTATCTATCCATTTCAGAATGATTCCCAACATTCTCTTTGCTTTTTGACTGCCGTGGCACACTGAGTTGATGTTTTCAGAGAAGTGTGCCCAGTGACTCCAAGATCCCTCTGTTGAGTGGAAACAGCTCATTTAGAGCCCATCATTTTATATGTGTAGTTGGGATTATGTTTTCCAATGGGCTGCAATATGGTGCTATCCTGACACCTAGTACTGCTGAGATCCTGCATTCAGTGATATCCCTGCCCTTCCTGTTCCCGTTCTCATAAAAGAAGAAGAGCATCCAAATGCGTGTTTCCCTTCATTCCCTCAGCGGTCCTCATGGGAATCCCTGATGGGTTCCAAAGTGTATTAAAGCCTTTCTTAAACGGTTACCTCTTGGTGGTTATCAGGTCCTGTGAGTTTGTAGCCCAGAAAGACCCCCCTCAGTCAGCTCAAACTCAGCTGTTCATCCCCCAAAAGTCTGTCGTCTTCAGTCTCCTGAATGAGGGGAAATCCGTCCCTACCCCTTTCTGCGTTGGGTAAAGCTTCAAAAGGTGGAGCTCTGCATAACCAGCCTTGAGATCTGGCATTCATCACCCTGTAGTGATACCAGCTTGCACAGGAAACCCATCCCGCAGCCCTTCATGTGGCGCATCTCGGCATCATAGTCTGTGAAGAATTCATGCTTTCAAGGGCTGGCTTAGATATACAGTCATAATTAAGGCAAGAGTTTGCAGGCAATGAAAAGAGAGTAACTGACAAACGTGAGCAATATCTAATCCTTTAAAGCCTGAAAGTGCCTTGGGGGGAGGGGACAGGAGCCGGCTGTGTGGGGGCGGTGGGGCTCAGATACTGGGCATTGAGAGCCTAGAGCCAGCTGTGCGCTGGAGAGACGGGGCATGAACCAGCTGTGTACAGGGCAGATGAGCAGGGGAGAGGTGCTGTGGACACGGCCGCGAGCAGCTGTGAGTGCCGTCCTCTCTGCAGCATGATGAGAGAGCCTGGCGTCCCACTGCTGATCCCAGACTTGTATGAGGAGGGAAGAAATTGGCATCAAGTCTCAAACGCAGCCAGCCTGTGCCCTGGGGAGGAGATGGGTGTCTCCAGGGAGAAATCTGGGGGATTGTGACCCTGCATGCCCCACCCACCCTCTGATCAGCAATTCCGGATATTAACGGTGATTCCACAAACAAAGAGTAATTTTGGGAAAAAATGCAGTCCTAGCGACAATTTCCGGAAAACACTGGCCCTGGTTGTAACATTAAATCCGATCGTCTCAAGATCTAGGCCTCTGTTGATCAGATCTGCCACTCTGCCTTCACGGAGTTCACTCTGCTGGTGGGTTGTACCCCTTCCCCCATTCTGTGTCTGCCTTGTCTATTTAGATTGAAACTTCTTCAGGACACAGGCCATCAACGCTTCTCGGTTTGTACTGTGCCTAGCAAAATGAGGACCCCCTGTTAGTTGGCCCTTAGGCACTAAGGTAATGAATATGATTGCTAATAATCATCTCCTGGCACTTTGAGCCAAGGAAGCCGGCCTTGGGACGTTACTACTTCAAAGTGAGCTGGGCTTAAAAGCATGGAATATACTTTGTGACAAGTATCCCACAAATTCCACTGACCTCCCTTGTTTTCTTTGCCTTGAGCAGGGTTTCCAGTTTCCAGAACTGATGTGATCTCGCAGCTGGAACGAGGGGAGGAGCCGTGGGTCCCAGACCTTCATGGCTCTAAGAAAAAAGTGCTCCCGAGAGCTGCCTGCATAGGTGAGGCATTGGTTAAACCAACCCTAAAACTGTCGGTGAATACAGGAAACATTTGGGATGCCCTACAAAGACCTTGTGAGCTCTCCAAGTTCAGGATTGTTCCCTGCAGATGTAGAATCATAAGGCAGAGGTCACTCATGGCTTCCCACCTATCCTGACTGACAACTGGCAGCAGGTCCCTCCCCAATCTCACTGTCCCCTGAGATTTCTTCTGAGATACGGACCCAGAACTGATCCCTTCCTTTCTCTCCTCTGGGGAAGGTTGAAGGGAAAATCAGCTCCTGATAGGTTTGATCTGTCCTGTACACATTTTGGTTCCTTCATCCCTTTTTCCATTCTTCTCTCTGAGATTTCCTTTCTCTCTGGCGCAGGCAGAGACTTACGTCTGGATTCTCTCGGTCTCCCGTCAGGTGTTGGGATGGTGAGTGAAAACGAGGAGGAACCCCAGCAGGAAGATGCTGAGCGAGTAGAAGCCCATGGGATGTTGTCAGGAAGGTCCAAAGGGAATGATTCTGGGAGCTGTGCACGCCCAGAAAAAACAAAAGCCTGTGAGAGTCAGCAGAGGCCAGAGGAAAACTTCGGTAGCCAGTCAGACCTTATTACACGTGAGAGAATGAACTTGGAAGGAACACGCTACACATGCCTCGAGTGTGGGAAAAGCTTCAAAGGGAGCTCGGACCTTCTCAGACATCAGAGAATCCACACGGGTGAGAAACCTTACGCATGCGTGTGTGGGAAATGCTTCAAGCGGAGCTCGCATCTGATTGCACATAAGAGAATCCACATAGATGAGAAACCTTATGGCTGCCCTGAGTGTGGGAAACACTTCAAGCAGAGCTCACACCTCATTACACATTGGAAAATCCACATGGGTGAGAAACCTTACGGGTGCCCTGAGTGTGGGAAACACTTCAAGCAGAGCTCACACCTTATTGCACATCGGAAAATCCATACGGGTGAGAAACCTTACGAATGCCCTGAGTGTGGGAAACACTTCAAGCAGAGCTCACACCTTATTGCACACCGGAAAATCCACACGGGTGAGAAACCTTACGGATGTCCTGAGTGTGGGAAACACTTCAAGCAGAGCTCACACCTTATTACACATCGTAAAATCCATACGGGTGAGAAACCTTACGGATGCTCTGAGTGTGGGAAAAACTTCAAGCAGAGCTCAACCCTTATTAGACATCGGAAAATCCACACAGGTGAGAAACCTTATGGATGCTCTGAGTGTGGGAAACACTTCAATCGGAGCTCAACCCTTATTAGACATCAGAAAATCCACATGGGAGTGATCTGTAACAAATGCCTTGACTAGGGCTGACCAAAGGTATTTTTTTCTTTTCAATCACATTTGCTAATTCCCACTTAGTGATCTGTGCCCCATCTTCACCGTGGTTACTCAGCTCCCCCAGATGAGTTGCCTGCTCCTGCCTTTTGCAGCTCACCCTTCTTTGGGGTCAGTCCTGTGATGTTTTCTATCAACTCCTTTCTTTTTGGGTCAAAGGAGCGAGTGTCCCTCCAGCCAGGAATGTTCATCAGCTCCAGGTGTGGGAGAGAGAGGTTTGTTCCCAACAAGCTACACTGAGGCAAAAACTACCCGTGCCTTACATCCACTAGGACTGTACATGGCATTGGCTGCTCAAGTTAGTGATCTTGGTGTTAAAAGACAATTACAGTTGTCGTGCAGATGCAGCCGAGGTGCAGTGGTTGGCATTAGCTTTCCCCTTGACCTGACCTAAACTCCATCACATGTCCTAGTCTAAACAAAGCCTGAGCATCACAGTTATACTGTTCCCCCATTTAAAAACAATTGTTAGTCATCAAGTTCCCCCACCAGGATCATATTGTTTCATTCCCAGTTGTCACAGTTCATCAGAGCGCTGTTGCTTCAGGTTTTCCTGAAGGCAGATATTTTTACTCCCGTTTTCCTCCCTTAAAATATATTGAAGTATAACAAAGAGCAGGAATAGGGAAGGGATAGGGAAAAATGTCTTTTCCCCTCTGTAACAACAGAACAACATAGGGTAAATCAGAGGGATTCTCCATCACCATCTCTATCCCCCTGTTCTTCAGTTGGTAAGGTCAGTATTTCCCGAAGGGGCTGGGAAGAGGATTCTCTAGTAAATGATTTGGAACTAACTAAAAGACCCATTCATTTGCCTCCCAAAGCAGTTGTGGCCCATGCCCTGCAGGAGGTTGCTCCTGAAGATCTTCCCTTCCTAATCAGGTGCATGTTGCCTCTTATTTGGGAAATGCAATCCCTTCCTAGGTAGAGATGGGAAAAATGGAAGTGACATTTCTGTTCAGCTCCCTCCTGGGAGATGCTGTAAATGTGTAGGAAATGACATCCATGAGGAATGTGATAGAGCTGCAGAAAGACACCCATTTTGAGTAGATACCTGACATTTGGTGTCTTAGAGGGATTCTAAGCCGCACCTGAATGTAGTCCCTTATTTAAATCTGTGCCACCAGATTAAAGAAACAAAAGGGCATATTTGGGGGAGTTATACCTCAGTATCGCTACTGGTATGTTGTGTGGTTGGTGAAGAATTCTACGCCAGAGCCGTGTAAAATTGCTACAACTAAGGTCAAAGATTTGACAAGAACTCAGGTAGAAATGAGAGGTACGAGTGGTTGATTTTCACCCCAGAGATGGACGCTATGGTGACCTGTGGCCAAGGTAAACTGTTTTTAGAATTGCTCACACTTCTAAAGGATGCCATGATGAAACTGGGAACAACTGTCTTTTACCATTTGGATCCCAAGTTTCCTGAAGCACAGAGAGAAACAGCTGATTCCTTCAGAGCCATGCCATGCCTATGGGTCCCAAACTGGCTGCCTTGCTGGACAAGAAGCACTTGCATGTTGGTTAAATGATGGTAGCCAATGAGGGAATGTAACAGATTCCAAGTTCAGATTGCAGGATACATGAATGCTGAGTCCAGAGTCTGTGGTTTGGTCGTGATGCATGATAGAAAGGGGCCATGACAGGGACACACTGCCGTGCGGGGTCAAAGTGAAGGAGCTGTGACACACCTACCACAAGGTGCAGGAGGCAAACTGCTGCTCCATATTGGGGGCTAACTAACCCCAGCATCACGGCAAGAATCTACCTAGCAGCGGGAGAAAAAATATGTATGAGAGTCAAAGACACCCCCACGTGGCCTGTCTCTTCCCCAATCTCAACACCTGGAAGATTGTCTGGAAGACTCAGAATTTGAACTGCAGAGATTGGTCCCAGGCTGAGAGGGAATTCAGTCTGTGTATTAAGAACTCAACATGGCCTGGAGCAACCAGTGGGTGACAAAAGCTGTTTGATCCAATTCTTGCTTAGTATATTCAAATTAGAGTTATACTCCAATACTTATACTCAGTTAAAATCTAACTTTCTGTAGTTAATAAACTTGTTTTACTATTTTATACTTACTCCTGAGTTTGTCCAAAGTGCTTGGGAAAGTTGCTCACATGACAAAGGCTGGTGCATGTCCCCTTTATTTTTGATGAAGTGGCGAACTAATTAATGAGCTTACACTTTTCAAGAGAAGGCCGTGAGCCGTGTAAGATGGTACATTTCTGAGGTGCAAGGCTGAGAGCTGGGGAGATATGCTGGTGTCTCTGTATAATTGAGGAGTGGTTTATAGAGCATTCATGCAACTGAGTTGGGTGCTTTGCTGCATGTTGTTGGCCAAATGATCATAGAATCCTAGGATATCAGGGTTGGAAGGGACCTCAGGAGGTATCTAGTCCAACCCCCTGCCCAGAGGAGGACCAATCCTTAACTAAATCATCCCAGCCAGGGCTTTCTCAAGCCTGATCTTAAAAACTTCTAAGGAAGGAGATTCCACCACCTCCCGAGGTAACCCATTCCAATGTTTCACCACCCTCCTAGTGAAAAAGTTTTTCCTAATATCCAACTTAAATCTGCCCCACTGCAACTTGACCATTACTCCTTGTCCTGTCATCTGCTGTCACTGAGAATAGTCTAGATCCGTCCTCTTTGGATCCACCTTCATTTAGTTCAAAGCAGCTATGACATCCCCCCTCATTCTTCTCTTCTGTAGAGTAAACAATCCCAGTTCCCTCAGCCTCTCCTCATAAGGCATGTGTTCCAGACCCCGAATCATTTTTGTTGCCTTTCGCTGGACTCTCTCCAATTTCTCCACATCCTTCTTGTAGTGTGGGGCCCAAAACTGGACACAGTACTCCAGATGAGGCCTCACCAGTGTCGAATTGAGGGGAAGGATCACATCCCTCGATCTGCTGACAATGCCCCTACTTATACACCCCAAAATGGGACTTATACACCCCAGTCGTCTGGGACTTCCCCCGATCACCATGAGTTTTCAAAGATATTGGACAATGGCTCTGCAATCACATCCGCCAACTCCTTTAGCCCTGTCGGATGCAACGCATCCGGCCCCATGGACTTGTGCTCGTTCAGCTTTTCTAAATAGTCCCGAACCACTTCTTTCTCCACAGAGGGCTGGTCATCTCCTCCCCATGCTGTGCTGCCCAGAGTAGCAGTCTGGGAGCTGAGCTTGTTCGTGAAGACAGGCAAAAAAAGCATGGAGTACATTAGCTTTTTTCACATCCTCTGTCACTAGGGTGCCTCCCTCATTCAGTAAGGGGCCCACACTTTCCTTGGCTTTCTCCTTGTTGCCAACATACCTGAAGAAACCCTTCTTGTTACTCTTAACATCTCTTGCTAGCTACAACTCCAGGTGTGATTTGGCCTTCCTGATTTCACTCCTGCATGCCCAAGCAATATTTTTATACTCATCCCTGGTCATTTGTCCAATCTTCCACTTCTTGTAAGCTTCTTTTTTGTATTTAAGATCAGCAAGGATTTCCCTGTTAAGCTACAGTAATGTCCTGAGCTCCCCAAGTCCCATTGACAGCTGAGCTCTTCCTGCCCATTGAGCCCAGCAGAGACAGTGGGGGGGGGGGGTGAGTTTGTACCCAAATAACTGACAGAGCCAAGCAAAGAGCAAAGAAATGTTTCCTTCAGTCACTAGGTCTGTTTCTGTGGCTCACTCTCTCTCCTCTTCTCTGATAACGAGCAACGCTAAGAGAGGAAGAGGTTCAAACATGTGCTAGGTGGTGGCTAGGGTGGGATGACAAATTGAAAACCATCACAGAGCCCTCTACTGTGACACTGAGATGATCCCATTCTGACCTTTTACTGACACTTCTTTAATAACTAAAAAAAAAGAACAGGAGGACTTGTGGCACCTTAGAGGCTAACCGATTTATTTGAGCATAAGCTTTCGCGACCTACAGAATGCATCCGATGAAGTGAGCTGTAGCTCACGAAAGCTTATGCTCAAAGAAATTGGTTAGTCTCTAAGGTGCCACAAGTCCTCCTTTCCTTTTTTGCAGATACAGACTAACACGGCTGCTACTCTGAAACCTGTCGTCATTAATAACGGTTCCCCTGACGTACGTTGCTAAGATTATTTCAATAGCTCCTACACCGATACCTCCTGCCCCTTCTGGCTGGTTCATTGCGCTGTTTGGAACCTGCACCTAAAATTACACCCTCCCTAGGAGCAAGATTGAAAACTGCCCAAGGAAACCCCATTGGGTTTCAAGTGCCGCACAAGCAGGGAGGCAAAGGGACAGTACAGGGTCGCAGAGCTTCTCCTTTGTGCCAGGGAGAAGGATCTAGTGGGCTAGATTAGGGGGGCTAATAGTCATGACTCCTGGGTTCTATTCCTGGCTGTGGGAGGAAAGGGGTGTCGAGTGGATTAGAGTGTGTGGGGGGGGGGCTAGGAGTCAAAGAAAAAACACCTCCCTTGTGTTCAGCTTCAATGCACATTGAACAAGAACATGGCTTCTCATGTCTTAGGTTCTGATGCCATCGTGTGGCCGTTTCATTTCACTTCTTCTTGTGAAAAGGTTTGGGTGCCGTGCACAGACACGTTATTTCCTGGGGAGAGACGGAGAAGTGGAAGCTGCATGGATTTCATCCTCCGAAAAATAGATTAAAATAATCCCCAGACAGCTCAGGCCCACCCGTCCCCCATTGCTGCTGCCAGTGAAGCTCAGTTCTGGGCCTGGTGTGCAGTAAATGTGGGGGAGACGCTGCCTGCCTGGACTTTTCGGGAGAAAAAGTCAGACACGACGCCATGCCTGGTGCAAGAGATGCAGATGTGTTGCTTGATTGTTTTTCTCATTTTAAATGTACTTGATCATTTCGATGGCAAAAAATCTTTGAAAAAGACCATGAAAAAAAAAAGAAACCATGAAAATACCCAAGGGAGAGAGGGGGTTTCTGAGAGCCGGGGCAGAGATGGAGATTTTCATGAAACGGGGACAGGGCAAAGCAGGGAGCAAAGTGGGAGGTTTTTTGTGCAGTTCCATTTTAACCAGCCTCACATCCTGGAGTCCCTAATGTTCCAGCTTACCCGCAACGTGTGACCTCGAGACTCCTCCCCACTGCAAAAACTGCAGATCCCCCAGCACTCCTTAACCTAGATGGATCCTCTGGCAACCAGATGTCTCTGCAGAACCGCCGTGGTTACTCTCCTGAGTGTCTGTTCAAGGATAGCTACTGACTTCTCCTGAGAATGCAGTTGAGGAATGCCTCTCCCATCTCTAGATGCTTTCCTGTGGGCTCTGAGAAGCAGGATGGGGCGTGTATGATAAAGTCCACGCAACATTCCCCTTTCATCCCAGCCCTGGGATGTCACCAGTTGCCACCTATCCCCTGGCAGCAGTGAGGGATGTTTCCCACTGTCCAGGAGACACCAGCCTTGGACCAAAGGCAGCTTGAGGCTTCTCCTCTCTCCCTTCTTGAATCAAGTTCATGTTTTTTCCAAGCGTTAAAGCAGCCCAAACCCCCAGGGTCTGGATTAATGTCACAAGTTTGCTATCTCTCCCTGGAAGACAACTTCTTAATGAGAGGAGTTAAATGAGATGAGTGGAGTTAAATCAGTTCTCAGCCTGAGTCCTTTGCTCTTAATCCTGAGGATATTGTCCCACCGTGGGGCCATTTCCTGCCTCTCTTTCACACAGAAGGACAATTTTCTTTGCGCAGACGCAGGAACATCAAGATCTTTCTCTGTCCCTTGTGGAAAGCAGAGTGTCAAATTCCAAGGAACCTTCCTCTTCTGCGATGGAAACAATGGAGAAGCAGGGGGCCCTGGGCACCTCTAGCCCTGGCTGGGAGATGTTCCCTCCCCGCTTTCTTTATGCTGCTGTTGTTATTTCATGGAGTGTCTGGGATGGGGGAAAAGCTGAGTTCACTCCAGGTGGAGGGAAAAAAGGACCCTGAGAATCTCAGGGCCTCAGGGAAAACCCAACCCCTGCTACCGGGATCACGGAGGTGCTGGGGATTTGAGCAGGAAAGGGACTGTGTGAATTGTCCAGGTGGGAAATGAATAACCATTGACAACTAGATCCACCTCATTAACCACCGACATAGGCTAATCGTGCTGCAGATAGAAGGGAAACTGGGAGCGATTCTTTGCTGTCAGCCATGGAAACAGTGACCCGAGTGCACTGCAGTGAATGTGCTGGGGAAAGCTGGACTTTACAGGCAGGTGGAAATAGCAGATCCGAGAAAAGCCTGGAGCCCCCCGCACACCAGTTCTTCCACCGGGGTGAGGTGTTGAGTGACTCACAGCGCCCCCCAGCGCCGTTACCTTTCAGCAGGGGCTGGCAGCTCCAGCCAGTCAATGCAGGGGAGGGGGCCGAGTGTATCTCTGCACCCTGAGTCCAGGGCAGGCCCTCTCTCTCCCCCACATAGAGAAACTGGCCCTGCTGCAAAGTGACCCCTGAGAACCAGCAACCTCCAGAACAGAGGGTTTGGCCCTCAAAGCAGGGAATGTGTCCCCCATGCTGCCGTTAGGCCCCTGGAGGCTCTGGAAACAGGAGGGCTGTGAGCGTAACCCATGCCAAACAGCCCCCTTCTGGGGATGTAACTCAGTGGTAGAGCACATGCTTTGCATGTATGAGGCCCTGGGTTCGATCCCCAGCATCTCCAAGTCTCTTTTCACCCTGCTGCTTTGCTCAGGCCCAGAGGGGATGTCGCCCAGCAGTCTCCCTGCAGGAGTTTCAGTCCTGCTCATTGCAGGGCAGGTGCCCATTGCACGGAAGGTCTGTGGGGGTTTCTGCTCCTAAGTCACCTTGGTACATTTAAGATTCCCACCCAAGGGGTGGCTTGGGACAGTAGCGGATGAGAAGGGGGAATCCTCCAGCCCTGGAGGGAAAGGTCCCGTCTGCCCAGACTGAGGGGCAAGGAGACGGAGGGGCAGTCAGTGCTCAGAGAGGAGAGAGCTCAGTGATTTACACCCATCAGGGGACACTGTCTTTTTGAGGCGGGTGCAGCTGGCTTGGGATGGTGCTGACGATGGATAGAAAACAGGCTGGAGTCAAAGACAGATCAGACCACAGAAGGGGAAGGGGAAGGGCATCTCCATAGAAGGTCCTGGGTGCTCAGATACCCCAGTTCTAGGTACCCTGGCCTGTCCCAGAGAGAAAAGACAAAGAGGGGCCCAGCCCCCCGACAGTCATCCTATGGAGAAGAATCTGGTTGGGAGTGGGGTGAAGGTTCCCGCTGGACAAAGGGGAGCTGAAGTCCCCCAGCGTCCTGGAATTTAAGCAATGCAAGCTTCAAACCCTGCACGGGTGGGGCCTGAAGGGCACCCGCAGAAGGTTGGGCTGGACAGCGGCGGCAGGTTTCTACAATTTTTGGTGGTTTCCAGAATGGGACCAAGTCCTGCCTCCCCGTCCACCTCCTCCCACATCTGCCTAAGGCTCTGGGAGGGAGTTTGGGTATGGGAGGGAGAGGGAAAGGGGTTGGGCTCTGGGAGGGAGTTTGGGTGTGGGCTGTGGGTCGCAGCAGGGGGTTGGGGTGCAGGAGGGAATGCAGGGTGCGGGGTCTCGGCTGGGGCAGGGGGTTGGGGTGCAGGAGCAGGTGTGGGGGCAGGCTCTGGGAAGGAATTGGGTCTGTGGTGTGGGCTCTGGGCTGGGGCAGGGGGTTAGGGTGTGGGAGGGGGTGAGGGGTACAGGCTCTGGGAGGCAGTTTGGGTGCAGGTGTGGGGTCTTGGCTGGGGCAGGGCGTTGGGTGCAGGAACGGGTCGGGTGGCCAGGTTCTGGGAGGGAGTTCAGGTGCAGGCTCTGGGCTGGGGGAGGGGGTTTGGGTGCAGGAGAGGGTGCAGGTCGGGCTCTGGGAGGAAGTTTGGGTGTGGGGTTCGGGCTCTGGACTGGGGAAGAGGGTTGGGGTGCGAGAGCAGGTGTGCGGGGAGGCCTGTGGGAGGAAGTTTGGGTGTGGGCTCTGGGCTGGGGCATGGGGGTGGGGTGCAGGAGGGAGTGCAGGGGATGTACTCTGGGAGGGAGTTTGGGTGCAGGGGGTTGGGGTCTGGGCTGGGGCTTGGGGTGCGGGAGAGAGTGAGGGTGCAGCTCTTACCTCAGGCATCTCCCAAAAGCGACCCATAACCCCCCTCTGGCAGCAGCTCCTAGGTGGGGGGTCTCTGCCCATCGCTGCCCACGGACACCACCCCAACAGCTCCCATTGCCACAGATGGCAGAGTCGGCCCTCGGGGCGGGGGCAGCGTGTGGAGATCCCCCCACCCCCGGGGCTGCAGGGACGTGCCAGCCGCTTCCGAGACTGGCAGGCCACACGGAGTGTAAGCAGTGTCAGGGTGAGCCTCACCCTGACATCTGGTGGTGAGGTCTGGCAAGTTGTGGAAAAGAACTTCAGGGGCCGATCTCATTTGCATAGGCACACCCACCCCGCCTAGAACGAGGCCATAGCTGCCCAAATGGTCACTTTGGCTGCTGTGGGATCCCCAGTGTCTCTGTTATTGGGGCAGGAAGAATAAATTGTTATTACCCTGATTATGGGAACTGTGCTGGGAACTGTCCTTGGCCTTTTGTTATGATGGAGGGACTCACCATCAACTAAGTAGTACTCGCTAGGCAAAGGTCATGGGTTCCAAAACTCTGTGAATTGAGAGAGGTTGGGGTCAAGTATTAATACTTGGTGGCATGGGCTCCTTGGTGATGGTCTTATATGCTAATTGCCCTTCCTTTTCTCTTCACTGTGGAACCTCAGAGCTAATTTTGATTTCGTTAGGAGTCTAGTTACGGGTTGCTGAGCTCGCTTCGGGCTAATGGTGTACCATCACTGAGGCTCCTATACTGCAAGCTGACTTTACCAAAGAGCTGAACTGACTAAGAGCCAAAATCACTGAGCGTTGTGTTAAGTAGTGGGGGAGCCTGAAGATCTATTGTGGAGAAGTTTGCGGGACGGCTGGAGTGCCTTGTGGACAGGCTGGTGGAGCAGTTCATGGGACGGTGGGAGCTGCTGGTTGGACGTGGAGCGGAGCTGAGCGAAGCAGTTCATGGGGCGGTTGGTGGAGCGGAGGCCTATGGAGCTGTGGGGCGGTCAGCTTCAGATCATGTAAAGTGCCTTTTACCCCCGCCCCCATCTCCACCCAGGTTGGGAGGTAAAGCTCTGCAGATAAACTTTTGAACTTTGGGGCTGCCCTGACCAGGGACAGAGACTTTTGGGTCATTGGACTTTTGGGACTTTGGGTGATTTGGGGTTGCTGGACTCAAGAACCAAAGGGAAAGGGCATGCCCCAATTTGCTTTGGGTGGGTTTTTTTTTTTGCTCGTGGGTTGTGTTATGAATCCTGTTGGTGCTGTTTCCCCAACATAATGCCACATTGTTTCTCTCTGTTATTAAAAGGCTTTTTGCTACACTCAGACTAGGTGCTTGCAAGAGGGGAAGTATTGCCTCTGGGAGGCGCCCAGCGGGGGTGGTACATATTTGTCCCAGGTCACTGGGTGGGGGCTCGAGCCGGTTTGCATTGTGTTATTGGAATGGATCCCCTAGATATTGAACCCAGCCCTCGTTGCTGCCAACTCTGACGGGCAGAAGGGTTACACGGAGCGAGGGTGGGCAGGAAGCCGCCTTAGCCCCCTTGTGCTGCCGGTGATGGCGGTGGGGGTTCCCGGGCCCTTTTAAATTGCCTGGGGGCAGCAGGCGGGGCTGGGGGAGACACCGGGCCCCGGACTTTGGTGGAGCCAGGCCCCTGTGGTCTTACGTTGCTGGAGCATGGGCACCAGGGGCCCAGATGAGGCGCCTCCCCTGCGGCTGGAGGAGCATGGGTGCTAATCCACCTTTCGGCGGGTTTGTTTTTGGAAGGTTAAATAAAGGCAGTCTCTGCTCTGGGCTCGCCCAGTTTCAGGGCCTGACGCTGCTTTGCACAACGATGAATCTCGGAACAGGCCATCAATGAAATGACGGCAGAACCTGAGGAAGGAAAAGCCTCCGGGTTCGTCTGTGGGCCTTGACGCTGAACGGGAGCCGTAATTTGACTCGCTTTGTGGCTGCGGCCGGTAAAATGTCAGGACAAAGTCATCCCAGTGATTGTGACACTGGGTTTGAGGCGGCTTTGGTCTTATAAAAATGTAACTAGCATGGAACACTTGTGTTTTTAAAGGTGGCTTCCCCAAGCAATCCCAAGTTGTTCTTCCCAGAGCTGGGTGATGGTGGGCAGCAGGGGATCTCCCCAGTCTGTGGGGGAATCTCTCTGGGCCCCACTGTTAGTTCTCCAGCCTTTCTCCCCCTAACCACGCACACCTCTCCCCCACCCATTGTCAATGCTTTACAGTGACCTCTCCCTCCCCTTATGGGATACAGCCTCTCGGTGACCGAGACTGACTGGGGCTCCCCTCTTCATGGCTCCAGTGGGGAAGGAAAGAGTCTGACAGGGGAGAGGAAGGAGACAGGCCGAAGGAGTCAAATGGGGCTAGACGAGAATAGAGAATAGAGGAGATTTTCTTCCTATTAAAATGGACTGGAGTCTCATTGCTGGAAAGCCACATCTTGAGTGAGGTTTGGACCGGCAGCCTTTCAATTGCCAGGCAGAGGTGCGAACCACAGAGACCGATCACGGCCGACTTCCCAACGCTGTCCAAGGAGCCCCTGCAGGGGTGCAAGTGGTTAGTGCAAAGGGCAATATTGCTGGGGTTGTGAGTTCAAGCCTTCCCTGCAGCCCTGGTTTCTATTACCCCATGGAGCTTCCCCAGCTTGCTTGTCCTAATTCACATGGAAGGTGCCATGAGAGGAAGGTCTGAAATGTGGACGTTGGTGCAAAGCTTGGGACCCCCCCACAATGCTGCCATTAGCTGTGGGTGGGTTGCTCAGGGGCAGGGAGAATTGATTTCTTTGCTGCTGAGAAAGCTGCCAGGACAGGTCTGTGGGCACCAGAGCTCCCCGCTTCTTCCAGCACATGCCAGGCTCTGTCACTCCTGGAGGAGGGTCATAGAATCATAGAAGATCAGGGTTGGAAGGGCCCTCAGGAGGTATCTAGACCAACCCCCTGCCCAGAGCAGGACCAACCCCAACTAAATCATCCCAGCCAGGGCTTTGTCATGCCTGACCTTAGAAACTTCTAAGAAAGGGGATTCCACCACTTCCCTAGGTAATGCATTCCAGTGTTTCACCACCTTCCTAGTGAAAAAGTTTTTCCAAATATCCAACCTAAATCTCCCCCACTGCAACTTGAGACCATTCCTCCTTGTCCTGTCATCTGCTATCACTGAGAATAGTCTAGATCCATCCTCTTTGGATCCACCTTTCAAGACTTGCCCTCAACAACCTGGCAGCCCCCAGCTTTCTCATTGCTCTGTGGTTGTTTGCTCTGTGAAAGGGGCCTCTAGGAATTGGTATTTCCAGAGGCATTAAAGAATCATAAAGGAGAAGGAAAAGTTAATGCCTTAGAAAAGTCTGTGTGTCTGTGTTAGATGGATGGGAGGGTGTCTAGAAACCACTCTGCTCTCGTCTTTTTTCTCGGATTTCCAGTGGTAATCAAGGTCAGCCATTGCCAGCAGTTGACAAGAACATGTGAGAACAGTGCGGGTGGGAAATAAACATGGGGAAATAGTTTTACTTTGTGTAATGACCCATCCATTCCCAGTCTTTATTCAAGCCTAAGTTAACTGTATCCAGTTTGCAAATTAATACCAATGATCACTACAAAAGGTTCCCCCCACCCCACCCGGCTCTCCTCCTGGTAATAGCTCACCTTACCTTAGCGAGCAGATGGAGGGACGTGATCGTTCCCCTCTATTCGACATTGGTGAGGCCTTATCTGGAGTACTGTGTCCAGTTTTGGGCCCCACACTACAGGAAGGATGTGGAGAAATTGGAGAGAGTCCAGCGAAGGGCAACAAAAATGATTAGGGGTCTAGAACACATGACTTAGGAGGAGAGGCTGAGGGAGCTGGGATTGTTCAGCCTGCAGAAGAGAAGAATGAGGGGGGAGGATTTGATAGCTGCTTTCAACTACCTGAAAGGGGGTTCCAAAGAGGATGGCTCTAGACTGTTCTCAATGGTGGCAGATGACAGAACGAGGAGTAATGGTCTCAAGCTGCAGTGGGGGAGGTTTAGATTGGATATTAGGAAAAACTTTTTCACTAAGAGGGTGGTGAAACACTGGAATGCGTTATCTAGGGAGGTGGTAGAATCTCCTTCCTTAGAGGTTTTTAAGGTCAGGCTTGACAAAGCCCTGGCTGGGATGATTTAACTGGGAATTGGTCCTGCTTCGAGCAGGGGGTTGGACTAGATGACCTTCAGGGGTCCCTTCCAACCCTGATATTCTATGATTCTATACCTGATCACTCTCGTTACAGTGTGTAGGGTACCCCCATTGTTTCATGTTCTCTGTGTATAGGAGTCTCCCCACTGTATTTTCCACTGCATGCATCTGATGAAGTGAGCTGTAGCTCACGAAAGCTTATGCTCCAATAAATTTGTTCGTGTCTCAGGTGCCACAAGTCCTCCTGTTCTTACTCATGGTGTTGTATCCCCATAGTGTGGCCTTTTGGTGTCAGTCCTTTTAAATAAACAATGAGTTTTTTTCATAGAAACCATATTTTCCTCATACAGACACAGGAGTAGATTAATCTACAAAGGGAAGGTGATTCCAAGGCAGTTCCGGAGGGAGAAGGGAACGTTTTCAGCATCACTAAATTATTGTGTTGTACCTCACAATTTAATTTGTATAAATGGATCCAAAATCCCTCAGATTTCCACCCTTTCTCTTTCATTTCTGAACACTGATCTCAAATCTCAGGTTTCCCTCTTACGATGTCATTATCAAATGTCAATTAAAAATCCTCTCGAGTTTGGGGCTGTTCCCCATGTCTCTAAATCCTAGCAACTTGTCCTTCCTTGGGGGGAACCTGTCGCCCTGAGTCCTTCTCCATCCTGGTTGGGAAATTAACTCCCCTGCAACAATGAACATCTTTCCCTCTCCTTTGAGAATCATTTGTTCCCTCCTTTCTCTCTGTTAAAAATGTTTGCTGATAAAAGAGACTAGCCATATATTCAATACCCATCAAAGCCAGGGGCCTCCCCCTGTTTGGGGGATGGGTGGTTCCCAGTTGGTAACAGGAGAGTTGGCTGGACCCTTTTCTTTTCTCCAGCTGGCATGGGATGAGGAGGTCCCTCTGAGTGCAGCATGGTCCAGAAATATCCCAAACCCCATGACAAAGGGTCTCCATGAAGGGGGGCTTCCCGCAGTGCAAAGCTGTAGCCAACTCTGGGGTGGATCCACGGTGGCCATTATTTGCTCGTGACAGAGTATGGAAATGTCTTAGTTATTTTGGCCCTCCAGGGCTTCCCTTCTCCTGTTAAAGAGGCGTCCCCCCGTGCTCCCTCTGCCTGTGTGACTGTCCAGCAGGGGGTGGTGATAACTTTCTGTCCAGTTGTCACCCACTGTGAGGGAACACTGTTGCTGGGGGGGTGCATGTCTGTGTGGGGAGATTGCAGCGGGAGCTGAAGGGACATTGTGGTAGGGGGAGACCTCTGGGTGGCTGGGCAGGGGGATCCCTAGTCAGGTTGGTGGTTTCTGGAGGGTTTGGGGTTTCGGGGGGTAGTTCTGATGTGCCCAGCCCTAAGGCTATGGGTCCTGGAGGTGGTTATCGCCGGGGGCCTGTTGGCTGCAGACCAGTGGGGGTGGGGGTCTCTTGGCAGGTGGGGCAGGGGATTAGACGCTGCCTGGTGCTGTGCCAGGGGCTCTGTCTGGGATTGCCCAGCTGGCTCCTGGGACCATTGCCATGCCCAGTGCACAGCGCTGTGGTGGGGCGGTCCCTGGCGCAGAGTGAGGGGTCCTCCTGTAAAGCGTCAGCGGGTCCTGCTGGCCGGAGGAGGGGGTCCCAGGCAAATGGCCTGGCAGATCCTGGTGGAGGGCAGGTGGGGGTCTGTAGCCAGACAGCCAGCCCCCCCCACGCCCTCAGACCAGCATTGCTGGAAACACAGGAGGAAGCCGGAACAGGGCACTTAACATATATTCCAGCACAGCCTTTGAAGCTGTGAAAAGCACAGGTGTGCTGATACAATGTGCCTCTGGGAACAGATACAAGGATTAAGCTCACAGCAGGCAGATGCCCTGTGACAGACATGGCTCTTAGCCCCTACTAAATAGCGTGATGCACACACCCCAACATCCTAGGTGGGAAAATATTTACCCTGATAAAAGAAATGTCCAGTAGTCGATACTTATTGTTTCTCTCACTTGCGAGTTTAAACTACTCTTGCGAAAGCTGGCGTGACCCAGACAGACCAGCCTCAATTTGGCATAAGAAAGGAGAAAGAGAATAAAGGAGTACAGAGGTATAAGTAGGGGACCTACAGCACCATGATTTTGGAGTGCTTTTCACTATCTATCTGCTGGTCAGATAAGTGACAGCCTCCCAAGGCTACTGCAGCTAAGAGGGTCCCTAACCCTTGTCCCTTATTCGTCTTTCCGTGGAATTGAGTGACCGATCCTGGCTTGGCACCGCTGGAATCGAGAGATGCAAGGAGGGTAAGAAGCACCCACACCTGATCTCCTATCTTTAGTGTACACATATTTTGAAATAGAGCTCTAAACTTTGTTTTCTTTCTTTGGGATTGTGGCTTTAGTTTTGTAACTTGTTTGTGTGTGTAACATCTCTACATTTAAATAAGTCGGCACTAGCAATTTTGTAACCACATGATTAGAATCTAGCTTAATAAATTTTGGTAACCATTTGTGCATAAGCCTGACTTGTTTTCTCTGGTTTACTGGAAAGCAGCCAACACAATGAAAGAACCTCAGCCGTTTTGGCTCTAAAGCCTGGCCATGAGGTGAGAGTACTAAGAGCCTAGCGTTGAGTTGTGCCGCCTCCACGAGGCAAACTCTTGGGGCACCTGTCAGTCAATCCTGGCTGCCCGCTGCGAAGGAGCTCTGAGCTCTAGCAGTTAAAGTCACGGGTGTGGAGAGGCTCTTAGTGCTGCCATTGGGGCACCTGTCAGTCAGTATTGACTGCCCGCTGCGAAGGAGCTCTGAGCTCTAGCAGTTAAAGTCACGGGTGGTTAGGACCTTGGGGCATCCGTCAGCCTAGCCCGGGCTGCCCGCCGCGAAGGGACAGTGCGTCCTAGCGGTTAAAGTCACGGATGGTATAAACGGGCATAGCTGGCACCTCACCAAACATCCTTGGCCGTCGGCTAACAGTAGTGTGGCGAGCAAACGCGCAGGTGGGTGAGATAATATCTTTCACTGGGCCAGCTTCTGCTGGGGACAAAGACAAGCCTTTCTGGGACCTGCATGGCTACAGCTACGTAGCAAATGCTCATGAGCCATGAATTAGTTCTTCTTTCACACTGGAATGCATCACTTTTGGTGTGACACCAAGAAATTATTTATTAGCCCGTATAACCGTTTCTTCTCCACATGTTGAGATTATCTTTTGGCTGTAATGCCATCCTGTATTAAAATTCCAAATGGCCAATTAGCAAGCACCAAAATAAAGAAAAGCCAATTATTATTCTGGCTCACCCCAAGCCCTGCCCAGGATCTCTGCATTGGTTTAGGAAATATTTTCACATAGATATTTGCAAATTGGGAAGTTTTAAATTGTGTCAGCTTCCGTCTAGAAAGAGAGAGTGGTAAGCTAAATTGCTCCAACACAGATTTCACCATCTATGTGAGAGAAAGAATTAGAAAGAAGTAAGGAAAGTGAATCCAAGGTAAATGATTCTGACCTTTCCTTTGAAATGCTCGGTGCAATAAATCAGTGAATATTCCCATAAGTAAACTCCTGTAAGTGACAGAAAAGAGGGCATGGGAAAAGGCTGTCAAATGTTGTGTTAAACTTTAATTCATGAGCAAAATTGTTTGGCCATTAAATTACAACTCTAAAATATTGTAAAAGGAAAGAAAAATGAACAAAAAGTGTGGGAAATATGGGTGTATTTCAGCAAAGGGCTTGGAATGGAGGAAGACCAAAAGTGATCAGTCGGGGGAAAAGGCACTGTTTCTGCCTAGTTTTAAACCAGGGATATTTTGTGTGTCAAGCAAACATGATAACCACCACGCTACACTACAATCTATGACAGAAACCAATTGTGCCCAGATTTGGATTTCCCCTTCTAAGGCTTTCTCAGCTGCCAGTGTATATCCGCTCCCGCAGTTTCCTTTGAAGAACAGGACAACAAAGAACTTACTTTCCAAACTCAGACAGGCATCAGAAAAGCTGCAATGTCTCATCCAATTTGCCCTTCTCACAATGAGGCCAAAACGCAGGCAAATCTCCTAAGCAAGAAACCTAACATCCACTCCACTTCTCCATGGACATTTCCCTGCCAGCTCCTCGGGAGCAACCAACAAGACAAGAAACCAAAATGCAGTAAAATCAAGGGCACGTTTCCCACCACAGGTTTCACTGACTGCGAAGGGTCATGTAGAAATGTTTTGCCTTTTCATACCTGAAGACTTGGTTATTCTCTCCTTCCCTGAACTGGAATGGAAAGCGAGGAGATAGGTGTGAGAACAAGCACTCCTAAGAAAAGGAAACAAGGCACCCAGCATATAACCCATCAGCAGGAGATTAAAACCTGGGCTACACTACACAGTTAGGCCTGCCGACAGCATTTTACGTTGTCCTAATTACCTCACGGGGCACACTACAACCTTGTCCCATCTATGTAAGTGCCCTGCTACACCCACATAGTAACTCCAGCTCCTCAAGAGGCACGGGGATTACGTTGGGGTCGTTAGGACAACACAGCGTCTGTGTAGACACTGCCTGACTCACAGGGGCTGCTGGCTGTCTTGCCAATGTCATGGCTTCCGGCTGGCTCCCTTCATGGCTGCCCTCCGCTCCCTGATCCCAGCGGGGCTGCACCTGCCTGGCTCCTCGCGGGGCTGCTGCACGAAAGCTCCCGGCTCCCAGCGCAGGGAGCCGAGAAGCCTGGGCCCTTGGCTCCCGCCCCCACTCCTGGCTGGGAGCAGGCAGGCAAGAAGCCCAGGTGGCCGCTCCCACTCCAGGGAGGAGGTGGGGAGTCAAGAGCCCAGGGGGCAGCTGGGCTCCCAGTGGGCAGCTGCGCGGAGTGAAGAGCCCAGTTTCTCAGCCCCCCCCAACACTGCCCCTCTTCATTCGGTGGAAGCACTCCTGGTGAAGACGCACACCGCCGACAGTAGGAGGGGAGTGGGGAGAAACTCAAATTAAGCTTCCGCTTCCTCCATCAGGATCATGAGAGCAACGGAAAGAAAACTCAAGAGGAACAAGCCTCTTCTCCTTTCATGCACCCCATCACAACCCTCCCTGCTTTGTTTTCTGCCTGAATTTCCTTTTGAAACTGCAATGGCTGCTCCATAAAACAATCATGTCTCTGAATTCACAGCAACATCCTGAGGATGATAAAAGTATGAAGGAATTCACGGTCCTTTCTGACATAATAATAAATAATAATAATAATAATTAATACATTATTATTTGAATTGCAAGATTAATCTTTCCCTTTTGCAGATTCAGCTCCACATTGATACTTGTTGCTCTTTGCAATGTATCTGTCTATCTAGGCAACAGTATTTGCTGTTGTTTCAGGTGGAGCACTCAGCGTGATACGTTTTTCTGACAATCTGTGTCTCGAAAATTTTAGCCAATATGCCTGGAAGTTCCAAAAACCATCAAATTATGAAGGAATTCCTGGTCCTTTATTATATTACCAGAATATAATAATAATAATCCGTTCAAATCAAAGTCCCCAAACAGACTAGTATTGGTTTCTCAGCAGAAAACTTTCCATTTGGGGGATTTTGTTTTCCCACTCAGACCTTGCCAAGGGAAGCAGAGAGAAAATCTTTGACTTGCCTCCTTCAGAACAGCTTGGCCTAGACAGTCTAGCTGTGGGTCACTGTCGTGGTCTTGCTGAGGACAGGGGCATTTTAATAATTGGGGGAGGTCCCAGGGTGTTTGGGGGAAGATTATGAGGCTGTTACCTTTTGAGATAAAAGCTAAGAAATATAGAACGAGACAATTCTTTCATACATCTGGCCTTTAGACATATTCCATTTAAAGCAGGGGGTCTAACATGCTGTGAGAAAGTGGAAATGTTGGAAGCTCAAATAATTCAGTTTTTTCTAGGTCTTGTGCGTGTGTAAATGGCACAACATGTTAATTTATAAGCACATCGTTCTTAACTTCATTAAATATTATGTGGTGTATTAACTATATCAAGTGGCTTGTACAATACAATGAATTTTCCATGCGTTGCCCAAAACATATTTTTAATATTATTTAAATGCACCGAACTCCTTGAACATAAAGTTGTTTATTTCATTCCTGTGCAGTGTGTTGGTAGCTCAGTTAATTGAGTTTATTGTCACTCTGTGTGTGTGTGAGGTACAACACAATAATTTAGTGATGCTGAAAACGTTCCCTTCTCCCTCCAGAACTGCCTTGGAATCACCTTCCCTTTGTAGATTAATCTACTCCTTCGTCTGTATGAGGAAAATATGGTTTCTATGAAAAAAACTCATTGTTTATTTAAAAGGACTGACACCAAACGGCCACACGATGGGGATACAACACCATGAGTAAGAACAGGAGGACTTGTGGCACCTTAGAGACGAACAAATTTATTGGAGCATAAGCTTTCGTGAGCTACAGCTCACTTCATCAGATGCATGCAGTGGAAAATACAGTGGGGAGACTCCTATACACAGAGAACATGAAACAATGGGGGTTACCCGACACACTGTAACGAGAGTGATCAGGTACAGAATCATAGAATCGTAGAATATCAGGGTTGGAAGGGACCCCTGAAGGTCATCTAGTCCAACCCCCTGCTCGAAGCAGGACCAATTCCCAGTTAAATCATCCCAGCCAGGGCTTTGTCAAGCCTGACCTTAAAAACCTCTAAGGAAGGAGATTCTACCACCTCCCTAGGTAACGCATTCCAGTGTTTCACCACCCTCTTAGTGAAAAAGTTTTTCCTAATGTCCAATCTAAACCTCCCCCACTGCAACGTGAGACCATTACTCCTCTGTTCTGTCATCTGCAACCATTGAGAACAGTCTAGAGCCATCCTCTTTGGAACCCCCTTTCAGGTAGTTGAAAGCAGCTATCAAATCCCCCCTCATTCTTCTCTTCTGCAGGCTAAACAATCCCAGCTCCCTCAGCCTCTCCTCATAAGTCATGTGTTCTAGACCCCTAATCATTTTGGTTGCCCTTCGCTGGACTCTCTCCAATTTCTCCACATCCTTCTTGTAGTGTGGGGCCCAAAACTGGACACAGTACTCCAGATGAGGCCTCACCAATGTCGAATAGAGGGGAACGATCACGTCCCTCCATCTGCTCGCTAAGGTAAGGTGAGCTATTACCAGGAGGAGAGCCGGGTGGGGTGGGGGGAACCTTTTGTAGTGATCATTGGTATTAATTTGCAAACTGGATACAGTTAACTTAGGCTTGAATAAAGACTGGGAATGGATGGGTCATTACACAAAGTAAAACTATTTCCCCATTTTTATTTCCCACCCCCACTGTTCTCACATG
Organism: Eretmochelys imbricata; assembly: GCF_965152235.1. Classification (NCBI taxonomy): domain Eukaryota; kingdom Metazoa; phylum Chordata; order Testudines; family Cheloniidae; genus Eretmochelys; species Eretmochelys imbricata. Next base: position 5,476,331 of record NC_135599.1, on the reverse strand, counting down.
TTCTTGTCAACTGCTGGCAATGGCTGACCTTGATGACCACTGGAAATCTGAGAAAAAAGACGAGAGCAGAGTGGTTTCTAGACACCCTCCCATCCATCTAACACAGACACACAGACTTTTCTAAGGCATTAACTTTTCCTTCTCCTTTATGATTCTTTAATGCCTCTGGAAATACCAATTCCTAGAGGCCCCTTTCACAGAGCAAACAACCACAGAGCAATGAGAAAGCTGGGGGCTGCCAGGTTGTTGAGGGCAAGTCTTGAAAGGGATGCCCAAACAATCCAGCTGGATCCCCGGCAACCAGATGTGGGGATTAGCTGCACAGCTGTGGCTGCTGCTCTGAGGGGAGCGGCATAAACTACCTGCCTGTGGATGCAGCCCACCAGCTGGTTCTCCTGGGGCAGATGGTGAGTGGTTGGGCAGGGATGCTGCACCGGCTGGGGTCTGAAATATGAACAGGGGTCTAAGGAACCTCAGCATCACAGTCATCAGGAGTCCAAGCTGCTTGGGGTGAGCTTGTGGGCAATGGCCCAACTGGATTGTTTGTGCATCCCTTTCGCCACGTCCCTTGTGATCCACCAGGGCTTGCAGCACCATGGAAGAGTACCCCTTGCGGTTTATGTAGTGGCCGCCCCGCTGTTCCGGGGCCAAGAGAGGGATATGCGTTATGTCTATCGCCCCGCCGCAGTCAGGGAACCCCAGCGCATTAAAGCCATCCACAATGGTCTGCACATTTCCCAAAGGCACGACCCTTGATAGCAGCTGGTCAATGATTGTGTTGGCTACTTGGATTACAGCAGCCCCCACAGTAGATTTGCCCACTCCAAACTGATTCCCAACTGACCAGTAGCTGTCGGGCGTTGCAAGCTTCCGCAGGGCTATGGCCACTCACTTCCCAACTGTGAGGGTGGCTCTCATTTTGGTGTCTTTGCGCTTCAGGGCAGGGGACAGCAAGTCGCAAAGCTCCATGAAAGTGGCCCTTACGCTTACAAAAGTTTCTCAGCCACTGGGAATCATCCCACACCTGCAACGCGATGAGGCCCCAGCAGTCTCTGCTTGTTTCCTGGGCCCAGAATCGGCCTGCCACGGCATGAACCTGGCCCAGCACCACCATGATCTCCCAATTGCCACACGCCGTGCCATCTTTGTCCATGTCCTCATCAGTATAGTAATCGCCCCGTCGTCGTTTCCTCGCCCCCTTTTGCAGGGACTGCACATACTGCTGGATAATGCGCGAGGTATTTACAATGCTCAAAACTGCAGCGGAGATCTGAGCGGGCTCCATGGCGCCTGCACGGGTAATCCTGGAAAACGGGCGCGAAATGTAGGAGAGCAGAGTGGCAGGGGAAGAGATGCTGTTTGGTTCGTGGTAGCCGAACAAAGGCGGGAAATGGTTGTCTTCCGTGGTTTTCACGGAGGCGGGAGCCCAAGACAGACAACCCGGAGAAGCTCGGAAGCGTGGCACCAGTGGGAGAGCAGAGTTGGAGGCAGAAGAGTTCGATGAGGAAGAGAAAGAGTAGATAGTAGAGATTACATCGGAAGGGGAGAGGAAATGAGAGGCGGATTCATAGTTGCAGAAGAGCAAGCGGTGCACCGTTTGCTGAAAGCAGTACGGCGTCTACATGCCAAAAAGGCGTGAAACGATTGTCTGCCAGAGCTTCCTGATGACACGTACCAGAAACACCCCCAAGAATGTTTTTGCCCCATCGTGCACTGGGAGCGTAACCCAGAATTCCAGTGGGCGGCGGGAACTGCGGGAACTGCGGGATAGCGACCCACGGTGCACCCGCTCCGACGTTCGATGCTAGCTTCGGTACTGTGGACGCACTCTGCCGAATTCACGCGCTTTAGTGGGGACACCGAAGCCTGAATGTCTAAAATAGCTCCCGAAATTTCCAATCGAATAATATTGAACTAATTTCGTACTCTACACGTACCGTTAGAAAAGTCTGTGTATGTGTGTTAGATGGATGGGAGGGTGTCTAGAAACCACTCAGGTCTCGTCTTTTTTTCTCTGATTTCTGTTAGAAAATCTAAAGCAGGGAGCAAGAAGAGTTGCCTTCTCTGAGGCTTGAACTCAGGACCTTCAGATTATGAGACTGATGCGCTGCCCCCTGCGCTAAGAAGGCTTGGAAGAGCTTTAGGCTCGATGCTTATAGAACCAGCTGAGCAGCGGGGAACAGCAGAGCAGCGGGGAACAGCAGAGCAGCAAACAGCAGGAGTTTGCCTGGGACTTCACCTGGAGTGAGCCCACTGAGGCTTACACCCTAACGACTTCTCTGAGGAATTACTGCATCTCCGGAGGAAGCTCATAGTAGGAAGGTAATATGGATGGGGAGTGTTCAACTCTTGTGACCTGCACTGGATGTGCCATGTGTGTCTTTCTTCCAGAGGACAGAAGCCACTTTGTCTCTACAAAGTGCAAGCTGGTCTCCATATTGGAAGAGAAGGTTCAAGGTCTGGAGCAACAGGTATCGACCCTGCGTTGCATAAGAGAAACTGAAGATTTCCTGGACAGACATCAGGATATGCTTCTATGGGCACAAGGTTCTGAAGATTCAGAGCAGGCTGCACAGCAGGGACAGGAGGACTGTGAAGAAATCTGGCAACATGTGACCTCCAGAAGAAGAAGGGGGAACGTCCATGTACCAGCAAAGCGGACACAGGTAAGTAACCATTTTCATGTTCTCTCCACAGGTACAGTTGCGGGGAGTGACCCAGATGATACGTCTGGGGGAAGGGAGCAGAAGGAGACTCCACCAGTTGAAAGGCATGAGATGCACTGTCCTAGGGTTGGGGGTTCCACGACCATCACTCCCAAGAGAAGGAGGTGGGAGGTGGTGGTCGGGGACTCTCTCCTCAGGAGGACTGAGTCATCTATCTGCCGCCCTGACCGGGAAAACAGAGAAGTCTGCTGCTTGCCGGGGGCTAAGATTTGCGATGTGACGGAGAGACTGCCGAGACTCATCAAGCCCTCGGATCGCTACCCCTTCCTGCTTTTCCACGTGGGCACCAATGATACTGCCAAGAATTACCTTAAGCGGATCACTGCGGACTACGTGGCTCTGGGAAGAAGGATAAAGGAGTTTGAGGTGCAAGTGGTGTTCTCGTCCATCCTCCCCATGGAAGGAAAAGGCCGGGGTAGGGACCGTCGAATCATGGAAGTCAACGAATGGCTATGCAGGTGGTGTCGGAGAGAAGGCTTTGGATTCTTCAACCATGGGATGGTGTTCCAAGTAGGAGGAATGCTAGGCAGAGACGGGCTCCACTTAACGAAGAGAGGAAAGAGCATCTTCGTGAGCAGGCTGGCTAACCTAGTGAGGAGGGCTTTAAACTAGGTTCACCAGGGAAAGGAGACCAAAGCCCTGAGGTAAGTGGGGAAGCGGGATACCGGGAGGAAGCACGAGCTGGAGCGTGTGAGAGGGGAGGGCTCCTGCCTCATACTGAGAACAAGGGGCGATCAGCGGGTTATCTCAAGTGCCTATATACAAATGCACAAAGCCTGGGACACAAGCAGGGAGAACTGGAGATCCTGGCAAAGTCAGGGAATTATGATGTGATTGGAATAACGGAGACTTGGTGGGATAACTCGCATGACTGGAGTGCTGTCATGGATGGATATAAACTGTTCAGGAAGGACAGGGAGGCCAGAAAAGGTGGGGGAGTTGCACTGTATGTAAGAGAGCAGTATGACTGCTCAGAGCTCAAGTATGAAACTGTAGAAAAACCTGAGAGTCTCTGGATTAAGTTTAGAAGCGTGAGCAACAAGAGTGATGTCGTGGTGGGAGTCTCCTATAGACCACCGGACCAGGGGGATGAGGTGGATGAGGCTTTCTTCCGGCAACTCGCAGAAGCTACAAGGTGGCACGCCCTGGTTCTCATGGGTGACTTCAATCATCCTGATATCAGCTGGGAGAGCAATACAGCGGTGCACAGACAATCCAGGAAGTTTTTGGAAACTGTAGGGGACAATTTCCTGGTGCAAGTGCTGGAGGAACCGACTAGGGGCAGAGCTCTTCTTGACCTGCTGCTCACAAACCGGGAAGAATTAGTAGGGGAAGCAAAAGTGGATGGGAACCTGGGAGGCAGTGACCATGAGATGGTCGAGTTCAGGATCCTGACACAGGGAGGAAAGGAAAGCAGCAAAATACGGACTCTGAACTTCAGAAAAGCAGACTTTGACTCCCTCAGGGAACTGATGGGAAAGATCCCCTGGGAGAATAACATGAGGGGGAAAGGAGTCCAGGAGAGCTGGCTGTATTTTAAAGAATCCTTATTGAGGTTACAGAGACAAACCATCCCGATGTGTAGAAAGAAAAGTAAATATGGTAGGCGACCAGCTTGGCTTAACAGAGAAATCCTTGCTGATCTTAAACACAAAAAAGAGGCTTACAAGAAGGGGAAGATTGGACAAATAACCAGGGATGAGTGTATAAATATTGCTCAGGCATGCAGAAGTGAAATCAGGAAGGCCAAATCACACCTGGAGTTGCAGCTAGCGAGCGAAGTTAAGAGTAACAAGAAGGGTTTCTTCAGGTATTTTGGCAATAAGAAGAAAGCCAAGGAAACTGTGGGCCCCTTACTAAATGAGAGAGGCAACCTAGTGACAGAGGATGTGGAAAAAGCTAACATACTCAATGCTTTTTTTGCCTCTGTCTTCACGAACAAGGTCAGCTCCCAGATGACTGCACTGGGCAGCACAGCATGGGGAGGAGGTGGCCAGCCCTCTGTGAAGAAAGAAGTGGTTCGGGACTATTTAGAAAAAGTGGACGTGCACAAGTCCATGGGGCCAGATGAGCTGCATCCGAGAGTGCTAAAGGAATTGACGGATGTGATTGCACAGCCATTGGCTATTATCTTTGAAAACTCATGGCAATCGGGGGAAGTCCCGGAAGATTGGAAAAAGGCTAATGTAGTGCCCATCTTTAAAAAAGGGAAGAAGGAGGATCCTGGGAACTACAGGCCAGTCAGCCTCACCTCAGTCCCTGGAAAAATCATGGAGCATGTCCTCAGGGAATCAATTCTGAAGCACTTAGAGGAGAGGAAGGTGATCAGGAACAGTCAGCATGGATTCACCAAGGGAAAGTCATGCCTGACTAATCTAATTGCCTTCTATGACGAAATAACTGGCTCTGTGGATGAGGGGAAAGCAGTGGACGTGTTGTTCCTTGACTTTAGCAAAGCTTTTGACACGGTCTCCCACACTATTCTTGCCAGCAAGTTAAAGACCTATGATCTAGATGAACGCACTATAAGGTGGATAGAAAGCTGGCTAGATTGTCGGGCTCAACGGGTAGTGATCAATGGCTCCTTGTCTAGTTGGCAGCCGGTATCTAGCGGAGTGCCCCAAGGGTCGGTCCTGGGGCCGTTTTTGTTCAATATCTTCATTAATGATCTGGAGGATGGCATGGACTGCACCCTCAGCAAATTTGTGGATGACACGAAACTGGGAGGAGTGGTAGATATGCTGGAGGGTAGGGATAGGATACAGAGGGCCCTAGACAAATTGGAGCACTGGGCCAAAAGAAATCTGAGGAGGTTCAACAAGGACAAGTGCAGAGTCCTGCACGTAGGACGGAAGATTCCAATGCACCGCTACAGGCTGGGGACCGAATGGCTCGGCAGCAGTTCTGCAGAGAAGGACCTAGGGGTGACAGTGGACGAGAAGCTGGATATGAGTCAACAGTGTGCCCTTGTTGCCAAGAAGCCAATGGCATTTTGGGGTGTATAAGTAGGGGCATTGCAAGCAGATCGAGGGACGTGATCGTTCCCCTCTATTCGACATTGGTGAGGCCTCACCTGGAGTACTGTGTCCAGTTTTGGGCCCCACACTTCAAGAAGGATGTGGAGAAATGGGAGAGAGTCCAGCAAAGGGCAACAAAAATGATTAGGGGACTGGAACACATGAGTTATGAGGAGAGGCTGAGGGAACTGGGATTGTTTAGTCTACGGAAGAGAAGAATGAAGGGGGATTTGATAGCTGCTTTTAACTACCTGAAAGGTGGATCAAAGAGGATGGATCTAGACTATTCTCAGTGATAGCAGATGACAGGACAAGGAGGAATGGTCTCAAGTTGCAGTGGGGGAGATTTAGGTTGGATATTAGGAAAAACTTTTTCCCTAGGAGGGTGGTGAAACACTGGAATGCATTACCTAGGGAAGTGGTGGAATCCCCTTTCTTAGAAGTTTCTAAGGTCAGGCATGACAAAGCCCTGGCTAGGATGATTTAGTTGGGGTTGGTCCTGCTCTGGGCAGGGGGTTGGTCTAGATACCTCCTGAGGGCCCTTCCAACCCTGATCTTCTATGATTCTTTGACCCTCCTCCAGGAGTGACAGAGCCTGGCATGTGCTGCAAGAAGTGGGGAGCTCTGGTGCCCACAGACCTGTCCTGGCAGCTTTCTCAGCAGCAAAGAAATCAATTCTCCCTGCCCCTGAGCAACCCACCCACAGCTAATGGCAGCATTGGTGGGGGGTCCCAAGCTTTGCACCAACGTCCACATTTCAGACCTTCCTCTCATGGCACTTTCCATGTGAATTAGGACAAGCAAGCTGGGGAAGCTCCATGGGGTAATAGAAACCAGGGCTGCAGGGAAGGATTGAACTCACAACCCCAGCAATATTGCCCTTTGCACTAACCACTTGCACCCCTGCAGGGGCTCCTTGGACAGCTTTGGGAAGTCGGCCGTGATCGGTCTCTGTGGTTCGCACCTTTGCCTGGCAATTGAAAGGCTGCCGGTTCAAACCTCACTCAAAATGTGGCTTTCCAGCAATGAGACTCCAGTCCATTTTAATAGGAAGAAAATCTCCTCTATTCTCTATTCTCGTCTAGCCCCATTTGACTCCTTCGGCCTGTCTCCTTCCTCTCCCCGTCAGACTCTTTCCTTCCCCATTGGAGCCATGCAGAGGGGAGCCCCAGGCAGTCTCTGTCACTGAGAGTCTGTATCCCATAAGGGGAGGGAGGGATCGCTGTAAAGCATTGATAATGGGTGGGGAGAGGTGTGCGTGGTTAGGGGGAGAAAGGCTGGAGAACTAACAGTGGGGCCCAGAGAGATTCCCCCACAGACTGGGGAGATCCCCTGCTGCCCACCATCACCCAGCTATGGGAAGAACAACTTGGGATTGCTTGGGGAAGCCACCTTTAAAAACACAAGTGTTCCATGCTAGTTACATTTTTATAAGACCAAAGCCGCCTCAAACCCAGTGTCACAATCACTGGGACGACTTTGTCCTGACATTTTACCGGCCGCAGCCACAAAGCGAGTCAAATTACGGCTCCCGTTCGGCGTCAAGGCCCACAGACGAACCCGGAGGCTTTTCCTTCCTCAGGTTCTGCCGTCATTTCAGTGCTGGCCTGTTCCGAGATTCATCGTTGTGCAAAGCAGCATCAGGCCCTGAAACTGGGCGAGCCCAGAGCAGAGGCTGCCTTCATTTAACCTTCCAAAAACCAACCCACCGAAAGGTGGATTAGCACCCATGCTCCTCCAGCGGCAGGGGAGGCGCCTCATCTGGGCCCCTGGTGCCCGTGCTCCAGCAACATAAGACCACGGGGGCCTGGCTCCACCAAAGTCCGGGGCCCGGTGTCTCCCCCAGCCCCGCCTGCTGCCCCCGGGCAATTTAAAAGGGCCCGGGGACCCCCACCGCCATCACCGGCAGCACAAGGGGGCTAAGGCGGCTTCCTGCCCACCCTCGCTCCGTGTAACCCTTCAGCCCGTCAGAGTTGGCAGCAACAAGGGCCGGGTTCAATATCTAGGGGATCCATTCCAATAACACAATGCAAACCGGCTCGAGCCCCCACCCAGTGACCTGGGACAAATATGTACCACCCCCGCTGGGCGCTTCCCAGAGGCAATCCTTCCCCTCTCGCAAGCACCTAGTCTGAGTGTAGCAAAAAGCCTTTTAATAACAGAGAGAAACAATGTGGCATTATGTTGGGGAAACAGCACCAACAGGATTCATAACACAACCCACGAGCAAAAAAAAAAACCCACCCCAAGCAAATTGGGGCATGCCCTTTCCCTTTGGTTCTTGAGTCCAGCAAAACCAAATCACCCAAAGTCCCAAAAGTCCAATGACCCAAAAGTCTCTGTCCCTGGTCAGGGCAGCCCCAAAGTTCAAAAGTTTATCTGCAGAGCTTTACCTCCCAACCTGGGTGGAGATGGGGGCGGGGGTAAAAGGCACCTTACATGATCTGAAGCTGACCGCCCCACAGCTCCATAGGCCTCCACTCCACCAACTGCCCCACGAACTGCTTCGCTCAGCTCCGCTCTGCGGCCCACCAGCAGCTCCCGCCGTCCCACGAACTGCTCCACGTCTCACCAGCAGCTCCCGCCGTCCCATGAACTGCTTCACGTCCCACCAGCAGCTCCCGCCGTCCCACGATCTACTCCACCAGCCTCTCCACAAGGCACTCCAGCCGTCCCACAAACTTCTCCACAATAGATCTTCAGGCTCCCCCACTACTTAACACAACGCTCAGTGATTTCAGCTCTTACTCGGTTCATCTCTTTGGTGAAGTCAGCTTGTAGTATAGGAACCTCAGTGATAGTACACCATTAGCCCAAAGTGAACTCATCAGCCTGTAACTAGACTCCTAACGAAATCAAAATTACCTCTGAGAGTCCACAGTGAAGAGAAAAGGAAGGGCAATTAGCATATAAGACCATCACCAAGGGACCCATGCTGCCAAGTATTAATACGTGTCCCCAACCTCTCTCAATTCACAGAGTTTTGGAACCCATGACCCTTGCCTAGCGAGTGATACTGAGTTGATGGTGAGTCCCTCCATCATAACAAAAGGCCAAGTACAGTTCCCAGCACAATTCCCATAATCAGGGTAATAACAATTTATTCTTCCTGCCCCAATAACAGAGACACTGGGGATCCCACAGCAGCCAAAGTGACCATTTGGGCAGCTATGGCCGTGTTCTAGGCGGGGTGGGTGTGCCTATGCAAATGAGATCGGCCCCTGAAGTTCTTTTCCACAACTTGCCAGACCTCACCACCAGATGTCAGGGTGAGGCTCACCCTGACACTGCTTACACTCCGTGTGGCCTGCCAGTCTCGGAAGCGGCTGGCGCGTCCCTGCAGCCCCGGGGGTGGGGGGATCTCCACACGCTCCCCCGCCCCGAGGGCCGACTCTGCCATCTGTGGCAATGGGAGCTGCTGGGGTGGTGTCCGTGGGAAGCGATGGGTAGAGACCCCCCACCTTGGAGCTGCTGCCAGAGGGGGGTGTGGGTTGCTTTTGGGAGATGCCTGAGGTAAGAGCTGCACCCTCACTCTCTCCTGCACCCCAAGCTCCAGCCCAGAGCCCAACCCCCTGCACCCAAACTCCCTCCCAGAGTCCACCCCCTGCACTCCCTCCTGCACCCTACCCCCATGCCCCAGCCCAGAGCCCACACCCCACACCCAAACTTCCTCCCAGAGCCTGCGCCCGCACCCCCTCCTGCACCCCAACCCTCAACCCCAACCCACATCCCGCACCCAAACTTCCTCCCACAGGCCTCCCCCCACACCTGCTCTCGCACCCCAACCCTCTTCCCCAGCCCGGAGCCCACCCCCTGCACTCAAACTCCCTCCCAGAGCCTGACCTGCACCCTCTCCTGCACCCCAACCCCCTCCCCCAGCCCAGAGCCCACACCCCACACCCCACACCCAAACTCCCTCCCAGAGCCTGACCTGTACCCTCTCCTGCACCCCAACCCCCAACCCCAGCCCAGAGCCCACACCTGAACTCCCTCCCAGAACCTGGCCTCCCCACCCATTCCTGCACCCAACGCCATACCCCAGCCAAGACCCCACACATGCACCCAAACTGCATCCCAGCGCCTGTACCTCTCACCCCCTCCCACACCCTAACCCCCTGCCCCAGCCCAGAGCCCACACCACACACGCAATTCCTTCCCAGAGCCTGCCCCCACACCTGCTCCTGCACCCCAACCCCCTACCCCAGCCCAGACCCCGCACCCTGCATTCCCTCCTGCACCCCAACCCCCTGCCGCAACCCACAGCCCACACCCAAACTCCCTCCCAGAGCCCAACCCCTTTCCCTCTCCCTCCCATACCCAAACTCCCTCCCAGAGCCTTAGGCAGATGTGGGGGGAGGTGGATGGGGAGGCAGGACTTGGTCCCATTCTGGAAACCACCAAAAATTGTAGAAACCTGCCGCCCCTGTCCAGCCCAACCTTCTGCGGGTGCCCCTCAGGCCGCACCCGTGCAGGGTTTGAAGCTTGCATTGCTTAAATTCCAGGACGCTGGGGGACTTCAGCTCCCCTTTGTCCAGCGGGAACCTTCACCCCACTCCCAACCAGATTCTTCTCCATGGGATGACTGTCGGGGGGCTGGGCCCCTCTTTGTCTTTTCTCTCTGGGACAGGCCAGGGTACCTAGAACTGGGGTATCTGAGCACCCAGGACCTTCTATGGAGATGCCCTTCCCCTTCTGTGGTCTGATCTGTCTTTGACTCCAGCCTGTTTTCTATCCATCGTCAGCACCATCCCAAGCCAGCTGCACCCGCCTCAAAAAGACAGTGTCCCCTGGTGGGTGTAAATCACTGAGCTCTCTCCTCTCTGAGCACTGACTGCCCCTCTGTCTCCTTGCCCCTCAGTCTGGGCAGACGGGACCTTTCCCTCCAGGGCTGGAGGATTCCCCCTTCTCATCCGCTACTGTCCCAAGCCGCCCCTTGGGTGGGAATCTTAAAAGTACCAAGGTGACTTAGGAGCAGAAACCCCCACAGACCTTCCGTGCAATGGGCACCTGCCCCGCACTGAGCAGGACTGAAACTCCTGCAGGGATCTGCTCTTTCCACCTGCCTGTAAAGTCCAGCTTTCCCCAGCACATTTACTGCAGTGCACTCGGGTCACTGTTTCCATGGCTGACAGCAAAGAATTGCTCCCAGTTTCCCTTCTATCTGCAGCACGATTAGCCTGTGTCCGTGGTTAATGAGGTGGATCTAGTTGTCGATGGTTATTCATTCCCCACCTGGACAATTCACACAGTCCCTTTCCTGCTCAAATCCCCAGCACCTCCGTGATCCCGGTAGCAGGGGTTGGGTTTTCCCTGAGGCCCTGAGATTCTCAGGGTCCTTTTTTCCCTCCACCTGGAGTGAACTCAGCTTTTCCCCCATCCCAGACACTCCATGAAATAACAACAAGCAGCGTAAAGAAAGCAGGGAGGGAACATCTCCCAGCCAGGGCTAGAGGTGCCCAGGGCCCCCTGCTTCTCCATTGTTTCCATCGCAGAAGAGGAAGGTTCCTTGGAATTTGACACTCTGCTTTGCACAAGGGACAGAGAAAGATCTTGATGTTCCTGCGTCTGCACAAAGAAAATTGTCCTTCTGTGTGAAAGAGAGGCAGGAAATGGCCCCACGCTGGGACAATATCCTCAGGATTAAGAGCAAAGGACTCAGGCTGAGAACTGATTTAACTCCACTCATCTCATTTAACTCCTCTCATTAAGAAGTTGTCTTCCAGGGAGAGATAGCAAACTTGTGACATTAATCCAGACCCTGGGGGTTTGGGCTGCTTTAACTCTTGGAAAAAACATGAACTTGATTCAAGAAGGGAGAGAGGAGAAGCCTCAAGCTGCCTTTGGTCCAAGGCTGGTGTCTCCTGGACAGTGGGAAACATCCCTCACTGCTGCCAGGGGATAGGTGGCAACTGGTGACGTCCCAGGGCTGGGATGAAAGGGGAATGTTGCGTGGACTTTATCATACACGCCCCATCCTGCTTCTCAGAGCCCACAGGAAAGCATCTAGAGATGGGAGAGGCATTCCTCAACTGCATTCTCAGGAGAAGTCAGTAGCTATCCTTGAACAGACACTCAGGAGAGTAACCACGGCGGTTCTGCAGAGACATCTGGTTGCCAGAGGATCCATCTAGGTTAAGGAGTGCTGGGGGATCTGCAGTTTTTGCAGTAGGGAGGAGTCTCGAGGTCACACGTTGCAGGTAAGCTGGGACATTAGGGACTCCAGGATGTGAGGCTGGTTAAAATGGAACTGCACAAAAAACCTTCCCCTTTGCTCCCTGCTTTGGTCTGTCCCCGTTTCATGAACATCTCCATCTCTACCCCGGCTCTCAGAAACCCCCTCTCTCCCTTGAGTATTTTCATGGTTTCTTCTTTGTTTCATGGTCTTTTTCAAAGATTTTTTGCCATCGAAATGATCAAGTACATTTAAAATGAGAAAAACAATCAAGCAACACATCTGCATCTCCTGCACCAGGCATGGCGTCGTGTCTGACTTTTTCTCCCGAAAAGTCCAGGCAGGCAGCGTCTCCCCCACATTTACTGCACACCAGGCCCAGAACTGAGCTTCACTGGCAGCAGCGATGGGGGACGGGTGGGCCTGAGCTCTCTGGGGATTATTTTAATCTATTTTTCGGAGGATGAAATCCATGCAGCTTCCACTTCTCCGTCTCTCCCCATGAAATAACATGTCTGTGCACGGCACCCAAACCTTTTCACAAGAAGAAGTGAAATGAAACGGCCACACGATGGCATCAGAACCTAAGACATGAGAAGCCATGTTCTTGTTCAATGTGCATTGAAGCTGAACGCAAGGGAGGTGTTTTTTCTTTGACTCCTAGCCCCCCCCCCACACACTCTAATCCACTCGACACCCCTTTCCTCCCACAGCCAGGAATAGAACCCAGGAGTCATGACTATTAGCCCCCCTAATCTAGCCCACTAGATCCTTCTCCCTGGGACAAAGGAGAAGCTCTGCGACCCTGTACTGTCCCTTTGCCTCCCTGCTTGGGCGGCACTTGAAACCCAATGGGGTTTCCTTGGGCAGTTTTGAAACTTGCTCCCAGGGAGGGTGTAATTTTAGGTGCAGGTTCCAAACAGCGCAATGAACCAGCCAGAAGGGGCAGGAGGTATCGGTGTAGGAGCTATTGAAATAATCTTAGCAACGTACGTCAGGGGAACCGTTATTAATGACGACAGGTTTCAGAGTAGCAGCCGTGTTAGTCTGTATCTGCAAAAAGGAAAGGAGGACTTGTGGCACCTTAGAGACTAACCAATTTCTTTGAGCATAAGCTTTCGTGAGCTACAGCTCACTTCATCGGATGCATTCTGTAGCTCACGAAAGCTTATGCTCAAATAAATCGGTTAGCCTCTAAGGTGCCACAAGTCCTCCTGTTCTTTTTTTTTAGTTATTAAAGAAGTGTCAGTAAAAGGTCAGAATGGGATCGTCTCAGTGTCACAGTAGAGGGCTCTGTGATGGTTTTCAATTTGTCATCCCACCGTAGGCACCACCTAGAACATGTTTGAACCTCTTCCTCTCTTAGCGTTGCTCGTTATCAGAGAAGGGGAGAGAGAGTGAGCCACAGAAACACAGACCTAGTGACTGAAGGAAACATTTCTTTGCTCTTTGCTTGGCTCTGTCAGTTATTTGGGTACAAACTCACCCCCCCCCCACTGTCTCTGCTGGGCTCAATGGGCAGGAAGAGCTCAGCTGTCAATGGGACTTGGGGAGCTCGGGACATTACTGTGGCTTAACAGGGAAATCCTTGCTGATCTTAAATACAAAAAAGAAGCTTACAAGAAGTGGAAGATTGGACAAATGACCAGGGATGAGTATAAAAATATTGCTTGGGCATGCAGGAGTGAAATCAGGAAGGCCAAATCACACCTGGAGTTGTAGCTCGCAAGAGATGTTAAGAGTAACAAGAAGGGTTTCTTCAGGTATGTTGGCAACAAGGAGAAAGCCAAGGAAAGTGTGGACCCCTTACTGAATGAGGGAGGCACCCTAGTGACAGAGGATGTGAAAAAAGCTAATGTACTCAATGCTTTTTTTGCCTGTCTTCACGAACAAGCTCAGCTCCCAGACTGCTGCCCTGGGCAGCACAGCATGGGGAGGAGATGACCAGCCCTCTGTGGAGAAAGAAGTGGTTCGGGACTATTTAGAAAAGCTGGATGAGCACAAGTCCATGGGGCCGGATGCGTTGCATCCGAGAGGGCTAAAGGAGTTGGCGGATGTGATTGCAGAGTCATTGTCCAATATCTTTGAAAACTCATGGTGATCGGGGGAAGTCCCAGACGACTGGGGTGTATAAGTCCCATTTTGGGGTGTATAAGTAGGGGCATTGTCAGCAGATCGAGGGATGTGATCCTTCCCCTCAATTCGACACTGGTGAGGCCTCATCTGGAGTACTGTGTCCAGTTTTGGGCCCCACACTACAAGAAGGATGTGGAGAAATTGGAGAGAGTCCAGCGAAAGGCAACAAAAATCATTCGGGGTCTGGAACACATGCCTTATGAGGAGAGGCTGAGGGAACTGGGATTGTTTACTCTACAGAAGAGAAGAATGAGGGGGGATGTCATAGCTGCTTTGAACTAAATGAAGGTGGATCCAAAGAGGACGGATCTAGACTATTCTCAGTGACAGCAGATGACAGGACAAGGAGTAATGGTCAAGTTGCAGTGGGGGAGATTTAAGTTGGATATTAGGAAAAACTTTTTCCCTAGGAGGGTGGTGAAACACTGGAATGGGTTACCTCGGGAGGTGGTGGAATCTCCTTCCTTAGAAGTTTTTAAGATCAGGCTTGAGAAAGCCCTGGCTGGGATGATTTAGTTAGGGATTGGTCCTCCTCTGGGCAGGGGGTTGGACTAGATACCTCCTGAGGTCCCTTCCAACCCCGATATCCTAGGATTCTATGATCATTTGGCCAAAAACATGCAGCAAAGCACCCAACTCAGTTGCATGAATGCTCTATAAACCACTCCTCAATTATACAGAGACACCAGCATATCTCCCCAGCTCTCAGCCTTGCACCTCAGAAATGTACCATCTTACACGGCTCACGGCCTTCTCTTGAAAAGTGTAAGCTCATTAATTAGTTCGCCACTTCATCAAAAATAAAGGGGACATGCACCAGCCTTTGTCATGTGAGCAACTTTCCCAAGCACTTTGGACAAACTCAGGAGTAAGTATAAAATAGTAAAACAAGTTTATTAACTACAGAAAGTTAGATTTTAACTGAGTATAAGTATTGGAGTATAACTCTAATTTGAATATACTAAGCAAGAATTGGATCAAACAGCTTTTCTCACCCACTGGTTGCTCCAGGCCATGCTGAGTTCTTAATACACAGACTGAATTCCCTCTCAGCCTGGGACCAATCTCTGCAGTTCAAATTCTGAGTCTTCCAGACAATCTTCCAGGTGTTGAGATTGGGGAAGAGACAGGCCACGTGGGGGTGTCTTTGACTCTCATACATATTTTTTCTCCAGCTGCTAGGTAGATTCTTGCCGTGATGCTGGGGTTAGTTAGCACCCAATATGGAGCAGCAGTTTGCCTCCTGCACCTTGTGGTAGGTGTGTCACAGCTCCTTCACTTTGGCCCCGCACGGCAGTGTGTCCCTGTCATGGCCCCTTTCTATCATGCATCACGACCAAACCACAGACTCTGGACTCAGCATTCATGTATCCTGCAATCTGAACTTGGAATCTGTTACATTCCCTCATTGGCTACCATCATTTAACCAACACGGAAGTGCTTCTTGTCCAGCAAGGAAGCCAGTTTGGGACCCATAGGCATGGGATGGCTCTGAAGGAATCAGCTGTTTCTCTCTGTGCTTCAGGAAACTTGGGATCCAAATGGTAAAAGACAGTTGTTCCCAGTTTCATCATGGCACCCCTTAGAAGTGTGAGCAATTCCAAAAACAGTTTACCTTGGCCACAGGTCACCATAGCGTCCATCTCTGGGGTGAAAATCAACCACTAAAACCTCTCATTTCTACCTGAGTTCTTGTCAAATCTTTGACCTTAGTTGTAGCAATTTTACACGGCTCTGGCGTAGAATTCTTCACCAACCACACAACATACCAGTAGCGATACTGAGGTATAACTCCCCCAAATATGCCCTTTTGTTTCTTTAATCTGGTGGCACAGATTTAAATAAGGGACTACATTCAGGTGCGGCTTAGAATCCCTCTAAGACACCAAATGTCAGGTATCTACTCAGAATGGGTGTCTTTCTGCAGCTCTATCACATTCCTCATGGATGTCATTTCCTACACATTTACAGCATCTCCCAGGAGGGAGCTGAACAGAAATGTCACTTCCATTTTTCCCATCTCTACCTAGGAAGGGATTGCATTTCCCAAATAAGAGGCAACATGCACCTGATTAGGAAGGGAAGATCTTCAGGAGCAACCTCCTGCAGGGCATGGGCCACAACTGCTTTGGGAGGCAAATGAATGGGTCTTTTAGTTAGTTCCAAATCATTTACTAGAGAATCCTCTTCCCAGCCCCTTCGGGAAATATTGACCTTACCAATTGAAGAACAGGGGGATAGAGATGGGGATGGAGAATCCCTCTGATTTACCCTATGTTCTTCTGTTGTTACAGAGGGGAAAAGACATTTTTCCCTATCCCTTCCCTATTCCTGCTCTTTGTTATACTTCAATATATTTTAAGGGAGGAAAACGGTAGTAAAAATATCTGCCTTCAGGAAAACCTGAAGCAACAGCGCTCTGATGAACTGTGACAACTGGGAATGAAACAATATGATCCTGGTGGGGGAACTTGATGACTAACAATTGTTTTTAAATGGGGGAACAGTATAACTGTGATGCTCAGGCTTTGTTTAGACTAGGACATGTGATGGAGTTTAGGTCAGGTCAAGTGCCAACCACTGCACCTCGGCTGCATCTGCACGACAACTGTAATTGTCTTTTAACACCAAGATCACTCACTTGAGCAGCCAACGCCATGTACAGTCCTTGTGGATGTAAGGCACGGGTAGTTTTTGCCTCAGTGTAGCTTGTTGGGAACAAACCTCTCTCCCCCACCTGGAGCTGATGAACATTCCTGGCTGGAGGGACACACGCTCCTTTGACCCAAAAGGAAAGGAGTTGATAGAAAACATCACAGGACTGACCCCAAAGAAGGGTGAGCTGCAAAAGGCAGGAGCAGGCAACTCATCTGGGGGAGCTGAGTAACCACGGTGAAGATGGGGCACAGATCACTAAGTGGGAATTAGCAAATGTGATTGAAAAGAAAAAAATACCTTTGGCCAGCCCTAGTCAAGGCATTTGTTACAGATCACTCCCATGTGGATTTTCTGATGTCTAATAAGGGTTGAGCGCCGATTGAAGCGTTTCCCACACTCAGAGCATCCATAAGGCTTCTCACCTGTGTGGATTCTTCTATGTGTGGTCAGTACAGAGCTCCGATTAAAGCTTTTCCCGCACTCAGAGCACATGTAGGGGGTCTCTCCTGTGTGCGTTCTCTGATGTGTGATTAGGGTAGACCTCTGATTGAAGCTTTTCCCGCACTCAGAGCATGTGTAGGGCCTCTCCCCTGTGTGGATTCGCTGATGTGAGAGCAGGGATGAACTGTCAATGAAGTGCTTCCCACACTCAGGGCATCCATAAGGTTTCTCACCCGTGTGGATTTTCCGATGTCTAATCAGGTGTGAGCTCTGCTTGAAGTGTTTCCCACACTCAGGGCATCCATAAGGTTTCTCACCCGTGTGGATTTTCCGATGTTTAATAAGGTTTGAGCTCTGCTTGAAGTGTTTCCCACACTCAGGGCAGCCATAAGGTTTCTCACCCGTGTGGATTCTCTTATGTGCAATGAGATGCGAGCTCTGCTTGAAGCATTTCCCACACACACAGCACGCGTAAGGTTTCTCACCCGTGTGGATTCTCTGATGTGTGAGAAGGTCCGAGCTCCCTTTGAAGCTTTTCCCACACTCGAGGCATGTGTAGCATGTTCCTTCCAAGTTCATTCTCTCACGTGTCATAAGGTCTGACTGGCTACCGAAGTTTTCCTCTGGCCTCTGCTGACTCTCACAGGCTTTTGTTTTTTCTGGGCGTGCACAGCTCCCAGAATCATTCCCTTTGGACCTTCCTGACAACATCCCATGGGCTTCTACTCGCTCAGCATCTTCCTGCTGGGGTTCCTCCTCGTTTTCACTCACCATCCCAACACCTGACGGGAGACCGAGAGAATCCAGACGTAAGCCTCTGCCTGTGCCAGAGAGAAAGGAAATCTCAGAGAGAAGAATGGAAAAAGGGATGAAGGAACCAAAATGTGTACAGGACAGATCAAACCTATCAAGAGCTGATTTTCCCTTAAACCTTCCCCAGAGGAGAGAAAGGAAGGGATCAGTTCTGGGTCCGTATCTCAGACGAAATCTCAGGGGACAGTGAGATTGGGGAGGGACCTGCTGCCAGTTGTCAGTCAGGATAGGTGGGAAGGCATGAGTGACCTCTGCCTAATGATTCTACATGTGCAGGGAACAATCCTGAACTTGGAGAGCTCACAAGGTCTTTGTAGGGCATCCCAAATGTTTCCTGTATTCACCGTCAGTTTTGGGGTTGGTTTAACCAATGCCTCACCTATGCAGGCAGCTCTCGGGAGCACTTTTTTCTTAGAGCCATGAAGGTCTGGGACCCACGGCTCCTCCCCTCGTTCCAGCTGCGAGATCACATCAGTTCTGGAAACTGGAAACCCTGCTCAAGGCAAAGAAAACAAGGGAGGTCAGTGGAATTTGTGGGATACTTGTCACAAAGAATATTCCATGCTTTTAAGTCCAGCTCACTTTTAAGTAGTAACGTCCCAAGGCCAGCTTCCTTGGCTCAAAGTGCCAGGAGATGATTATTATCAATCATATTCATTACCTTAGTGCCTAAGGGCCAACTAACAGTGGGTCCTCATTTTGCTAGGCACAGTACAAACCGAGAAGCGTTGATGGCCTGTGTCCTGAAGAAGTTTCAATCTAAATAGACAAGGCAGACACAGAATGGGGGAAGGGGTAGAACCCACCAGCAGAGTGAACTCCGGGAAGGCAGAGTGGCAGATCTGATCAACACAGGCCTAGATCTTGAGACGATCGGATTTAATGTTACAACCAGGGCCAGTGTTTTCCGGAAATTGTCGCTAGGACTGCATTTTTTCCCAAAATTACTCTTTGTTTGTGGAATCACCGTTAATATCCGGAATTGCTGATCAGAGGGTGGGTGGGGCATGCAGGGTCACAATCCCCCAGATTTCTCCCTGGAGACACCCGTCTCCTCCCCAGGGCACAGGCTGGCTGCGGTTGAGACTTGATGCCAATTTCTTCCCTCCTCATACAAGTCTGGGATCAGCAGTGGGACGCCAGGCTCTCTCATCATGCTGCAGAGAGGACGGCACTCACAGCTGCTCGCGGCCGTGTCCACAGCACCTCTCCCCTGCTCATCTGCCCTGTACACAGCTGGTTCATGCCCCGTCTCTCCAGCGCACAGCTGGCTCTAGGCTCTCAATGCCCAGTATCTGAGCCCCACCGCCCCCACACAGCCGGCTCCTGTCCCCTCCCCCCAAGGCACTTTCAGGCTTTAAAGGATTAGATATTGCTCACGTTTCTCAATTACTCTCTTTTCATTGCCTGCAAACTCTTGCCTTAATTATGACTGTTATCTGTATATCTAAGCCAGCCCTTGAAAGCATGAATTCTTCACAGACTATGATGCCGAGATGCGCCACATGAAGGGCTGTGGGATGGGTTTCCTGTGCAAGCTGGTATCACTACAGGGTGATGAATGCCAGATCTCAAGGCTGGTTATGCAGAGCTCCACCTTTTGAAGCTTTACCCAACGCAGAAAGGGGTAGGGACGGATTTCCCCTCATTCAGGAGACTGAAGACTTTTGGGGGATAAACAGCTGAGTTTGAGCTGACTGAGGGGGGTCTTTCTGGGCTACAAACTCACAGGACCTGATAACCACCAAGAGGTAACCCTTTAAGAAAGGTTTTAATACACTTTGGAACCCATCAGGGATTCCCATGAGGACCGCTGAGGGAATGAAGGGAAACACGCATTTGGATGCTCTTCTTCTTTTATGAGAACGGGAACAGGAAGGGCAGGGATATCACTGAATGCAGGATCTCAGCAGTACTAGGTGTCAGGATAGCACCATATTGCAGCCCATTGGAAAACATAATCCCAACTACACATATAAAATGATGGGCTCTAAATGAGCTGTTTCCACTCAACAGAGGGATCTTGGAGTCACTGGGCACACTTCTCTGAAAACATCAACTCAGTGTGCCACGGCAGTCAAAAAGCAAAGAGAATGTTGGGAATCATTCTGAAATGGATGGATAAGAAGACAGAAAATATCATATCGCCTCCATATAAACCGATGGTACACCCACATCTCGAATACTGCCTGCAGATGTGGTTGCCCCATCTCAAAAAAAGATATATTGGAATTGGAAAAGGTTCAGAAAAGGGCAACCCAAATGATTACAGGTATGAAACTCTTCTGTACGGGGAAAGATTAAAAAGACCGGGACTATTCAGCTTGGAAAAGAGACAAAGGGGGGATATGAGAGAGGTCTATAAAATCAAAACTGCCGTGGAGAAAGTAAATAAGGACGTGTCATTTACTCCTTCTCAGAACACAAGGACTAGGAATCACCCAATCAAATTAATAGGCAGCAGGTTTATAAGAAACAAAAGGAAGTATTTCTTCACACAACGCACAGTCAACCTGGGGAACTCCTTGCCAGAGGACGTTGTGAAGGCCAAGATTAGAATAGGGTTACAAAAAAAAACAAAAAACACCATGAGAAATCTATTGAGGACAGGTCCATGAATGGTTATTAGCCAGGATGGGCAGGGATGGTGTCCCTAACTTCTGTTTGTCATAAGCTGTGAATGGGTGACAGGAGATGAATCACTCCATGATTCCCTGTTCTGTTCATTCCCTCTGGGACACCCGGCGCTGGTCACTGTCGGAAGACAGGACACTGGGCTAGATGGACCTTTGGTCTGTACCAGTGTGGCCATTCTGAAATACTAGAGAATCTAATGAGTCCAGTGCAATGGGAGGGAGTAGGAAAATCCCTGGGTGTGGAGAACACTGGGAAATTAGAAACTATCATTCAGAAGCAACAGACTCTAAATAGTCTAGAAAAGCAGAATGTGAAAAATAAGAATCGGGGTCATGTGACTTCAGGAATGAGGGACTCAAAAAACCAAGTCTGCAGAGAAGAGAGATTGTGGCTATTGCACATGGGGATGGGGGGAGCAACTCTCCAGGTCTAAAGGATTTTCACCAGCAACCGAGGCCATTGTACCATGTACGGGGCAATCTGGAGCAGTGAGGAGTTGTGTCATCTGTAATCCTGGCTGAGTTTCAATGCTCTGCTGCTGGAGCTCCCTTGTTGGATTCCCCCAGCCACCATTCAAGGTCTGTGTGATCAGTAACCCTGGACCAGCCGCTCTGACCCCAGCAGCCTGCTTCTTACACCCCAAGCACATTCTGGTCTGGGTGGAGAAGGCTCAGGGTTTGAGAGAAGGCCAGGGGTAGGAAGCTTCTGTTCGTTATGCTGGACCTAACCCCCCGTTTTACTTGTGCAAACAGGAGATTTTTGACACTGTGCGATTCTGCTCCTGTGCTCTCTTCACACAGCGTTCAGCAGCAGGGGAGGGTCCCTGGTCGTGTGTGTGTCACTGGCATGCTGGGGTGATGCTGGAACAGGACAGAGCAGAGGTGGCATTGTGCGGGTGGCGTGAACCTCATCTCTTCCGTTCCCCTTCCAAGAACCGAGGGAACAGGAACCCTTACCCAGCGAGGTCACAGTCTCACAGGTCTCCTGCATGACGTCTCTGGAGAGGGCTCTCTGAGCGGGGTCCAGCAGAGCCCCCTCTTCCCTGGTGAAATACACAGCCAGCTCCTCGAAGGTCACCGGCCCCTGAAAGAGCAAGAGCCCCCCACTCAGGACCTGCTGCCCCACTCACGGCCCCACTATTCGTGGGGGAGAGGAGCCAATCAAACGGAAACTCTGGGTAGACCGCAGTCAACAGAGTCCCACCCCCACCCCGCTCAGAGCACCCAGGAAACACCAGGGGGAGGGGGCGAAGAGACACCCCTCCTCTCTCCCAGCAGATCCATCACACACCTACTAGCCACAGACTGATACCGGAGATGCTGCCCCGAGCTGGGTCGAGGGAGAGATCTCTTGTAGGAAGCCCAACACCCTCCTCCTTGTGAAAAGAAAAGGAGGACTTGTGGCACCTTAGAGACTATCCAATTTATTTGAGCATAAGCTTTCGTGAGCTACAGCTCACTTCATCGGATGCAAACTGTGGAAAGTTGAGAAGATCTTTTTATATACACACAAATCATGAAAAAAATACCTCCTCCCACCCCACTCTCCTGCTGGTAATAGCTTATCTAAAGTCATCACTCTCCTTACAATGTGTATGATAATCAAGGTGGCCCATTTCCAGCATAAATCCAGGGTTTAACAAGAACGTCGGGGGGGGGGGCAGGAAAAAACAAGGGGAAATGGGTTACCTTGCACAATGACTTAGCCACTCCTAGAGCTGGATATGAAGCAGGGGAATCTCCCCTCAGCCTGACTGGTGGCTTCCCCCTTCGTATTTCAAGGCACACGCTCGTTAGTTGGGTCAGCCTCCAGCACTAGGAGTCTGGTCCTTTTTCCCAGGCCCATCTAGGTAGGTTATTTTCTGTTCACCAGATTGGAGCATTTCCACCTCCGAACCTCATGGGTCTCTTCCTAGAATCTAGGCCATTTATTAAACAACTCCCAGCAGGTCTGCCACCCCCTGGCCTCCTCCCTTTCTCCACCCTGTGCATTTCCTGCCCCGCTCCAACCTCCAAACCAGACGGTGCAAACCTTCCCCTCTCCCGTGTATTTGCTGTCCCTCTCCCTCCTGCAGGAACAGATCAGAACCCCCTCAATAATCCCTACCTGAGCTGGCTCCTCTGCAGCCATGTCGCTCCCTTGTCCCATGGGAGGACGGGATGAACCGGAAAGAAACATGAGCGTCGTTCTGCAACCTGGCCGGGCAAGAAGGGCTGTTGTGGAAGTTTAGGAACGGGCATTAGTTCATTTCACATCACGCTTCCCCCAGGCTCTTTCCTTGCAGAGCGAGATCCGAGATTCTGCCGTGCTGAGAAAATGCTCAATCTCTGGATTACAGCAGAGACCTGGCCCCTCCTGCCAGGCTAAGCCCACAGACACACTTTTAACCTCCTTTCTCCCTCCCGCATCCCAAAACAAAGTCTCTGAACGCAATCCTAGAAAAAAGCAGAACCAAAGGAGTCCCTTTCGAGGATTCCCTCTGACACTGACCCCACGGCAGCCACACCCCAGCAGGAGGGACATGGAGTCAGGAACTGGGTTTTCCTCTCTCTCATCCTCCTCTTGTCCACAGGAAAGTGATTCTCCCCACACTGCAGTAATACATCTGTCTGGGCAGATGAGAGAGCTGGAAATCTCTTTCAAAACTCTTTTATCCCACGGACCCTGTCAGTCTCTCTATCTCCTTTTCCCTGTGCCCTCTCCATGCCTGTCTGCTAGGAAACTCTCATTCCTGGGTTGTTTGCTCCCCCATGGCTGGATTTGCTCCTGCAAATGGCAGGAGAAATGGGGTGGGGGGCTGTTTGTGGAGAGTCATTTTATAGTCCTTCACTGCCTGCCTGGGATTTCCCCATTGCCTGCCTAGGACCCCCACCTGCCCTCCACCAGGATCTGCCAGCCCATTTGCCTGGGACCCCCTCCACCTCCCAGCAGGACCCCCTGACGCTTTACAGGAGGACCCCTCACTCTGCGCCAGGGACCGCCCCACCACAGCGCTGTGCACTGGGCATGGCAATGGTCCCAGGAGCCAGCTGGGCAATCCCAGACAGAGCCCGTGGCACAGCACCAGGCAGCATCTAATCCCCTGCCCCACCTGCCCAAGAGACCCCCACCCCCACTGGTCTGCAGCCAACAGGCCTCCGGCGATACCCACCTCCAGGACCCATAGCCTTAGGGCTGGGCACATCAGAACTACCCCCCGAAACCCCAAACCCTCCAGAAACCACCAACCTGACTAGGGTCCCCCCTGCCCAGCCACCCAGAGGCCTCCCCCTACCACAATGTCCCTTCAGCTCCCGCTGCAATCTCCCCTCGCAGACACCTGCCTCCCCCAGCAACAGTGTTCCCTCACAGTGTCTGGTAAGTGGATAGAAAGTGATCACCACCCCCTGCTGGCCAGTCACACAGGCAGAGGGAGCCCGGGGGGACGCCTCTTTAACAGGAGAAGGGAAGCCATGGAGGGCCAAAATAAGTAAGACATTTCCATACTCTGTCACTGGCAAATAATGGCCACCGTGGATCCACCCCAGAGTTGGCTACAGCTTTGCACTGCGGGAAGCCCCCCCTCACGGAGACCCTTTGTCATGGGGTTTGGGATATTTCTGGACCCACGCTGCACTCAGAGGGACCTCCTCATCCCCTGCCAGCTGGAGAAAAGAAAAGGGTCCAGACAACTCTCCTGTTACCAACTGGGAACCACCCATCCCCCAAACAGGGGGAGGCCCCTGGCTTTGATGGGTATTGAATATATGGCTAGTCTCTTTTATCAGCAAACATTTTTAACAGAGAGAACGGAGGGAACAAATGATTCTCAAAGGAGAGGGAAAGATGATCATTGTTGCAGGGGGGTTAATTTCCCAACCAGGATGCAGAAGGACTCAGGACGACAGGTTCCCCCCAAGGAAGGACAATGTGCTAGGATTTAAAGACATGGGGAACAGCCCCAAACCCAAGAGGATTTTTAATTGACATTTGATAATGACATCGTAAGAGGGAAACCTGAGATTGGAGATCAGTGTTCAGAAATGAAAGAAAAAGGGTGGAAATCTGAGGGATTTTGGATCCATTTATGCAAATTATAGAGAGGGAAGTGGAAAATGAGAGGGATTTTATAGCAGTTGTTGATAGGAGGTAAAAGCTGAGTGTATTTCCCACCACTATTTGGTCAATGAATAGAGCGGAAATGGGCAACGTTGGCAAAAGTTTTAGATCCATATTCAGGAATCTGAGAAAAGGTGTCAATCTGAGATTTTCGTCGTCATTTATAATTACAGAGACAGGGAAAGCTGTCAGGGGCATATTCAATTAGAAGGAGACAACTAGAGTCAAAGTGGGGCAAACATTGACGGTATTTTTTAAGAATCTTTGAGACGTACAGAGAAAACGTGTCACAAACTACGCAACTGAGAACATGGGATAAACGCCAAGACCGGGGGGGATTTTATGTGGCTATTAAAGAACGAGCTGGAAAAGGGGGATCGTTTGTGATATAAAATCCAGCCTGTCCAATACATAAACAGAGAGTGATCGTCCCCCCCCACGGCCCCCGTTCACCTGGGCAGCAGCGAGCCCTCTGAGGGGCTGACTGAAGGGGGCGGGGGGGGAGCTGGAGGGCTCCGTGGGGGCGGGGAGGGGGCGGCAGTGGGGGATGGGCAGGTGGGGGGCAGTCACTTTCCTGCCCCCCCCGCCCAGCGCTCCCCACCCGGGGTCTCCCACTCACCGGGGCGGGTCCCAGCTGGACAAAGCCCCCCCCCGGCCGGGCACGGGGGGGTGTGAATGACGGGCCCCACCCCGCACAGACCACGGAGGGGAGCCGCAGCTGCTCCTCCCACAGATCCGACACGAGGCAGCTCCTGGTCTGCTCCAAGCCCCGCCCCCAGACGCTGCCCCGCCCCCTTACGCTGGTCCCCGCTTTCGCTGCCCCGCCCCCGGTCTGCTCCAGGGCCCGCCCCCAGACGATGCCCCGCCCCCGGTCTGCTCCAGGCTCCGCCCCCAGGCGCTGCCTCGTGTCGGGTCTCTCGGAGGAGCACCAGTGGCTCCCCTCCGGGGTCTGTGCTGGGCGGGGGCCGTCATTAACCCCCCCCGTGCCCGGCCGGGGAGAGCTTTCTCCAGCTGGGACCAGCCCCGGGCTCTGCCCGCCCCCGACCCGGTGAGTGGGAGACCCCGCGGGGGGGGGGAGCGCTGGTGGGGGGGCAGGAAAGTGACTCTCTGCCCCCGGCACGGCTGGGGGGGGGGGGCAGAGACTGGGGCCCGGCGGGCGGGGTCCATTAGGGAGTGTTGGAGGGGGAGACGCGGGAGTTGCGGGGAGTGGGGTTTGAACTCTCTCTGTGCAGCCAGGAAATTCCCGGGGGGGAAGTGGGGGGCGGCGGGGGAGTTAATTGGATCCCCTTCCCCCCCCACGGGCACAAATGCCCCCCAGTTTTCCCCTTTTCCCTCTCGGAAGCTCCCACGTGGTTGTAAACTCCCCCCCACCCCCCCCCATTGATCCGCTCTCTCGTCTCCCCTGATCCCCCCCCCGTCTCTCCCTCCTCCTCACATGTCCATTGAAACTCCCCTCCCGTGGGGGGGGGCGGGATTTCCCCCCCCCCCCCGTTTTATCCGCAGCGATTTGTCCCGGTGTCGGTGGGAAGTTGGAGCCCGGAGCCATCCCCCAACCTGGCTGCCCCGGCGTGGGGGTGGGAGGAGACGCCGGGTCTCTGCCGGGGCGGGGAAGGGAGTGGACGTGTCCCCCATGGGGCTGCCCCCGATCCCGGCTTCCCAGTCCCACTTGCTGCCCCCCAACTGCAGCACCGTTGCCCCCAGCCCCCACCTGCCCCCACCTGCCCATCCCCCACTACCGCCCCCTCCCCTCCCCCAGGGAGCCCTCCAGCTCCCCCCCCGCCCCCTCCAGTGAGCCCCTCAGAGGGCTCCCTGCTGCCCAGGTGAACGGGGGCGGTGGTGGGGGGACCATCACTCTCTGTTTATGTATTGGACAGGCTGGATTTTATATGACAAACGGTCCCCCTTTTCCAGCTCGTTATTTAATAGCCACATAAAATCCCCCCCTGTCTTGGCGTTTATCCCATGGTCTCAGTTGCATAGTTTGTGACACGTTTTCTCTGTAGGTCTTGTTGCCGGCACCCAGTGCCCAGAGGCTGAACAACAGCTTGAGTTGGTTCCTTACCCGGTGTGCTGCACCCAATAATCACAACGGGGTGGAGAAGCAGAAAAGTTTATTTGAAGCTTCAAAAAGGTACAGGGAGATTTGAATCTCAAATCCTGTACAACAAAGCAGGAAGTTACACAGGCTTTTACACATCCTTTTTTTTAGCATACTTATTCAATAGTAAGCTGCTCCAAGTATCCATATCGCCAGCCAATCCAGTTCCCAGCTAGTTCCCTGATTTTCTGTATTATTTGTTAAACTATATATAAAGCTGCTTTATTTAGCATTGCTTTTTATATTTTTTTTGTTTGGCCTTGCTTAGTTTTAGGCAGTTTGACTCTGCAACATACTGTTGCAGATTTTTAGCATAACTGCTGTGTGTGCCTCCAGGCGGGGGGGGGGCAAGGACACTTGGGCCTAGCGCGAGGGGGCTTCATTGACACTTGTGTTTTTTTATTTTTTTGAGTTACTTAGTGGCCATGCCCCAGTGTTCCCAACAACTTCCCCCTTTGAGAATATTTAATAGCCTTGGCTTTGAGTTTTTTTATTTGGGTTATTTATTTTTTTATAATATGATTTTGTATAAGTATTTTGTGATAGCTTTGAAGAGAATGACTTATTAATTTTTGTAAAAGGGCTTTGATATATGATATTGCATAGCATAATATTAGTAATACAAGCAATATAGGAAAGAGAATTTTTAATAGCAGGCTAAATAAATTATTAAGCTAAGACGACAAACCTTAGCTTGAAAACAAGGTTTGCAATTAATTGTTTTTTGGGGCAATATAGGCAACCTGTGCTTTGGCTTGGGCATGGGCTTTAGCTTGTATTATTTTTTTATAGATTTTATAATTGTTATTATTTATATATATATAATATTGGAGCTAGATGAGGGCATAAATTTTTTTTTGGGATGCTAAGAGATAGTTTAAAGCCAGCTTGTTTTGGAGGGAAAAGGTTTTGAGCTGTTGTATTTTTTTATTTAATATTTTTATTGTTGATTTTAAATTATTAATTGAGTTTTTTCAATTTTAAGGTTATTTTTTAAGTATTATTTGTAGTTTTATAGTATAGTGGTTTATGCATGCCAGGGCTGGCCCGGTAAACAGTGGCGCTATTTTTAGTACAGAGCATTTTACTAGTTTTTTGGTTGTGAGGGGATTTTTTATATTGCTTTTTAATGCTTTAGTTAGTTGCCGCAGGGTTTCTTTTTTTGTGACTTAACAGAGGTGTTTTGGGCATTTTTAATTTTTTTTTTTGGGCAGTGTGGCAGTTATGGAAAGATGAGGAACTTTATGAGCTATATAACAGCTACTTGTTTAGTTGGCTGGCAGCACTTTGTAAGCTTTTTGGCCACATATAAAATAGTGACCTTGTAGGGCCCAGTGAGGATTATTTTTTAAGGGGATTTTTGGGATATTTAAGGCTGCTTTTTTAAATAGTTTATATGCCCTTAGGGGGGCATTTTATTTTTTTGATTGGGTATAAGTGGGGGCATTTTTAATTGTGCTATTTAAATTATATTTGCTATAGGGAATATTATAAACCTATTATTGGCTTGCTATATTGGAGATATTAATTGGACGGCAAGTTACATTTTTAAACTTTTTTTTTGTGGTAAGATTATTTGTAAGTGTTTCTTTAAAAGGGGAGGAACTATTATATTTCTATTGTTGGCTTTTTTTGTTGGTTTTTATTTAATATTTATTAGCTTACTGTGTAATAACACAGGAGCTTTTTTTTATAGGATGCTTATAGGGATTAGATTGGTTTTGGGTAAAACATAATATTTTTTTAGCGAGTACTGCAACTGAATACTCCTGGTCCTGATAGGTGGCTTGCTGTAAAGAGGTCTTGTTTCAGAACGGTGAGTTTGTTTTTTTTTGCTTTTTGGTGGTGGCTAATTTTGCTAGAGTCAAGGGCAGCATGTCAAGGGGCATTCCCGTTTTGGGGGACAGTGGAGTTGGAGGACACACCCAGCAATCAGTCTGGTTTGTTAAATTAGTAACATGGTGCGCAAGCAAAACAAAGGAGTTATGCTCCCGATATGCACAGTTTGGAAATATCAATACAGAGAATAACAATGTTATTTAATTAATTATTATTAGAGTTTTTTTAACCCAGGGTCTCCAGTACCTGGGTGGGCCCATTTTAGCATTAAGGTGCCCGCTATTTGTGTTTTTTAAACAGTAGCTTTAGCCCGAGATTGTTACTAGATGAGGAGTTAGCAGGTTGGACGGTCCACTGTTCTGCTGACGAGGGGGCAGGTACTGCCTTCAGACGAGAGTGATGGGTCCAGTTTTTGTGTCCCTTGATTTTTGCCGCTGTATGGGAAATCAGCAGGACGGTATAGGGTTTTTTTTACCTTTTTTGGAGAGGCTTGTCTTTCCAGGTGCGAGTAAGCACAGAGTTACCGGGCTGTAAGGAGTGGACGGGAGAGTCCAAGGGGAGAGGCTGGGAATCCTTGGTATACCTGTGAAGAGACAAAAGAACAGCAGACAGGGAACACATATACTGTGACAAAAAATCATTACTCAACTTTTATTTCCCTGACAGAACCGGGGTGCCATTTATAGGCCATGCCCTTTTAAACATAATTGTAAAGGGACTGAGCCCTAATTTACTCTTTGGGAGAACGCGGATACGGAGTAGGACGAGGGGCAAAGCATCAGGCCATTGCAGTGAGGCTTCTTGGCACACTTTTGAGAGATGCCGTTTAAGGGTCTGATTGGTACGGTCCACGACCCCACTGGCTTGCGGTCTCCAGGGCGTATGGAGTTTCCAGGGGATCTGTAAGGCATGTGAGATGCTTTGAATGATTTTTGACGTGAAGTGTGTCCCATTGTTAGATTCCATTTACAGGGGGAGTCTAAAGCGAGGAACGATCTCCTTAACAAACTTGAGGGCCACTGTCCTGGCAGTGCAGTTACGGCAGGGGAAGGCTTCTGGCCATCCGCTGAACCGATCCACTATAACAAGGAGATGTTTGAACCCTTGGGTCCGGGGAAACTCAGTAAAGTCTATTTGCCACACTCGTCCAGGGCCCGGAGTGGGTTCTAGGGTAGCTGGTGGCACAGGATGTCCCGGTCGGGGGTTATTCTTTTGGCAGACTAAGCAGTCCGCTTGTACCTGGGCAGCCAGGGGTTGGAGTCCGGAAGTGATAAAATATTATTTTATTAGTTGGATAAGTGCTTTTTTGCCAGCATGAGTGGTTTGATGTAGTTTCTGCAGCACCGGCCGGATCAGGCCCTTTGGTAAGAGGACCTTCCCTTCTGGGGAATGGAGCCATCCCTCCTTTTCCCGGAGATTGGAAGTTCCCCTACTGATGGGATAAGGGCATGCATATGGGTATTCTTAGTTTGAGGGGATGGCAGGGTGGCAGCATGCTTAGCCTTTTTATTTGCCCGGGCGTTATTTTTGGCCACATTTTGATTTTTTTTTTGATGGGCTTTACAGTGTACCACTGCTACTTTTGAGGGGAGTTGTACGGCTTCTAGGAGCCGGAGGATTTGGGGCCCATACTTGACTGGGGAGCCTTGGGCTGTCAGCATTCCCCTTTGCTTTTACAGGCCAGCATGAGCATGCAGCACACCAAAAGCATACTTTGAATTAGTAAAAATGTTGACCCGCTTTTTTTTTGACAGTTTAAGTGCACGAGTCAGGGCTATTAGTTTGGCAAGCTGGGCAGAGGTCCCAGCAGGCAAACCTTCAGCTTCCACAGTGTCATGGAGGGTCACAACAGCATAACCCGCCCTTCTTTGCCCATTTATTACAGTATTGCTACCATTAGTGTACCACTTATAATTTGCATTTGGGAGAGGTACATCCTTTAAATCCGGACGGCTGGAGTACTGGACATCTATGTTTTTTAAACAGTCATGTTTTTGTTTCTTTGTTTTTGGCAAGAGGGTGGCTGGGTTAAGGGAGGGGCAAGGCTGTAAGGTGACTTCAGAGTTTTTTAACAGCTTAGCCTGGTGCCGAGCAATCCGAGCCTGGGTGAGCCAAAGCCCTTCCTTTGCATTCAATAAGGCTCGGACCATATGGGGAGTATAGATTTGCATAACCCCTCCCAATGTTAGCTTCTTGGCTTCCTTAAGCAATAGGGCAGTAGCTGCGACCGCCCGTAAACATGCCGGCCAACCCTTTGCAACCTGATTCAATTGCTTAGAAAAATAAGCCACAGGACGCTTCCATGCTCCTAACAGCTGTGTGAGCACTCCTAGGGCCACCCCCCTTTGTTCATGTACATACAACTGAAACGGCTTAGAGAAATTTGGCAGGCCCAGAGCCGGGGCTTCCATTAATTTTTTTTTTTAGGATTTTAAATGCTCTGTTAGCCTTTGGGGTCCAATAGAAGGGGTCATGATTTGCTCCTTTTACACAGTCGTACAGGGGTTTAGCCCACAGTTCAAACTTTGGGATTCATATCCTGCAAAAGCCTGCCATACTCAGAAATGCCCTGAGCCGCTTATGATTACTTGGGTAGGAACTTGACAGATAGCTTCCTTTTTTTTGCTTGAAAGCTGACGCTCCCCTTGCCGTATGTGAAACCCGAGGTACCGTACCTCTGGGAGGGCAATTTGAGCCTTACTCCGTGCTACACGATATTTCCGGAGTCCAATAAAATTCAGGAGGCTCACGGTGGCTTTAAGGCAGGGTTTTTGGCCCACAGTGGCAATTAACAAATTATTTACATACTGCAGAAGGAGAGCCTCCTTATTATTTCACTCCTGTAGGTCCCTGGCCAGAGCCTGGCCAAAAAGGGTGGGAGAGTTTTTAAATTCCTGGGCCAACACTGTCCAGCAAAGTTGCTTTTTAACCTTTTTTTGGTCCTCCCACTCGAAGGAGAAGATCTCCTGTGATGGGGTGGCAACTGGGATGGTAAAGAAAGCATCTTTCAGATCAAGGACTGAAAAATGGGTGTACTGTCCCCCTATAGAAGCCAATAAGGTGTACGGGTTAGGGACAAGAGGGTGCAGAGTCTTAAGCCGTTTATTGACTGCCCTTAGGTCCTGTACCAGCCGATACGTGCCATCAGGCTTCTGTACGGGTAGAATGGGAGTGTTCCAGGCTGACTGACATTCCCGGAGAATACCATACATTAGGAATTGATTTATAGTTTTTTGTGAACCTTTTTTGGCTTCCCTTTTGATTGGATACTGTTTTACTTGCACTGGGCTTTTTTCTGGTATGAGCTGAATAGTAATAGGGGTTTGGTGGGTGGCTTTTCCTGGAATCCCTGATGCCCACACGAGGGGGTACACCTCCCACGGACTTCATTCTGGGGCTTGCATGGCTGAGGGCTCAACTGCAAGGGTCATGATTCAGGCATTCTCAGGGGGTAAGGTAAGGGTTATTTCGTCCTCAGTAAAATGCAGGGTGGCACCGAGCCGACAAAGTAGATCCCGTCCCAGCAGAGGTGTTGGACACTCAGGGAGGTATACCAGCTTGTGGGATATAGTCCTGTCTCCCAAAGCACATTCCGCTGGGGCATACACTGGGCACTTGGTGTCCCTGCCTGTGGCTCCCACCACAGTAAGGGAATCTGCTACTGGCAACTGAAGAGGCTGATTTACGGCAGTTCGGGCCGCTTCAGAGTCCACTAAAAAATTTATTTCTGAGCTTTTTACCCGCATCTTTACTCGGGGTTCCGGGGGTAGGGTGGTCCGTCTCCCCTGACACCCCTATTCCTGCTCCATTATTGCCATCATAGGGGCACCTCCCTTTTTTTTTTTTTTTGGGCACTTATTTTTTTAGTGTTCCTCCTGTTGACACAGGGCACACTGGTTGCGACCCAGTCGTCTCTCCTGCAGGCCCGGACGGTCGCGTCCACGGCCCCTTCCTCCCCGGCCACTTTTTTTAGTGCCGGCCTGTACCGCTGTTACCATTAATTTTACTTGCTTTTTTTTTTGTTTGTTTTTTTTAGACTATAAGCTTGGTTTGCAGTTTTTAAAATTTGTGCCATGGTTATACCTATTAAATTTTTTTTTTTGTAACTTTTTTTTAATATTAGGGGCTGCTTTGCTTGTAAAAATTTCCATAATAATTGATTTAGTTGCCTGATTATCGGGGTCTGCATTAGTGTTCTGTCGAATGGTGTCCCGAATACGCTGTAGAAAGGCCCCTGGGCTTTCTTTTAAATCCTGCATTACTTCATATGGCTTTGCCCAATGATTATGTCGGACAGCCGAGTGACGGAGTCCATGTAAAAGCAACTCCTTATAGGAGGTAAGGCGGGTTATATTCCCATGATTATTTGGATTCCACCTGGGGTCTGCTCGGGGGACTTGTGCATCCGGGTCAGGGACATTAATACGATCCCGGTCTTACCGTCTCTGCGCTTCCTCCCTTGCCTTGGACACAACCTGTTGTCTTTCAACCTCAGACAATAGGGTTCACAGGAGGACGTTACAATCATCCCAGTCCGGCTTGTGACTACTGAGGCACCCCTCAAAGACTGATATAAACCTGCTTGGGTTGGTGGAAAACTCTCCTGCCTGTGCTTTGAAAGCAGCCAAATCCACAGGATTAAAGGGCACATGAGTATAAACCTGCATAGTTGTGGCAGGACGCCTGTCTGATCCAGACCGGGCGACTTGAGTTTCGGTGATTAAGGGGTATAGGCCAACCATTGGGGACTTACAAGGTGTGGGTGTAGGGGCCGAAGGGGACACCGGCTCTGCCATTACAGTGGGGGTGGGGGTCTGGGGACTAACATTAGCTGCTAACGAACCAGTCGGAGTCAGATTACAGCGCTGTAAAATATCTGGTCGAGTACATAAAGTCAGAAACAAATGCGCATACATATGTTCATTCCATTTTTTTGTTTTTTGACAGAACAGGAGTAACTGAAGGATCGTGTTGTAATTAATTGACCCTCCTGGTGGCCACCACTCCTGGTCCTCTAGTTGATATTGAGGCCAGTCAACTGTACAGAATTGTTTTAATTGGCTTTTAGTTATCGGATCCACACCAAATACCTTCCAGTTTGCTAGAATGCACTCTAGGGGCGTACACCGTGCCCTAACCTCTGAGCTCTGTCCCTGTCCCATACCTACAGGGTAACTCTGGGCGTCCCCAGGTTCCAACAGAGCATATAATCCGGATTTCAAAAGGTTCCTACCTTATCCAAGGGACCGGTTCTTCACCGTGGCCTGCAGCTGCTCCTCCCCCACGTCTAAGGGACCGGTTCTTCACCGCCGTCCACAACTGCTTCTCCACTATATGAGTGCGTTGCACCGTTGTGCCCTCCGGGGTCGATCAAATCGCGTCTCCTCCGAGGCCCCCGATGAACTCACCGGTGCGCGCTGGGCGTCGGTTCTCGCCGCAATCCTCGACCTCCAGGAGGGGTCCGGGCAAGGCTAAATTGCAGCCTCGAGCCCACCCAGGGACGCCAAAAGCTGTTGCCGGCACCCAGTGCCGAGAGGCTGAACAACAGCTTGAGTTGGTTCGTTACCCGGTGTGCTGCACCCAATAATTACAACGGAGTAAAAAAGCAAAAAAGTTTATTTAAAGCTTCAAAAAAGTACAGGAAAATTTGAATCTCAAATCCTGTAGAACAAAGCAGGAAATTACACAGGCTTCTACACATCCTTTTTTTTAGCATACTTATTCAATAGTAAGCTGCTCCAAGTATCCATATAGCCAGGCAATCCAGTTCCCAGCTAATTCCCTAATTTTCTATATTATTTATTAAACTATATATAAAGCTGCTTTATTTAGCATTGTTTAGCCTTGCTTAGTTTTAGGCAGTTTAACTCTGCAACATACTGTTGCAGATTTTTAGCATAACTGCTGTGTATGCCTCCAAGCGGGGGGGGGGGGGGGGGGGGCCAAGGACACTTGGGCCTAGCACACAAAGCTGCTGCAAGTGCCTCCAGGCAGGAGGCGGGCCAAGGACACCGGGGCCTAGCGTGAGGGGGCTTCATTAACACTTGTGGTTTTTTATTTTTTTGAGTTACTTAGTGGCCATGCCCCAGTGTTCCCAACAGTCTCAAAGATTCATAAAAAAGTTTGCCCCACTTTTACTCTAGTTATCTACTTCAAATTGAATATGCCCCTGAGAGCTTTCCCTGTCTCTGTAATTATAAATTACGACGAAAATCTCAGATTGACACCTTTCCTCAGATTCCTGAATATGGATCTAAAACGTTTGCCAACGTTGCCCATTTCCTCTCTATTCATTGACCAAATAGTGGTGGGAAATACACTCAGCTTTTACCTCTGTGACGAAGTGGGACTGTTCTTAATGTTTCCTCTGAATAGTGTGGGGGTGCCTCAGTTTCCCCTATGAAGTTCTTAAGTATCTAGGGGGTGGGATAAGGGTGTATGATCATTGCAGAGCCCTAGAGGGCATGTGTGTGCAGGAGTGTGGACACAGAGAATGGCCGACACCCTGTTTCCTGGCCACTGATGGCCTGGGCCCTTCCCCCCTGCAAGGTGAGAGCTAAAGGGTTGGAGAACAAAGGAATCAGGTGACCTCCTGGCCCGGGAAAGGAACAAAGCCCAGAGGAGGAGGGGCTGGAGGGAGTTTCAGTTTGGGGCTGGCTGGGACATGGAGTGAAGGGCAGACGTGGTTGTCTGGCTCACTGCCCCCCCCCAAAATGGCCCCAGCTGAGGGGTCCTGTTCTCTGCACCTGCAAGCTCTGGTTTAGACCATGTTCCTGTCATCTAATAAACCTTCTGTTTTACTGGCTGGCTGAGAGTCATGTCTGACTGCGGAGTTGGGGGGCAGGACCCTCTGGCTTCCCCAGGAGCCCTGCCTGAGCGGACTCGCTGTGGGAAGCGCACGGAGGGGCAGAGGAGGCTGAATGGTCCGAGGTCAGACCCAGGAAGGTGGAAGCTGTGTGAGCTGTGTGTCCTGCAGACAGGCTGCTCCCAGAAAGGCGACTGCCCCAGAGTCCTGCCCGGCTTCATGGGGAGCAGTTCCAGAGCATCGCCCAGGGACTCCGTGACAACCTCCTATCAACAACTGCTATAAAATCCCTCTCATTTTCCACTTTCCTCTCTATAATTTGCATAAATGGATCCAAAATCCCTCAGATTTCCACCCTTTCTCTTTCATTATGAACACTGATCTCAAATCTCAGGTTTCCCTCTTAGGATGTCATTATCAAATGTCAATTAAAAATCCTCTCGAGTTTGGGGCTGTTCCCCATGTCTGTAAATCCTAGCAACTTGTCCTTCCTTGGGGGGAACCTGTCGCCCTGAGTCCTTCTCCATCCTGGTTGGGAAATTAACCCCCCTGCAACAATGATCATCTTTCCCTCTCCTTTGAGAATCATTTGTTCCCTCCTTTCTCTCTGTTAAAAATGTTTGCTGATAAAAGACACTAGCTATATATTCAATACCCATCAAAGCCAGGGGCCTCCCCCTGTTTGGGGGATGGGTGGTTCCCATTTGGTAACAGGAGAGTTGGCTGGACCCTTTTCTTTTCTCCAGCCGGCACAGGATGAGGAGGTCCCTCTGAGTGCAGCATGGTCCAGAAATATCCCAAACCCCATGACAAAGGGTCTCCGTGAGGGGGGGCTTCCCGCAGTGCAAAGCTGTAGCCAACTCTCTGGTGGATCCATGGTGGCCATTATTTGCTAGTGACAGAGTATGGAAATTTCTCAGTTATTTTGGCCCTCCATGGCTTCCTTTCTCCTGTTAAAGAGGCGTCCCTCCGGGCTCCCTCTGCCTGTGTGACTGGCCAGCAGGGGGTGGTGATAACTTTCTGTCCACTTGTCAAACACTGTGAGGGAACACTGTTGCTGGGGGGTGCATGTCTGTGTGGGGAGATTGCAGCGGGAGCTGAAGGGACATTGTGGTAGGGGGAGGCCTCTGGGTGGCTGGGCAGGGGGGGCCCTAGTCAGGTTGGTGCGTTCTGGAGGGTTTGGGGTTTCGGGGGGTAGTTCTGATGTGGCCGGCCCTTAGGCTATGGGTCCTGGAGGTGGGTATCGCTGGGGGCCTGTTGGCTGCAGACCAGTGGGGGTGGGGGTCTCTTGGGCAGGTGGGGCAGGGGATTAGACGCTGCCAGGTGCTCTGCCACGGGCTCTGTCTGGGATTGCCCAGCTGGCTCCTGGGACCATTGCCATGCCCAGTGCACAGCGCTGTGGTGGGGCGGTCCCTGGCGCAGAGTGAAGGGTCCTTGTAAAGTGTCAGGGGCTTCTGCTGGGAGGAGGAGGGGGTCCCAGGCAAATGGGCTGGCAGATCCTGGTGGAAGGCAGGTGGGGGTCCTAGGCAGGCAATGGGGAAATCCCAGGCAGGCAGTCAGGGACTATAAAATGACTCTACACAAACAGCCCCCCACCCCATTTCTCCTGCCATTTGCAGGAGCAAATCCAGCCATGGGGGAGCAAACAACCCAGGAATGAGAGTTTCCTAGCAGACAGGCATGGAGAGGGCCCAGGGAAAAGGAGATAGAGAGACTGACAGGGTCCGTGGGATAAGAGTTTTGAAAGAGATTTCCAGCTCTCTCATCTGCCCAGACAGATGTATTACTGCAGTGTGGGGAGAATCACTTTCCTGTGGACAAGATGAGGATGAGAGAGAGGAAAACCCAGTTCCTGACTCCATGTCCCTCCTGCTGGGGTGTGGCTGCCGTGGGGTCAGTGTCACAGGGAATCCTCGAAAGGGACTCCTTTGGTTCTGCTTTTTTCTAGGATTGCATTCAGAGACTTTGTTTTGGGATGCGGGAGGGAGAAAGGAGGTTAAAAGTGTGTCTGTGGGCCTAGCCTGGCAGGAGGGGCCAGGTCTCTGCTGTAATCCAGAGACTGAGCATTTTCTCAGCACGGCAGAATCTCGGATCTCGCTCTGCAAGGAAAGAGCCTGGGGGAAGCGTGATGTGAAATGAACTAATGCCCGTTCCCAAACCTCCACAACGGCCCTTCTCGCCCGATCAGGCTGCAGAACGACGCTCACGTTTCGTTCCGGTTCATCCCGTCCTCCCATGGGACAGGGGAGCGACATGGCTGCAGAGGAGCCAGCTCAGGTAGGGATTATTGGGGGGGTTCTGATCTGTTCCTGCAGGAGAGAGAGGGACAGCAAATACACGGGAGAGGGGAAGGTTTGCACCGTCTGGTTTGGAGGTTGGAGCGGGGCAGGAAATGCACAGGGTGGAGAAAGGGAGGAGACCAGGGGGTGGCAGAGCTGCTGGGAGTTGTTTAATAAGTGGCCTAGATTCTTGGAACAGACCCATGAGGTTTGGAGGTGGAAATGCTCCAATTTGGTGAACAGAAAATAACCCACGTAGATGGGGCTGGGAAAAAGGACCAGACTCCTAGTGCTGGAGCCTGACCCAACTAACCAGTGGGTGCCTTTAAATATGAAGGGGGAAGCCACCAGTCAGGCTTAGGGGAGATTCTCCTGCCTCATATCCAGCTCCTCACAAGGAGGAGGGTGTTGGGCTTCCTACAAGAGATCTCTCCCTAGACCCTGCTCGGTGCAGCATCTCCGGTATCAGTCTGTGTCTAGTAGGTGTGTGATGGATCTGCTGGGAGAGAGGAGGGGTGTCTCTTCGCCCCCTCCCCCTGGTGTTTCCTGGGTGCTCTGAGCGGGGTGGGAGTGGGACTCTGTTGGCTGCGGTCCACCCAGAGTTTCCGTTTGATTGGCTCCTCTCCCCCACGAATAGTGGGGCTGTGAGTGGGACAGCAGGTCCTGAGTGTGGGGCTCTGGCTCTTTCAGGGGCCGGTGACCTTCGAGGAGGTGGCTGTGTATTTCACCAGGGAAGAGTGGGCTCTGCTGGACCCCGCTCAGAGAGCCCTCTCCAGAGACGTCATGCAGGAGACCTATGAGAATGTGACCTCGCTGGGTAAGGGTTCCTGTCCCCTCGGTTCTTGGAAGGGGAACGGAAGAGATGAGGTTCACGCCACCCCCACAATGCCACCTCTGCTCTGTCCTGTTCCAGCATCACCCCAGCATGCCAGTGACACACACACGACCAGAGACCCTCCCCTGCTGCTGAACGCTGTGGGAAGAGAGCACAGGAGCAGAATCGCACAGTGTCAAATATCTCCGGAGACCTCTCTCATATGCACAAGTAAAACGGGGGGTTAGGTCCAGCATAACGAACAGAAGCTTCCTACCCCTGGCCTTCTCTCAAACCCTGAGCCTTCTCCACCCAGACCAGAATGTGCTTGGGGTGTAAGAAGCAGGCTGCTGGGGTCAGAGCGGCTGGTCCAGGGTTACTGATCACACACACCTTGAATGGTGGCTGGGGGAATCCAGACAAGGGAGCTCCAGCAGCAGAGCATTGAAACTCAGCCAGGATTACAGATGACACAACTCCTCACTGCTCCGGATTGCCCCGTGCATGGGACAATGGCCTCGGTTGCTGGTGAAAATCCTTGAGACCTGGAGAGTTGCTCCCCCCATCCCCATGTGCAATAGCCACAATCTCTCTTCTCTGCAGACTTGGTTTTTTGAGTCCCTCATTCCTGAAGTCACATGACCCTGATTCTTATTTTTCACATTCTGCTTTTCTAGACTATTTAGAGTCTGTTGCTTCTGAATGATAGTTTCTAATTTCCCAGTGTTCTCCACACCCAGGGATTTTCCTACTCCCTCCCATTGCACTGGACTCACTAGGTTCCCTGGTATTTAAGAACGGCCACACTGGGAGAGACCAAAGGTCCATCTAGCCCAGTGTCCTGTCTTCCGACAGTGACCAACACCGGGTGTCCCAGAGGGAATAAACAGAACAGGGAATCATGAAGTGATTCATCTCCTGTCACCTATTCACAGCTTATGACAAACAGAAGTTAGGGACACCATCCCTGCCCATCCTGGCTAATAACCAGTCATGGACCTGTCCGCAATAGATTTCTCATGGTGTTTGTTTGTTTTTTGTGTAACCCTATTATAATCTTGGCCTTCACAACGTCCTCTGGCAAGGAGTTTCCCAGGTTGACTGTGCGTTGTGTGAAGAAATACTTCCTTTTGTTTCTTATAAACCTGCTGCCTATTAATTTGATTGGGTGATTCCTAGTCCTTGTGTTCTGAGAAGGAGTAAATAACACTTCCTTCTTTACTTTCTCCACAGCAGACATGCTTTTATAGACGTCTCTCATTTGCCTTCTTGTCTCTTTTCCAAACTGAAAAGTCCCAGTCTTACATACCTCTCCTCATACAGAACCTGCTTCATACTCCTAGTCCGGGTTTTTTTGCCCTTTTCTGAACCTTTTCCAATTGCAATGTATCTTTTTTGAGATGGGCCGACTACATCTGCACACAATATTCAAGATGTGGGCGTACCATGGATTTATATAGAGGCAGGTTATGTACTGTCTTATTATCTATCCCTTTCTTAATGATTCCCAACACCCTGTTCGCTTTTTGACTGCCTCTGCACCCTGAGTGGATGTTTTCAGAGAACTATCGACAATGACTCCAAGATCCCTCTCTTGAGTGGAAACAGCTAATGTAGACCCCATCATTTTATATGTATAGTTGGGATTATATTTTCCAATGGGTTGCACTAGGCGCTATCCTGACATCTAGGACTGCTGAGATCCTGCATTGAGTGATATCCCTGCCCTTCCTGTTCCCTTTCTCCACTGAACCCCACCAGCCCATTCTTAGTGTTCCCAGCTTCCCCAGGACTTTCTCATTGTGTCTGGACCTCTCTCTCTCTGCAAGAAGCAGTTCCAGGGAGACTTGTCCTCTGTCTGGAGTCTTCAACTTCTGGGACATGGATTTACTTTCTCTGTGTTTTAGGAGATGCTTTGAAATTGAGTGTCTGTGACATTAACCACAGTGCAATCTTGACTGGTTGAACAGCTGTTTCCCCTCAGTTGCCCAAGCTGGGGTGGCTTTTACACTGCTTTACTGTGAGAACAGCCACTCCTGGGCAGTTAACACCCAGTCTCCAGCATGTAACTCGCTGCCAGCTACACAGTATTGAGCGCTGTTAGTCAGTGACTCACGAATTACAGTGCACCACAGGAGAACCCCAGAAAATTCTCTGGTCCCAGACTTTTGTGCATCTTTCACTGTCCAGCACACTACTGAACGACGCAAGGTCATATGAAGTCTGTCATTTCATCAGTGGAAAATGACACGTGCCAGCCTTGTTATCCCAAATGGATTTTCCAACACACTGTAATCCCAACACACTGGTTAGATGAAACAATAAAATGAGATGGCTAAGTACCGTCATAAAACCATATTAATTGACTACAGGTAATGAGGTATAAAAGCCAGAATTGTTTACAAAAGAAATGCAAGATAAAACCCAAACTAACATCTAAGTTAACAAGCTAAAACGGAAACAAAGCAAATGTTTCTTTCACCATATCCTGAGGCAGGCTGGCTGTCCTTTCAGCCAGAAGTCCCCCTAATTCGCCCCTGCTGCCAAGTTCAGTTTCTTCAGGAGCTGTCATGAGCAGAGGAAAAGGGGGAGAGAGAGAGTCTCAAGCATTTTCCTCCCCTCTTTTTATAATTCAGTCCTTTGTACGACAAACAACTTCAGTTCTCAGCTGAGTCATGGTGACCGGCTGTCTGTTGTAGATATGAGCTTCAAGTGGTCGCTGTGAAGGAATGTAAAAGTCTTCTTCACACCTTCCCCCTCCTGGAGAATGGCAATTTGACCAGCTGCTTGCCTTGCTGTCTCTGAGGAACTGGTCTGAGGGTGTTCCCCAGAATTGTAACTTTTTCACTAATATGATACAGTAAAATCTCATAATTTTACATCGTGTTGCTACACATATTTTAACAGGAGGATAATATTCTGTAGATTATGCATTTTCAAATGATACCTCAAACAAGCCATACTATGTAAATAATTGATCATAGTTTTCTAGAAGAGTGAACATAGGGGTTGTGACAGGGTCAGGCCAGATGGCTAAGTAGGTCCCTTTTCCTTGGGTAAAGTAACAGAACAATCAGGAACCTTCTGGAGACCAGTAAGACAGGCTGATTAGAACACCTGCAGCCAATCAAGAAGCTACTTGAATCAATTGAGGCAGGCTAATCAGGGCACCTGGGTTTTAAAAAGGAGCTCACTTCAGTTAGTGAGGTGCTTGTGAGGAGCTGGGAGCAAGAGGCACTAGGAGCTGAGAGTGACAATGCGGACTGTTGGAGGACTGAGGAGTACAAGCATTATCAGACACCAGGAGGAAGGTGATGTGATGATGAAATTGCAATGAATCATGCTAGATATGTCATGTAAGGTGTAAGTGAAAATGCTATGATTTTCCAAGTATGATCATTTTGTTTTTATGTTTTGTACCACCTTTGTGTTGTGAGTTATAGACATGTAGGGTATATCTGTATTTCCAGACTTGTGCAGTGTTTCTGGGTGACGCCCCCGGACAGACTGGCATCAGCACTGCCGAGCCTCTTCACTGGCCTGTCAAGGGTCATCAGCTGTACAATGAGCCCATGAAAAGAACCAAGGCGATACACCTATTGAGTCAGCAAGACATGCAGGGGTATGCCTGTGTACTGAGAACTCCAGGGCTTTTCCATGCCATGTGCTGTGAAGCTTGTGTTTGGGACACAGGAAGTACAAGCCACAAGGCAAAGGGAATAGAAAGGGCAGCTGCATCATCTTCATTTTCTCTTCAATCCCTCTTCCTACCTCTGGAGCAACTTCTCTGCAAACTGAAGCCTTGAACAAAGGACTGAATGACCCATCCAAGCTGTGGATGTGTTCCAGACGGACTTTCAAGCCAGGAACTCA
This sequence comes from Eretmochelys imbricata, assembly GCF_965152235.1. Classification (NCBI taxonomy): domain Eukaryota; kingdom Metazoa; phylum Chordata; order Testudines; family Cheloniidae; genus Eretmochelys; species Eretmochelys imbricata. The sequence goes on along the minus strand of NC_135599.1, from coordinate 5,433,925 downwards.
CCAATACTGTGAAGAACCCGAGATATAGATTTCTGAATCTATCTGACCTTTTCTTCTTTCCCTTAGTTTGGAGGCTAAAGGATTGGCTGGCAGCCTGGTCTTTTGGGTAAGATCCAAACCTTTTTTTTAAGGTCAGGCTTGACAAAGCCCTGGCTGGGATGATTTAATTGGGGATTGGTCCTGCTTTGAGCAGGGGGTTGGACTAGATGACCTCCTGAGGTCCCTTCCAACCCTGAGGTTCTATGATTCAAACCTGTGCTGACCTGGTAATATGGCTGACCCTTTGGGGTCAGAACATTGTGTTTCTGTGACCAGAATTTTTAAATAAGCTCTCAATGTACCGAACATAGGTGCTGATTGGGAGTCAGAGAACTGGAATGCAATAAAGGGGGCTGTGTGATCTTTTTCGGCTTCTCAATAACCAGTGTGGGGGATCAGAAGCATAGTTTGTGAGTGGTCGGTGATTTTAACTTCAGTGTTAGCCATCAGTTCTGGGAGCATCTGCTCTCCCTTTTTTAGCCTGCCCTGACCTTAGCGTTTTCAGTCAGGACTCCCCAAGGCACACCAGGTCACACTAAGCACTGAAGTTAAATTAATAGAATGTTTTGGTTTTTTTATGACAAAGTCTTATGCAATCACCTGAACTCCTTTGTTTTCTTTCATCTGAGCAGGGTTTCCCATTTCCACACCTGATGTGTTTTCCCAGCTGGAACAAGGGGAAGAGCCATGGGTCTCAGAGCTCCAGGGTTCAGAGGAAAGACAGACCCTGAGAGCTCCCTGCAAAGGTGAGGAAACATGAAACCAACTCAGAATCTGTAAGTGCCTGAAGGAAACCTATGGGATGCCCTACAAAGCCCTTGGGAGGTCACTCAGTTCATTATTGTCTCTAGCAGGGGTCATAACCTCAGGGTAACTATAGCTCATGGCTTCCTGTAGATCCTAGCAGACATCAGGCAGTAGCTTCCTCCCTTCCCCCCATGAATTTGATGGGATGTGAAGGCTGAATTGATCCCCTCCTCTCTCCCATTTAGGGGAAGTGTTTGGAGGAGTTCAGTTCCTGTTTTTATTTGACCTCTCACCAGCACTTTTTTTCCTACATCAGACTCGCTATGCCTGGAGATGAAAGTGTCAAAAACCTGGAAGGGGAATTCAGATGGATCCCAAGCACCATGTGATCATTTGGAGTTTAAATCCCAGGTTCCATCAATTGGTAAAGCCACTTCTGGCAAGGAGGCTGTTTTGTCCCCCATTATGGGGGATGCTAGGTTACTAAAAAATTTTAAATAACCTAACTAATTCTATGGCATGGGGAATGGTCCCCGTCATGATGCAGATATAGAGGAAATAGAAGTGGGTTTTTTATTGAATTTATTCTTTGTAGGTGCTAAAAACAAGTGTATGAAATGAAATCGGTGTTGGAAATCTAATAGCTGCAGAAAAATAGCTAGTTTTGAAGAGAAACTCCAGCTCTGATAACTAACAGGCCTGTATCCAGTCCCTTGCCTGGAATTGTGCCAGCAAATTAAAGAAAAGCTGGGCATGTTTCAGGAAGCCATTCCTCACTAACACTGCTGAGATTTTGAGTGCTTTTGTAAAGGATTCTACTTCAGAGAAGTGTACATTTACCCTAACCAAGGCCAAGGATTTGGAAAGAACTGGGGTTGAATGAGTACACGCTCCGTTCTTGGTGTCCATCCCAGTAAAAGAAGCTATGGTGACCAAAGACCCAAGGAAAATTGTTTGTTTGTACAACTCACTGATTACAGATCCAAAGCATGCCAGGGTTAGATTGAGAACAATCATCCTTCACCATCTGGATCCAAAGAGAGAGAGTGCTTCATAGGACATTCCCTCCTCGTGGATTCCAAACTGGGTGCCTGATTGGGTAATGTCAAAGTCAGATTCAGGACTCACATAATTTGTCAGACCACTCTGTTTATTAGCAAAGCACTTTGCCAATGCACCCAGATATGTGAGCCCCCTGCAAAGGCTCAAGCTAACTTGTTTATACAGATAAGCCAATTGAACATAAGAGACAAAAGGAAGCAGCAACTGACAAATATACATACATATCTTACTTGCATACTAATGTTTACCCATCTCCCAGCTCAGTAGGAGCTCTAAGTTAATTAGTTTGAGGACCCATTGTCTCACACTCCTTAATGTTTCTCTTCTTGACAACTATATTTCAACAAACCCTTCAAGTAGCATTTCTTTAATGAATTCTACTTTCAATATAATTCTTTCTATTTTCACAGAAACCAGGACTTTCAGGCTGTGGAAATGATGGTAACCAGTGAGGCAACGAACGTGTCCGGTTCCAATTTCAGACTTCCAGATACTCGCATGTTGAGTCCTGATTCTCTGGCTTTGTGTCTGATGCTCCGGCTTCACAATAAAGCTGATGTTGGCACAGCTGCCCCAATGTAGCTGCACTGGTGTAGCATGCTATTACAGATGCTCTAAGCCAATGGGAGAGATCTCTCCCGTCGGACTTCATTAGTCCAGCCCCCTCAAGCTATATGTCCTGCTGACGTACCGCTATCTACACAGGGCGTTAGGGCTGTGTAACTACATTGCTCAACTCTGGACTTTTCACACCCCTGAGCAATATAGTTATACCGATAAATGCCTTTAGTGTAGGACAGTTTTCTCTTGTGTTTTATGCATTTACATCCCTTCTCCTCTACCTCCTCCTACTTTGAAAGATTAAAAAGTGTGAAAAGAGAGATTTTTTTTTTTTCCTCGTGATGCAAACATTCCCTCATAGGAGACCCCTTCCACCAACACACATGGCAGAAGAACCAGCGATATATGAACTCAGAGAATTGGTTGGGACCTACGTTGGGACAAACCAGAACTAGAGCCAAGATTCAGTTGTTGGCAACGGGGATTAAAAGAAAATGAACTCATATGACAAGAACTTGAGCTCTTTGAATATGTTATTGTTTCCAATGAAAATGAATTTATTGGTTAAAGAGTAGGAGATTAATTGTGTGATAATCTGAATCACTTTGTAAAACAAAGTGTCTCCTTTTTCATTTTGTTAGTCATACAGGAAGTGACAGGTGATCTTGAAAAGTTAATTTGCTTTAATTGACCCCCTGTAGTGTAAGGAATTCTGGTAGAAAACCTCACTCCAATGGTTGGGGTGGAAGAATGTGTGTGAGAGTGTAGAAGTGAATATTGGCCCAGTATAGATTTTAAATTTTTGCGTTTCAAATAGAACTTATTTTGCTTAGTTTCAAAGTCTATTTCTAGTGAAAGCAAAATTATTCGAAGAGACAATTTGTAGAAGTTTTTACAAGTTCTTACATTTAGACTGTAAGGGTCACTGACTTCCCCGCTTCCCTAATTTGCAAAGGAAAGTCATCTGTCATAGGATGGGTTCAGCAGGTAGGAAAGTTGCAGTCCTCAACCACCAAGGAAAAGGCTGAAGTCCATTACCTTTTAGGTCAATAAGCCATCTAAAGTCTGGTCTATGCTGAAAAGCGATGTTGACGTAGCCACCTCTCTCAGGGGTGTGAAAAGTCCACTCCACTGAGAGAAGTAGTTAATGTGACCTCAGCCCCAGTGTAGACAGTGTTAGGTTTTCAGAAGAATACTTCCAGTGTTTGAAGTATAGACAGAGCCTGAGACAGACTGACCCCTATGGGAAGTGAGTCATGACATGAATTCCAATTTTGACCCATTTCCCGATATGTGAGAGAGGTACTAGTATGGAGGGCTGAGCCAGCTGTCCGATCGCCTGGTTCCTCAACTGTAGCTACAGCTCTTAGTACCCATCCACCCAAAGACTGAGAGAAATGGAGAGTTCCAACCATTGTTATTTTAGTATCTTATTGTTCCTTTCTCTGTTTTTTGTGCTGGTCTTTCTATTATATCAGGGTGTGAGGGTATAGCTCAGTTCATGTTGTGACAAAGCTCTGTCCTTCTCTCTATGGGTCCCACGTTTCCTGGTGGATTTTGCTAGCCTCAGAGGCTCACTGTGACCCTCCACGTAGCCCTTCTCTCTCTCTAGAGGCAAGGGCCACAGCTTACTGAGCCATCATAAGCCAGCAAGGGAGGTGAGGAGAAGCAACCCTCCCTTGCACAATCTCTGTTTCCCAGTATCCATGATTAATCAGGGAGGGGAGGGGAGGGGAGGGGAGGGGGGAGCCCGGGCCCGCCCTCTACTCTGGGCTCCAGCCCAGGGACCCTAATAGTAGCAGCTATGGTAGCTGACTTTTGGGAAATAGGACGTGTACAATTCCCTGGGCCGCTTCCCCACAGCAGCCCCCACTCAGTATCTCCTTCGCTGTTACCTCAGGGCCTCCTTCCTTGCACCTGACGTGGATTTGCACTGCTTGGTTGTGGCCACACCCACAGAACGCCTCTTCCCCCAAGGCTCCACCTTGTTCCCCCCTCCGTCGTCCGTTCTTAGGGCTGCTAAAAAGTGCTGGGCCCATGGCCCTCTAAACCCCCCTCGTCCTGCACCCTGACACACAGCCAGGCAGGCAGCAGTGTGTGTGAGTGTGTGTATGTGACAGAGACTGCTGGGCGGTGCTGAGCCAGTGCGGGAAGTGGGGGCTGATGTCGGGGCTGTCCCGCTCTCCCTGACTCAGGACTGGGGTGTCCCGCTCTCCCTGACTCAGGACTGGGGTATCCCCCCTCCCCCTGACTCAGGACTGGGGTGTCCCGCTCTCCCTGACTCAGGACTGGGTTATCCCGCTCCCCCTGACTCAGGACTGGGGTGTCCCGCTCTCCCTGACTCAGGACTGGGGTGTCCCCCTCCCCCTGACTCAGGACTGGTTGCTTCCAGCAGCTGTCTGAACTTAGGGACAGCGTGCCAACACACTCACTCTTCCACAACACACACGCTCCCCGAACACACACACTGTCTGTCCCCAACACACACACACTCTCTGCCCACCACGCCCACGGCAGCTGAAAAGCAGCTGGCAATCGAGTCGGATGCCCATGGAACAATGGGACAGAGAAACCTGCCTCGTGTGGCTGCCCACGAGGCACTGCAAACCCTTCCCAAAGCACCCTGCGGCCAGTTGCACAGCGGCATAGCATCCCACAATGCACTGCTCTCTGTGGCGATCCAAGAGCTGCTAGCCTGGATGCGCTCCGGTGACACAAGCAGCCTAGTGTGGACATGCAACAGCGGCTTAATTAAAACGCTTTAACTAAAGCAGCATAACTCTGTCGTGTAGAGACGTAGCCTGGCTCCCACTGGGGCCAAGGATGCTCAGGCACTGAAACTAAAGAGCCACAACTTCCTCCGTAGTTGGCAGGATTCAAACCTGCCCAGGGAGACCCCCCCAAGGTATTTCGAGTCCATCACCTTAACCACTCAGCCACAACTACTTGCTTTATAGAGCGCTCTCACGACACTCTAGTTCTGTTCTCACTGAGTGATCGTTTCCAATTGTTTCCTCAGACCAGCATCCACAACACACTCACTGCTGTGCTGTTGTGTAAGTGTGCCCAGGGCTCAACAAGAATTCCTGCTCTTTTCCCTTCTGGCTGGAGCATGAGGAGAGTGTGTTTGTGGCCAGTGATGTTGCTGTAGATTGTTGTAAAATTCCTGCCTCGATAATTCAGACAGTCCCTTTCCCGTCATATCCCCAGTACATCAGTGACTGTAATAGCAGGGGGCAGGTTTTCTGTGGGGCACAGAGCTTTGTCAGGGGGTTGTTGTCTCCTTCCTTTCCTCACCCTGGAGGAAACTCAGCTTTTCATTCCATCTTTAATGTGTCATGGAATAACAACAGCAGCATGAAGAAAGAGGGGGGCAGGGTGGGCCTCAGGGGAGGGGCACAGAGGTGCAAGTGGTGGGCAGGGCAGGACGGAGAGGCACGGGTGGCAGGCTGGGTGGGTCTCATGGGTGGGGCTGAGAGGTGGGAACGGCGGCCATGGTGGGTCTCAGGGGAGGGGTCAGAGAGGTGTGGGTGGCGGGCAGACCTTGGGGTAGGGGGCGGAGAGGAATGAGCAGCCGGCAAGGAGGCCTCGGGGAGAGAGGAGCGAGTGAAACGTGGACCAGCAGGCGTCAGCCGAAGGGGCAGAGTGGGGTGGGAAGAAGTCCTCCTGTTAACCCAGTGCTATCTACACCGGAATTAGGCTGATATAACTGCATTGCTCAGGGAAGGTAAAATTTTTAACACCCCAAAGTAATGTTGTTACTGACTTAATTTTGTAAGATAGACCTGTCCAAAGAATCACACACACACCTTGGGAGTAAAACTTCACCCGCTTCTCTGCTTTACAGAATCGAAACACAAGAAACGCTTGTCAGGGCCCAGTGCAGGTTGGCAGGGAGTCAGGTATGGGCAGACACCATACGTTAGCCAGAGGAAAGCACCATGCATTAGCTGGTTTAAAGCACCTGTCTTCTAAACAGGAGATCCTGGGTTCAACTCCCAGGAGTGGCTTTTGAGGCACCTGGTAATGGCTGCTATCAGAAGACAAATAACAGAGTTAGATGGACCTTTGGTCTAGACCAGTGTAGCCGTTCTTGTTGTTTAAATTACACTCAGAGGCACTGATAATAGAGTGACTGAAAGTTTGGGTGTGAAGGGCTGATAGGTCAGTGGTGCAGTCCCCTCGCAGATGACCCCCTCCCTCTTGGACAAGGGCAGGTCCAAGCTCTCACACCAAGTGGCTCATTGGGGCTGCCAGAATCTGTGGGCGGCTCACTCAGTTTACGCCGAGGGTTGAGTCGTGCTTTGTGCACCGTGTCTGAGAATGAAAATCCTTACTGAATGAGGGAGGCAACCTAGTGAGAGAGGAGGTGGAAAAAGCTAATGTACACAATGCTTTTTTTGCCTCTGTCTTCATAAACAAGGTCAGCTCCCAGACTATTGCACTGGGCAGCACAGCATGGGGAGGAGGAGACCAGCCCTCTGTGGAGAAAGAGGTGGTTCGGGACTATTTAGAAAAGCTGGACGTGCACAAGTCCATGGGGCCGGACGAGTTGCATCCGAGAGTGCTAAAGGAACTGGCGGCTGTGATCGCAGAGCCATTGGCCATTATCTTTGAAAACTCGTGGCGAACGGCGGAAGGTGGGTGTTTTAATCGCTGTGCAGACATAACGTTAGGATACGTCTACAGTGCAATGAATCAACCACGGCTGGCCAGTGTCACATTAATCAGGATCATGCGGCTTGGGCTGTAAAGTTGCAGTGTACAAATAGAAAGAAACAAGAGCAAAAACTGGTTCCCTTTATAGCTAGATAGCTATAGATACATGGCAAATAGCAACAAGAATCAGCGTAGAGCTGGATCTAAACAAATGAAAGATTAATCTTTGCTCTACAGATAATAACTACTGATAAATGGTAATATAAAAAAGGACCTGGAATTCCTTCATAATTTGACGGTTCTTGGAAGTTCCAGGCATATTGGCTAGAATTTTCGAGACACAGATTGTCAGAAAAACATAACACGCTGAGTGCTCCACCTGAAACAACAGCAAATACTGTTGCCTAGATAGACAGATACATTGCAAAGAGCAACAAGAATCAATGTAGAGCTGAATCTGCAAAACAGAAAGATTAATCTTGCAATACAAATAATAATGTATTAATTATTATTAATTATTTATTATTATTTTATTTTATTATGTCACAAAGGACCATGAATTCCTTCATACTTTTATCATCCTCAGGATGTTGCTGTGAATTCAGAGACATGATTGTTTTCTGGAGCAGCCGTTGCAGTTTCAAAAGGAAATTCAGGCAAAAAACGAAGCAGGGAGGGTTGTGATGGGGCGCATGAAAGGAGAGGAGGCTTGTTCCTCTTGAGTTTTCTTTCCGTTGCTCTCGTGATCCTGATGGAGGAAGCGGAAGCTTAATTTGAGTTTATCCCCACTCCTCTCCTTCTGTCGGCGGAATGTGTCTTCACCAGGAGTGCTTCCACCGAATGAAGAGGGGCAGTGTTGGGGGGCTGAGAAACGGGGCTCTTCACTCATTTGCTCGTTTGCTCGCCACACGACTGTTAGCCGACGGCCAAGGATGTTTGGTGAGGTGCCAGCTATGCCCGTTTATACCATCCGTGACTTTAACTGCTAGAACTCACTGTCCCTTCACGGCGGGCAGCCCGGGCTAGGCTGACGGATGCCCCAAGGTCCTAACCACCCGTGACTTTAACTGCTAGAGCTCAGAGCTCCTTCGCAGCGGGCAGCCAGGATTGACTGACAGGTGCCCCAAGAGTTTGCCCCGTGGAGGCGGCACAACTCAACGCTAGGCTCTTAGTACTCTCACCTCATGGCCAGGCTTTAGAGCCAAAACGGCTGAGGTTCTTTCATTGTGTCGGCTGCTTTACAGTAAACCAGAGAAAACAAGTCAGGCTTATGCACAAATGGTTACCAAAATTTATAAAGCTAGATTCTAATCATGTGGTTACAAAATTGCTAGTGCCTACTTATTTAAATGTAGAGATGTTCCACACACAAACAAGTTACAAAACTGAAGCCACAATCCCAAAGAAAGAAAACAAAGTATAGAGCTCTATTTCAAAATATGTGTACACTAAAGATAGGAGATCAGGTGTGGGTGCTTCTTACCCTCCTTGCATCTCTCGATTCCAGCGGTGCCAAGCCAGGATCGGTCACTCAATTCCGCAGAAAGACGAATAAGGGACAAGGCTTAGGGACCCTCTTAGCTGCAGAAGCCTTGGGAGGCTGTCACTTATCTGACCAGCAGATAGATAGTGAAAAGCACTCCAAAATCATGGTGCTGTAGGTCCCCTACTTATACCTCTGTACTCCTTTATTCTCTTTCTCCTTTCTTATGCCAAATTGAGGCTGGTCTGTCTGGGTGATGCCAGCTTTCGCAAGAGTAGTTTACACTTGCAAGGGAGAGAAACAATAAGTGTCAACTACTGGACATTTCTTTTATCAGGGTAAATATTTTCCCACCTAGGATGTTGGTGTGTGTGCATCACGCTATTTAGTAGGGGCGAAGAGCCATGTCTGTCACAGGGCCTCTGCCTGCTGTGAGCTTAATCCTTGTATCTGTTCCCAGAGGCACATTGTATCAGCACACCTGTGCTTTTCACAGCTTCAAAGGCTGTGCTGGAATATATGTTAAGTGCCCTGTTCCGGCTTCCTCCTGTGTTTCCAGCAATGCTGGTCTGAGGGCGTGGGGGGGGCTGGCTGTCTGGCTACAGACCCCCACCTGCCCTCCACCAGGATCTGCCAGGCCATTTGCCTGGGACCCCCTCCTCCGGCCAGCAGGACCCGCTGACGCTTTACAGGAGGACCCCTCACTCTGCGCCAGGGACCGCCCCACCACAGCGCTGTGCACTGGGCATGGCAATGGTCCCAGGAGCCAGCTGGGCAATCCCAGACAGAGCCCCTGGCACAGCACCAGGCAGCGTCTAATCCCCTGCCCCACCTGCCAAGAGACCCCCACCCCCACTGGTCTGCAGCCAACAGGCCCCCAGCAATACCCACCTCCAGGACCCATAGCCTTAGGGCTGGGCACATCAGAACTACCCCCCGAAACCCCAAACCCTCCATAACCCACCAACCTGACTAGGCCTCCCCCTACCACAATGCCCCTTCAGCTCCCACTGCAATCTCCCCACACAGACATGCACCCCCCCAGCAACAGTGTTCCCTCACAGTGTCTGACAAGTGGACAGAAAGTTATCACCACCCCCTGCTGGCCAGTCACACAGGCAGAGGGAGCCCGGGGGGACGCCTCTTTAACAGGAGAAGGGAAGCCATGGAGGGCCAAAATAAGTAAGACATTTCCATACTCTGTCACGAGCAAATAATGGCCACCATGGATCCACCCCAGAGTTGGCTACAGCTTTGCACTGCGGGAAGCCCCCCTTCACGGAGACCCTTTGTCATGGGGTTTGGGATATTTCTGGACCAGGCTGCACTCAGAGGGACCTCCTCATCCCGTGCCAGCTGGAGAAAAGAAAAAGGTCCAGCCAACTCTCCTGTTACCAATTGGGAACCACCCATGCCCCAAACAGGGGGAGGACCCTGGATTTGATGGGTATTGAATATATGGCTAGTCTCTTTTATCAGCAAACATTTTTAACAGAGAGAAAGCAGGGAACAAATGGTTCTCAAAGGAGAGGGAAAGATGTTCATTGTTGCAGGGGAGTTAATTTCCCAACCAGGATGGAGAAGGCTCAGGGCGACAGGTTCCCCCCAAGGAAGGACAAGTTGCTAGGATTTAGAGACATGGGGAACAGCCCCAAACTCGAGAGGATTTTTAATTGACATTTGATAATGACATCGTAAGAGGGAAACCTGACATTTGAGATCAGTGTTCAGAAATGAAAGAGAAAGAGTGGAAATCTGAGGGATTTTGGATCCATTTATGCAAATTATAGAGAGGAAAGTGGAAAATGAGAGGGATTTTATAGCAGTTGTTGATAGGAGGTTGTCACGGAGTCCCTGGGCGATGCTCTGGAACTGCTCCCCATGAAGCCGGGCAGGACTCTGGGGCAGTCGCCTTTCTGGGAGCAGCCTGTCTGCAGGACACACAGCTCACACAGCTTCCACCTTCCTGGGTCTGACCTCGGACCATTCAGCCTCCTCTGCCCCTCCGTGCGCTTCCCACAGCGAGTCCGCTCAGGCAGGGCTCCTGGGGAAGCCAGAGGGTCCTGCACCCCAACTCCGCAGTCAGACGGGACTCTCAGCCAGCCAGTAAAACAGAGGTTTATTACATGACAGGAACATGGTCTAAAACAGAGCTTGCAGGTGCAGAGAACAGGACCCCTCAGCTGGGGCCATTTTGGGGGGGAGGGGGCAGTGAGCCAGACAGCCACGTCTGCCCTTCACTCCATGTCCCAGCCAGCCCCAAACTGAAACTCCCTCCACCCCTCCTCCTCTGGGCTTTGTTCCTTTCCCGGGCCAGGAGGTCACCTGATTCCTTTGTTCTCCAACCCTTTAGCTCTCACCTTGCAGGGGGGAAGGGCCCAGGCCATCAGTGGCCAGGAAACAGGGTGTTGGCCATTCTCTGTGTCCACACTCCTGCACACACATGCCCTCTAGGGCTCTGCAATGATCATACACCCTTATCCCACCCCCTAGATACTTAAGAACTTCATAGGGGAAACTGAGGCACCCCCACACTATTCAGAGGAAACATTAAGAACAGTCCCACTTCGTCACAGAGGTAAAAGCTGAGTGTATTTCCCACCACTATTTGGTCAATGAATAGAGCGGAAATGGGCAACATTGGCAAACGTTTTAGATCCATATTCACGAATCTGAGGAAAGGTGTAAATCTGAGATTTTCGTCGTAATTTATAATTACAGAGACAGGGAAAGCTCTCAGGGGCATATTCAATTAGAAGTAGATAACTAGAGTAAAAGTGGGGCAAACTTTTTTATGAATCTTTGAGACTGTTGGGAACACTGGGGCATGGCCACTAAGTAACTCAAAAAAATAAAAAACCACAAGTGTTAATGAAGCCCCCTCGCGCTAGGCCCCGGTGTCCTTGGCCCCCCTCCTGCCTGGAGGCACTTGCAGCAGCTTTGCGTGCTAGGCCCAAGTGTCCTTGCCCCACCCCCGCTTGGAGGCATACACAGCAGTGATGCTAAAAATCTGCAACAGTATGTTGCAGAGTTAAACTGCCTAAAACTAAGCAAGGCCAAACAAAAAAAATATAAAAAAACAATGCTAAATAAAGCAGCTTTATATATAGTTTAATAAATAATATAGAAAATTAGGGAATTAGCTGGGAACTGGATTGGCTGGCTATATGGATACTTGGAGCAGCTTACTATTGAATAAGTATGCTAAAAAAAAGAATGTGTAAAAGCCTGTGTAATTTCCTGCTTTGTTGTACAGGATTTGAGATTCAAATTTTCCTGTACTTTTTTGAACCTTTAAATAAACTTTTTTACTTTTTTACTCCGTTGTAATTTTTGGGTGCAGCACGCCGGGTAACGAACCAACTCAAGCTGTCGTTCAGTCTCTCGGCACTGGGTGCCGGCAACAGCTTTTGGTGTCCCTGGGTGGGCTCGAGGCTGCAATTTAGCCTTGCCCGGACCCCTCCTGGAGGTCGAGGATTGCGGCGAGAACCGACGCCCAGCGCGCACCGGTGAGTTCATCGGGGGCCTCGGAGGAGACGCGATTTGATCGACCCCGGAGGGCACAACGGTGCAACGCACTCATATAGTGGAGAAGCAGTTGTGGACGGCGGTGAAGAACCGGTCCCTTAGACGTGGGGGAGGAGCAGCTGCAGGCCACGGTGAAGAACCGGTCCCTTGGATAAGGTAGGAACCTTTTGAAATCCGGATTATATGCTCTGTTGGAACCTGGGGACGCCCAGAGTTACCCTGTAGGTATGGGACAGGGACAGAGCTCAGAGGTTAGGGCACGGTGTACGCCCCTAGAGTGCATTCTAGCAAACTGGAAGGTATTTGGTGCGGATCCGATAACTAAAAGCCAATTAAAACAATTCTGTACAGTTGACTGGCCTCAATATCAACTAGAGGACCAGGAGTGGTGGCCATCAGGAGGGTCAATTAATTACAACACGATCCTTCAGTTACTCCTGTTCTGTCAAAAAACAAAAAAATGGAATGAACATATGTATGCGCATTTGTTTCTGACTTTATGTACTCGACCAGATATTTTACAGCACTGTAATCTGACTCCGACTGGTTCGGTAGCAGCTAATGTTAGTCCCCAGACCCCCACCCCCACTGTAATGGCAGAGCCGGTGTCCCCTTCGGCCCCTACACCCACACCTTGTAAGTCCCCAATGGTTGGCCTATACCCCTTAATCACCGAAACTAAAGTCGCCCGGTCTGGATCAGACAGGCGTCCTGCCACAACTATGCAGGTTTATACTCATGTGCCCTTTAATCCCCTGGATTTGGCTGCTTTCAAAGCACAGGCAGGAGAGTTTTCCACCAACCCAAGCAGGTTTATATCAGTCTTTGAGGGGTGCCTCAGTAGTCACAAGCCGGACTGGGATGATTGTAACGTCCTCCTGCGAACCCTATTGTCTGAGGTTGAAAGACAACAGGTTGTGTCCAAGGCAAGGGAGGAAGCGCAGAGACGGTACGACCGGGATCGTATTAATGTCCCTGACCCGGATGCACAAGTCCCCCGAGCAGACCCCAGGTGGAATCCAAATAATCATGGGAATATAACCCGCCTTACCTCCTATAAGGAGTTGCTTTTACATGGACTCCGTCACTCGGCTGTCCGACATAATCATTGGGCAAAGCCATATGAAGTAATGCAGGATTTAAAAGAAAGCCCAGGGGCCTTTCTACAGCGTATTCGGGACACCTTTCGACAGAACACTAATGCAGACCCCGATAATCAGGCAACTAAATCAATTATTAAGGAAATTTTTACAAGCAAAGCAGCCCCTAATATTAAAAAAAAGTTACAAAAAAAAAAATTTAATAGGTATAACCATGGCACAAATTTTAAAAACTGCAAACCAAGCTTATAGTCTAAAAAAAACAAACAAACAAAAAAAAGCAAGTAAAATTAATGGTAACAGCGGTACAGGCCGGCACTAAAAAAAGTGGCCGGGGAGGAAGGGGCCGTGGACGCGACCGTCCGGGCCTGCAGGAGAGACGACTGGGTCACAACCAGTGTGCCCTGTGTCAACAGGAGGAACACTAAAAAAATAAGTGCCCAAAAAAAAAAAAAAAGGGAGGTGCCCCATGATGGCAATAATGGAGCAGGAATAGGGGTGTCAGGGGAGACGGACCACCCTACCCCCGGAACCCCGAGTAAAGATGCGGGTAAAAAGCTCAGAAATAAATTTTTTAGTGGACTCTGAAGCGGCCCGAACTGCCGTAAATCAGCCTCTTCAGTTGCCAGTAGCAGATTCCCTTACTGTGGTGGGAGCCACAGGCAGGGACACCAAGTGCCCAGTGTATGCCCCAGCGGAATGTGCTTTGGGAGACAGGCCTATATCCCACAAGCTGGTATACCTCCCTGAGTGTCCAACACCTCTGCTGGGACGGGATCTACTTTGTCGCCTCGGTGCCACCCTGCATTTTACTGAGGACGAAATAACCCTTACCTTACCCCCTGAGAATGCCTGAATCATGACCCTTGCAGTTGAGCCCTCAGCCATGCAAGCCCCAGAATGAAGTCCGTGGGAAGACCAGGTGTACCCCCTCGTGTGGACATCAGGGATTCCAGGAAAAGCCACCCACCAGACCCCTATTACTATTCAGCTCATACCAGAAAAAAGCCCAGTGCAAGTAAAACAGTATCCAATCAAAAGGGAAGCCAAAAAAGGTTCACATAAAACTATAAAGCAATTCCTAATGTATGGTATTCTCCGGGAATGTCAGTCAGCCTGGAACACTCCCATTCTACCCGTACAGAAGCCTGATGGCACGTATCGGCTGGTACAGGACCTAAGGGCAGTCAATAAACGGCTTAAGACTCTGCACCCTCTTGTCCCTAACCCGTACACCTTATTGGCTTCTATAGGGGGACAGTATACCCATTTTTCAGTCCTTGATCTGAAAGATGCTTTCTTTACCATCCCAGTTGCCACCCCATCACAGGAGATCTTCTCCTTCGAGTGGGAGGACCAAAAAAAGGTTAAAAAGCAACTTTGCTGGACAGTGTTGGCCCAGGAATTTAAAAACTCTCCCACCCTTTTTGGCCAGGCTCTGGCCAGGGACCTACAGGAGTGAAATAATAAGGAGGCTCTCCTTCTGCAGTATGTAAATAATTTGTTAATTGCCACTGTGGGCCAAAAACCCTGCCTTAAAGCCACCGTGAGCCTCCTGAATTTTATTGGACTCCGGAAATATCGTGTAGCACGGAGTAAGGCTCAAATTGCCCTCCCAGAGGTACGGTACCTCGGGTTTCACATACGGCAAGGGGAGCGTCAGCTTTCAAGCAAAAAAAGGAAGCTATCTGTCAAGTTCCTACCCCAAGTAATCGTAAGCGGCTCAGGGCATTTCTGAGTATGGCAGGCTTTTGCAGGATATGAATCCCAAAGTTTGAACTGTGGGCTAAACCCCTGTACGACTGTGTAAAAGGAGCAAATCATGACCCCTTCTATTGGACCCCAAAGGCTAACAGAGCATTTAAAATCCTAGAAAAAAAATTAATGGAAGCCCCGGCTCTGGGCCTGCCAAATTTCTCTAAGCCGTTTCAGTTGTATGTACATGAACAAAGGGGGGTGGCCCTAGGAGTACTCACACAGCTGTTAGGAGCATGGAAGCGTCCTGTGGCTTATTTTTCTAAGCAATTGAATCAGGTTGCAAAGGGTTGGCCGGCATGTTTACGGGCGGTCGCAGCTACTGCCCTATTGCTTAAGGAAGCCAAGAAGCTAAGATTGGGAGGGGTTATGCAAATCTATACTCCCCATATGGTCCGAGCCTTATTGAATGCAAAGGAAGGGCTTTGGCTCACCCAGGCTCGGATTGCTCGGCACCAGGCTAAGCTGTTAAAAAACTCTGAAGTCACCTTACAGCCTTGCCCCTCCCTTAACCCAGCCACCCTCTTGCCAAAAACAAAGAAACAAAAACATGACTGTTTAAAAATCATAGATGTCCAGTACTCCAGACGTCCGGATTTAAAGGATGTACCTCTCCCAAATGCAAATTATAAGTGGTACACTAATGGTAGCAATACTGTAATAAATGGGCAAAGAAGGGCGGGTTATGCTGTTGTGACCCTCCATGACACTGTGGAAGCTGAAGGTTTGCCTGCTGGGACCTCTGCCCAGCTTGCCAAACTAATAGCCCTGACTCGTGCACTTAAACTGTCAAAAAAAAAGCGGGTCAACATTTTTACTAATTCAAAGTATGCTTTTGGTGTGCTGCATGCTCATGCTGGCCTATAAAAGCAAAGGGGAATGCTGACAGCCCAAGGCTCCCCAGTCAAGTATGGGCCCCAAATCCTCCGGCTCCTAGAAGCCGTACAACTCCCCTCAAAAGTAGCAGTGGTACACTGTAAAGCCCATCAAAAAAAAAATCAAAATGTGGCCAAAAATAACGCCCGGGCAAATAAAAAGGCTAAGCATGCTGCCACCCTGCCATCCCCTCAAACTAAGAATACCCATATGCATGCCCTTATCCCATCAGTAGGGGAACTTCCAACCCCTCAGTCCTCTGAAAAAAAAAAAACAGCTAACTGACAAACTCAATCTCCGGGAAAAGGAGGGATGGCTTCATTCCCCAGAAGGGAAGGTCCTCTTACCAAAGGGCCTGATCCGGCCGGTGCTGCAGAAACTACATCAAACCACTCATGCTGGCAAAAAAGCACTTATCCAACTAATAAAAAAATATTTTATCACTTCCAGACTCCGACCCCTGGCTGCCCAGGTACAAGCGGACTGCTTAGTCTGCCAAAAGAATAACCCCCGACCGGGACATCCTGTGCCACCAGCTACCCTAGAACCCACTCCGGGCCCTGGACGAGTGTGGCAAATAGACTTTACTGACTTTCCCCGGACCCAAGGGTTCAAACATCTCCTTGTTATAGTGGATCGGTTCAGCGGATGGCCAGAAGCCTTCCCCTGCCGTAACTGCACTGCCAGGACAGTGGCCCTCAAGTTTGTTAAGGAGATCGTTCCTCGCTTTAGACTCCCCCGGTAAATGGAATCTAACAATGGGACACACTTCACGTCAAAAATCATTCAAAGCATCTCACATGCCTTACAGATCCCCTGGAAACTCCATACGCCCTGGAGACCGCAAGCCAGTGGTGTCGTGGACCGTACCAATCAGACCCTTAAACGGCATCTCTCAAAATGTGCCAAGAAGCCTCACTGCAATGGCATGATGCTTTCTTTGCCCCTCGTCCTACTCCGTATCCGCGTTCTCCCAAAGAGTAAATTAGGGCTCAGTCACTTTAAAATTATGTTTAAAAGGGCATGGCCTATACATGGCACCCCGGTTCTGTCAGGGAAATAAAAGTTGAGTAATGATTTTTTGTCACAGTATATGTGTTCCCTGTCTGCTGTTCTCTTGTCTCTTCACAGGTATACGAAGGATTCCCAGCCTCTCCCCGTGGACTCTCCCGTCCACTCCTTACAGCCCGGTAACTCTGTGCTTACTCGCACCTGGAAAGACAAGCCTCTCCAAAAAAGGTAAAAAAAACCCTGTACCGTCCTGCTGATTTCCCATACAGCGGCAAAAATCAAGCGACACAAAAACTGGACCCATCACTCTCGTCTGAAGGCAGTACCTGCCCCCTCGTCAGCAGGACAGTGGACCTTCCAACCTGCTAACTCCTCATCTAGTAACAATCTCGGGCTAAAGCTACTGTTTAAAAAACACAAATAGCGGGCACCTTAATGCTAAAATGGGCCCACCCAGGTACTGGAGACCCTGGGTTAAAAAAACTCTAATAATAATTAATTAAATAACATTGTTATTCTCTGTATTGATATTTCCAAACTGTGCATATCGGGAGCATAACTCCTTTGTTTTGCTTGCGCACCATGTTACTAATTTAACAAACCAGACTGATTGCTGGGTGTGTGCTCCAACTTCACTATCCCCCAAAACGGGAATGCCCCTTAATATGCTGCCCTTGACTCTAGCAGAATTAGCCACCACCAAAAAGCAAAAAAAAACCAAACTCACCGTTCTGAAACAAGACCTCTTTACAGCAAGCCACCTATCAGGACCAGGAGTACTCAGTTGCAGTACTCGCTAAAAAAAATATTATGTTTTACCCAAAACCAATCTAATCCCTATAAGCATCCTATAAAAAAAAGCTCCTGTGTTATTACACAGTAAGCTAATAAATATTAAATAAAAACCAACAAAAAAAGCCAACAATATAAATATAATAGTTCCTCCCCTTTTAAAAAAACACTTACAAATAATCTTACCACAAAAAAAAAGTTTAAAAATGTAACTTGCCGTCCAATTAATATCTCCAATATAGCAAGCCAATAATAGGTTTATAATAGTCCCTATAGCAAATATAATTTAAATAGCACAATTAAAAATGCCCCCACTTATACCCAATCAAAAAAATAAAATGCCCCCCTAAGGGCATATAAACTATTTAAAAAAGCAGCCTTAAATATCCCAAAAATCCCCTTAAAAAATAATCCTTACTGGGCCCTACAAGGTCACTATTCTATATGTGGCCAAAAAGCTTACAAAGTGCTGCCAGCCAACTAAACAAGTAGCTGTTATATAGCTCATAAAGTTCCTCATCTTTCCATAACTGCCACACTGCCCCAAAAAAAAATTAAAAATGCCCAAAACACCTCTGTTAAGTCACAAAAAAAAAACCCTGCGGCAACTAACTAAAGCATTAAAAAGCAATATAAAAAATCCCCTCACAACCAAAAAACTAGTAAAATGCTCTGTACTAAAAATAGCGCCACTGTTTACCAGGCCAGCCCTGGCATGCATAAACCACTATACTATAAAACTACAAATAATACTTAAAAAATAACCTTAAAATTAAAAAACTCAATTAATAATTTAAAATCAACAATAAAAATATTAAATAAAAAAATACAACAGCTCAAAACCTTTTCCCTCCAAAACAAGTTGGCTTTAAACTATCTCTTAGCATCCCAAAAAAAAATTTATGCCCTCATCAAGCTCCAATGTTATATATATATAAATAATAACAATTATAAAATCTATAAAAAAATAATACAAGCTAAAGCCCATGCCCAAGCCAAAGCACAGGTTGCCTATATTGCCCCAAAAAACAATTAATTGCAAACCTTGTTTTCAAGCTAAGGTTTGTCGTCTTAGCTTAATAATTTATTTAGCCTGCTATTAAAAATTCTCTTTCCTATATTGCTTGTATTACTAATATTATGCTATGCAATATCATATATCAAAGCCCTTTTACAAAAATTAATAAGTCATTCTCTTCAAAGCTATCACAAAATACTTATACAAAATCATATTATAAAAAAATAAATAACCCAAATAAAAAAACTCAAAGCCAAGGCTATTAAATATTCTCAAAGGGGGAAGTTGTTGGGAACACTGGGGCACGGCCACTAAGTAACTCCAAAAAATAAAAAACCACAAGTGTCAATGAAGCCCCCTCGCGCTAGGCCCAAGTGTCCTTGCCCCCCCCCCCCCCCCCCCCTCCGCCTGGAGGCACACACAGCAGTTATGCTAAAAATCTGCAACAGTATGTTGCAGAGTCAAACTGCCTAAAACTAAGCAAGGCCAAACAAAAAAAATATAAAAAAACAATGCTAAATAAAGCAGCTTTATATATAGTTTAACAAATAATACAGAAAATCAGGGAACTAGCTGGGAACTGGATTGGCTGGCTCTATGGATACTTGGAGCAGCTTACTATTGAATAAGTATGCTAAAAAAAAGGATGTGTAAAAGCCTGTGTAACTTCCTGCTTTGTTGTACAGGATTTGAGATTCAAATCTCCCTGTACCTTTTTGAAGCTTCAAATAAACTTTTCTGCTTCTCCACCCCGTTGTGATTATTGGGTGCAGCACACCGGGTAAGGAACCAACTCAAGCTGTTGTTCAGCCTCTGGGCACTGGGTGCCGGCAACAAGACCTACAGAGAAAACGTGTCACAAACTACACAACTGAGAACATGGGATAAACGCCAAGACAGGGGGGGATTTTATGTGGCTATTAAAGAACTAGCTGGAAAAGGGGGATCGTTTGTCATATAAAATTCAGCCTGTCCAATACATAAACAGAAAGTGATCGTCCCCCCCCCCACCCCCGTTCACCTGGGCAGCAGGGAGCCCTCTGAGGGGCTGACTGGAGGGGGCGGGGGGGGAGCTGGAGGGCTCCCTGGGGGAGGGGAGGAAGCGGTAGTGGGGGATGGGCAGGTGGGGGGCAGGTGGAGGATGGGGGCAACGGTGCTGCAGTTGGGGGGCAGCAAGTGGGACTGGGAAGCCGAGATCGGGGGCAGCCTCATGGGGGACACGTCCCCTCCCTTCCCCGCCCCGGCAGAGACCCGGCGTCTCCTCCCACCCCCACGCCGGGGCAGCCAGGTTGGGGGATGGCTCCGGGCTCCAACTTCCCACCGACACCGGGACAAATCGCTGCGGATAAAACGGGGGGGAGGGAAATCCCGCCCCCCCACGGGAGGGGAGTTTCAATGGACATGTGAGGAGGAGGGAGAGACGGGGGGGGAGAGATCAGGGGAGACGAGAGAGCGGATCAATGGGGGGTGGGGGGGAGTTTATAACCACGTGGGAGCTACCCGGAGGGAAAAGGGGAAAACTGGGGGGCATTTGTGCCCGGGGGGGGGGAAGGGGATCCAATTAACTCCCCCGCCGCCCCCCACTTCCCCCCCGGGAATTTCCTGGCTGCACAGAGACAGTTCAACCCCCACCCCCCGCAACTCCGGCTTCTCCCCCCAACACCCCCCAAGGGACCCCGCCCGCCGCGCCCCAGTCTCTGCCCCCCCCAATCCCAGCCGTGCCGGGGGCAGAGAGTCACTTTCTGCCCCCCCACCAACGCTGCCCCCCACGCGGGGTCTCCCACTCACCGGGTCGGGGGCGGGCAGAGCGAGGGGCTGGTCCCAGCTGGAGAAAGCCCCCCCCGGCCGGGCACGGGGGGTTAATGACGGGCCCCCCAGCACAGACCCCGGAGGGGAGCCGCAGCTGCCCCTCCGAGAGACCCGACACGAGGCAGCTCCCGGGGGCGGGGCCTGGAACAGAACGGGGAGGGGCAGAGTCTGGGGGCGGAGCCTGGAGCAGACTGGGGGCGGGGCCTGGAGCAGACCGGGTGCTGCCTCCTGTCGGATCTGTAGGAGGAGCAGCTGCGGCTCCCCTCCGGAGTCTGTGCGGGGGGGGGCCGTCATTAACCCCCTCGTGCCCGGCCGGGGGGGGGGCTTTGTCCAGCTGGGACCCGCCCCGGTGAGTGGGAGACCCCGCGGTGGGGGGGAGCGCTGGTTGGGGGGCAGGAAAGTGACTCTCTGCCCCCCACCTGCCCATCCCCCACTGCCGCCCCCTCCCCTCCCCCAGGGAGCCCTCCAGCTCCCCCCCCCGCCCCCTTCAGTCAGCCCCTCAGAGGGCTCGCTGTTGCCCAGGTGAGCGGGGGCCGTGGGACAGGGGGACCATCACTCCCTGTTTATGTATTGGACAGGCTGGATTTTATATCACAAACGGTCCCCCTTTTCCAGCTAGTTCTTTAATAGCCACATAAAAGCCCCCCCGGTCTTGGCGTTTATCCCATGTTCTCAGTTGTGTAGTTTGTGACACGTTTTCTCTGTAGGTCTCAAAGATTCCTAAAAAATACCCTCAACGTTTGCCCCACTTTTACTCTAGTTGTCTACTTCTAATTGAATATGCCCCTGAGAGCTTTCCCTGTCTCTGTAACTATAAATTACGACAAAAATCTCAGATTGACACCTTTTCTCAGATTCCTGAATACGGATCTAAAACGTTTGCCAACGTTGCCCATTTCCGCTCTATTCATTGACCAAATAGTGGTGGGAAATACACTCAGCTTTTACCTCCTATCAACAACTGCTATAAAATCCCTCTCATTTTCCACTTCCCTCTCTATAATTTGCATAAATGGATCCAAAATCCCTCAGATTTCCACCCTTTCCCTTTCATTTCTGAACACTGATCTCAAATCTCAGGTTTCCCTCTTACAATGTCATTATCAAATGTCAATTAAAAATCCTCTTGGGTTTGGGGCTGTTCCCCATGTCTGTAAATCCCAGCAACTTGTCCTTCCTTGGGGGGAACCTGTCGCCCTGAGTCCTTCTCCATCCTGGTTGGGAAATGAACCCCCCTGCAACAATGATCATCTTTCCCTCTCCTTTGAGAATCATTTGTTCCCTCCTTTCTCTCTGTTAAAAATGTTTGCTGATAAAAGAGACTAGCCATATATTCAATACCCATCAAAGCCAGAGGCTTCCCCCTGTTTGGGGGATGGGTGGTTCCCAGTTGGTAACAGGAGAGTTGGCTGGACCCTTTTCTTTTCTCCAGCTGGCACGGGATGAGGAGGTCCCTCTGAGTGCAGCGTGGTCCAGAAATATCCCAAACCCCATGACAAAGGGTCTCCGTACCGGCGTTGCTGGTTCCTGGACGCTTCCCATTCTTCTTCTGGAGGTCACATGATGCCAAATTTCTTCACTGTCCTCCTGTCCCTGATGTGCAGCCTGCTCTGAATCTGTTATTCTATGATTCTCTGTGTGCTGTGTGGATTTGTGTGTGGGTCTGATTTTTGTTAATGCCTGCATGGGCCTGTGCAGTGTGTGATTTTCTCTTTCTCTCTCTGTGTTTCTCTCTCTGTTTGTATCTTCATGTGTAAATTCACTGGAATGTTTAAAAATATCCACAGCTTTGCTAATTTTCACCAGGAATTTTTCTCGGTCAACAAATTCTCACTTGTTCCCTACCGAAGTGTTCACTCTTGGATGGCATCAAATTAACCTATGAAATTCTGAACTGAAACCTCACCTGCTTTTCAGGGATTCTTCCTTAGACTCAGAGGACCAAGAGCTGGAAAATTCACCTAATTCAGTTTAAAGGCAAAGCTTCACTGAGAGTTGAAATTCCAAGCCCTTGTTTACAAAATGAGAAAAAGAGCCAGGGGAAGCACTTCTTTTTGGTTCACAGAATAAAGCGTTCGTCATTTAAGGGTTTGTTTCCCATATTTTAAAACCACAAGGGGTCTTCGTAAACACCCAGTCTGACCTCCTGTCTAGCACGGGCCCGACACCTGCCCCCGAAGAATTCCTTTTCAACTAGAACAGATCTGTTTAAAAAAAAATAGATCCAATTTTGATTTGAAAATTTCCAGGAATGGAGACTCCACCAGGACTCTGGGTAAGATTTTCAATGGTTAATTCCCTTCCCTGTCAGAAAGCACGCCTTATTTCCAATCTGAATGTGTCTAGCTTCACTTCCAGCCATTGGCTCACATTATACATTTGTCTGTTAGATTGGAGTATTGTTCCCCATGTAAGTACGTAGGGAGTGAGATTGTCATCCCCTAAATCTTTTCTGAGCTCTTTGTGACTAATTTGCACCTGTCTATTTGTGGACATCTAGGTGCACAGTGGAAACATGCCCACATTCTGCTCCTAGTCAGTGGGAAGCTTTGATTTTGATATGGTCTCCAAAGCCCTTGCCAACGTCTCGTAGAAGATGGGGGAATCAGGGAAAAACCATCAATTTGTTAAAATTGCAAGTGAAGAATAAATTAAGGTGTTTTGCTGTAAAGTCACTTTTCCCTGACTGGGAATTGAACCCAGGCCGTGGCGGTGAGAGCGCCAAATCCTAACCACTAGACCACCAGGGAGAGGAGGATAATGCTGTTCTTCTCAGCTGTGCTACACTTTTAGGCTATTTTCTGTCCAATTTCTGAAACTGCTTCTTTGTCCATTCCCTGAGCGGCTAAGAGCAGAGCGGGCAGCAACCCCTGTGCTCAGGGTCACAACTGGAGCCCAACCCAAGCCACTGAAACAAACTCAAATGATGGGTCAGTTTCCTCCACTAGGATCACAGAGCAACACAAAGAAAACCCAGGAGGAACAATCCTCCTCTGCCTTCATTCACCCCGTTGCAACCCTCTCAGCAGCCGACCTGGGCCTTCTTCTGGGAAGGACATTGAGCTGATAGGAACTTTGGCATAGAGAGCAAGGGAGGGAGTTTGCTCTCCCTTGGTGTGAGCTGGTTGCATTCTGACTCCATGTAACAGGGCTCTGAGTTTCGCCATCTTCTGAATTCTGTGTCCTCAACAAGCAGCCAAAGTGCTGAACCCCCTGGACCCTTCTGCTGGGAGCATGGGGATTGCACAAGAGCTGCAAGCCCTTTTTACCTCTCCTTGTCCTACTCGGCTTCCCCAGACTTTCCCCACCAATGGTTTCATCAGACTCTGGAGGAATCTAAGTCCCTGCAGGTTTCCCTCACACACCTCGTAAGGCAAACAGTGATTCCCTTCTCTGACACTCCTGGGGCCACATTTTCTTTGAGGAGCTTCTCCCCAGGGGGTGTGATGTCCTGCAAAAATGCAAAATCACTTACCATGCAATTCTCTCCCCAGAACATCTGAGACAATATTGACTTAAACAATGAACTAACTGTGATCATCTGCCCTTCCTTCAGTTACTTTGGGTTCTGCTGTTGTTCACCATTTCTGAGTGGAGATTTTAAATCACAGCTATTTCTTCATTAGCATGTCATGGGCTACTATCAGCAGGAGGAAAAATCACTTTTTGTAGTGGTAATCAGGGTGGCCCATTTCAAAGAATTCTCTGTGAGTTCAATCCTTGAGGGGGCCATTTAGGGATCTGGGGCAAAAATTGGGGATTGGTCCTGCCTTGAGCAGTGGATTGGACTAGCTGACCTCCTGAGGTCCCTTCCAACCCTGATCTTCTATGATTTTAAGGCAACCCCCATCTTTTCATGGACTCTGTATATATCTCTTCCTGCTGTATTTTCCACTCCATGCATGTGATGAAGTGGGTTTTAGCCCAGGAAAGATTACGCCCAAATAAATTTGTTAGTCTCCAAGGTGCCACAAGTCCTCCTCATTGTTTTTGCTGACTAACACGACTACCACTCTGAAAGGAAATCAGTGTTATTTCAAAGGAAATGTGAAGTTGTCTGTTAAAAGGCTGGCTTGGAAATTTCCATTTGTTCTTTTCTCATTCCTCACACCACGACCCTGCCTAGACAGGAAAGGAGGGGAAATGTGATCATCAGTCAATAGACGTTTCTGACATGAAAAGGGGACATGAGGCTGCTTGTAGTTAGCTTAAAAGAAATGAAAGAGGGGAAACTGCTTTCTGGGAGCTAAATTGTAGAAGATTAGGGTTGGAAGGGACCTGAGGAAGTCATCTAGTCTCAACCCCCTGCTCAGAGCAGGACCAATCCCCAATCTTTGCTCCAGATGGCCCCCTCAAGGATGGAGCTCACAACCCTGGGTTTAGAAGGCCAATGCTCAAACCACTGAGCTATCCCTCCCCCCTCAATTAAGGTGTTTTGATGTAAAGTCACTTTTCCCTGACCGGGACTTGAACCCAGGCCGCGGCAGTGAGAGCCCCAAACTTTAACCACTAGACCAGCAGGCAGAGGACAAAGGGTAGGGATTCTTCAAGGCTCATATTTGTTAAGTAGCTGGCAATCTCCAAACTTATGGTCTATTCCTTCCCTCAAAATTCAGGGTAATCCCCACCTTCCGACCCTAAAGTTTCATGAAAGGAAAAAATAATGAGGAAGAAAGCTTGATAAACAACTTGGAGGGAATGAAAAGAAAAATAATCAGAAGCAAAACAAGACACTGTTTCTGCCCGATGACCCGGAGGCCTTTCATGCCTGAAGCGAACGTGGTAATAACCTACACTGCAAAAACCAGTCGTGGCGAGCTTTTCGCCTGTTTAGCTGAGCTTTCTCAGTAGCCACTGCGTCAGCTATTTCAGCATTTCTCTTTGAAGAACAGGAGCACAAAGAACACCAATGGCTTCTTTTTTACCTCAAATATCCGTCAGAAATGCTACGATAGCTCCTCCAGTTTCCCCTTCTCACCAGGAGACAAAACACAGGAAAGCGCCAAACCAAGAAAGCTCACTTTGACTTCACTTTCCCATGGGCATTTCCCTGCCAGCTCCCTGGCACAGCAATACAAGACACAAGAAATGCAGGAAAATAAAGCTGAGTGAAGGAAACCTGCAGGTACTTCGATCCCTCCAGCATCAGAGGAAACCATTTGTGGGGAAGGGTCCGGCTTACTGAGGAGGACAAAGAGACGAAACATGGACTCGCCAGTGCTGTGCAAAACATCATGATCCCAGAGCCCATGTGATGTGAGGGTCAGCACTTTGGCTGCTTCCTGCCTGCGCAGAGGTAACAAACCGGGACCAGCCAAAGCTGAGAAACCTGATTATAGACACTGGGTCAGAATGCTATCTGCTCACATCAAGTGGAAGCACATCCCCTCCCTGGCTTTCTATGTCAAAATTATAATCAGCGGAGTGGTTTCCCTGGACAAGCCACTAGGTAGGCGGAAGAAGAAGCGGAGAGGGATGCGGTGGGGTAAATGAAAGCAGAGGAGGATTGTTCCTTTTTTGTGTTGCTCTTGGTAGTCTGATGGAGGAACCTAAAGCATAATTTGAGCTTGTTTCAAAGCTTTTCCTTGAGCTCAGGTTATGAGCATAGGGGTTCCTTCACTCTCTGTTCTTGTCCCCTCTGAAATGGGGAGTGGACCATTTCCTAAACTGGAGAGAAAGTAGCCTTAGAAAGCATAGAGGAGCTGAACCAAAAAACCCTACATTGCCCCCCCTTACAGTCTACTGCAGGGTTAGTCAACTATTTTTTGTCAAGGTCTGAATTCCTTGGTCGAGATATAATCAAGGTCCAGACTGCAGAGAAAATAATTTTAAAAAATCATAACAATAAGTAAATAAAAAGATTTCAGGGTCCATTAAAAATTTCTGGCTGTCTAGAGTTGGCCCGTGGTACACCTGTCGAGTACCCTTGGTCTACTGGTTAGGAGTCTCGTTGATGCTGCCTTGGTTCCATCCTCAGTCAGGGAAAGAAACTTCTCGACACAATTCTCCATTCAGTCTTCACTGCAAATTAAAAAAACCTCAGAACTTTCACCCCAATAGCTTATTATCTAGCCATTTTGTGCCCTGTCCCTTATAAACACAAAAAAGGGGCCTTTTTAAAAACCAAAGTCTTTGAGAATGTGGGAGAACTGGCTGACTCCAGCTGCCCATCTCTATTCACTTGTGTGCCGAATTGAATGAATCTCTTTGGATACACAGCAATCGTGAGGCATAAATGTGCTTCAGTGGATATACTGGAAGCAATATTGTCTAAATAACACGTGGCTTTTTTCAAAACCAGCAATCGCCACAAGAGGTCCCAGAATCGTCTGAGATTGCCTCTAGCTGACAAAGGGGCCCATTTTTCAGCTAGGAATTCAACTTCTTTGTTCCCTTTTCTCTGCTTTGAGTCTCTTTCCGCTTGTCTCAGGTAGTATGGCGAGCAAACGCGTAGGTGGGTGAGATAATATCTTTGACTGGGCCAGCTTCTGTTGGGGACAAAGACAAACTTTTCTGGGACACTCCTCGCTGGGAGCAGGCAGGCAAGAAGCCCAGGTGGCCGGGTCCCACTCCAGGGAGGAGGTGGGGAGTCAAGAGCCCTGGGGGCAGCTGGGCTCCCAGTTGGCAGCTGCGCGGAGTGAAGAGCCACGTTTCTCAGCCCCCCCACACTGCCCCTCTTCGTTTGGTGGAAGCACTCCTGGTGAAGACACACACCGCCGACAGAAGGAGGGGAGTGGGGAGAAACTCAAATTAAGCTTCCGCTTCCTCCATCAGGATCACGAGAGCAACGGAAAGAAAACTCAAGAGAAACAAGCCTCCTCTCCTTTCATGCGCCCCATCACAACCCTCCCTGCTTCATTTTCTGCCTGCATTTCCTTTTGAAACTGCAACGGCTGCTCCAGAAAACAATCATGTCTCTGAATTCACAGCAACATCCTGAGGATGATAGAAGTATGAAGGAATTCACGGTCCTTTGTGACATAATAATAAATAATAATAATAATAATTAATACATTATTATTTGAATTGCAAGATTAATCTTTCCCTTTTGCAGATTCAGCTCCACATTGATACTTGTTGCTCTTTGCAATGTATCTATCTACCTAGGCAACAGTATTTGCTGTTGTTTCAGGTGGAGCACTCAGCGTGTTACGTTTTTCTGACAATCTGTGTCTCGAAAATTCTAGCCAATATGCCTGGAAGTTCCAAAACCCATCAAATTATGAAGGAATTCGAGGTCCTTTTTTATATTACCATTTATCAGTAGTTATTATTTGTAGACCAAAGATTAAATATTGAATCGTTAAATATTATGTGGTGTATTAACTATATCAAGTGGGTTGTACAATACAATGACTTTTCCATGCGTTGCCCAAAACATATTTTTAATATTATTTACATGCACCGAACTCCTTGAACATAAAGTTGTTTATTTCATTCCTGTGCAGTGTGTTGGTAGCTCAGTTAATTGAGTTTATTGTCACTCTGTGTGTGTGTGTGAGGTACAACGCAATCATTTAGTGATGCTGAAACGTTCCCTTCTCCCTCCGGAACTGCCTTGGAATCACCTTCCCTTTGTAGATTAAACTACTCCTGTGTCTGTATGAGGAAAATATGGTTTCTATGAAAAAAACTCATTGTTTATTTAAAAGGACTGATAACAAACAGCCACACTATGGGGATACAACACCATGAGTAAGAACAGGAGGACTTGTGGCACCTGAGAGACGAACAAATTTATTGGAGCATAAGCTTTCGTGAGCTACAGCTCACTTCATCAGATGCATGCAGTGGAAAATACAGTGGGGAGACTCCTATACACAGAGAACATGAAACAATGGGGGTTACCCTACACACTGTAACGAGAGTGATCAGGTATAGAATCATAGAATCATAGAATATCAGGGTTGGAAGGGACCCCTGAAGGTCATCTAGTCCAACCGCCTGCTCGAAGCAGGACCAATTCCCAGTTAAATCATCCCAGCCAGGGCTTTGTCAAGCCTGACCTTAAAAACCTCTAAGGAAGGAGATTCTACCACCTCCCTAGGTAATGCATTCCAGTGTTTCACCACCCTTTTAGTGAAAAAGTTTTTCCTAATATCCAATCTAAACCTCCCCCATTGCAACTTGAGACCATTACTCCTCGTTCTGTCATCTGCTACCATTGAGAACAGTCTAGAGCTATCCTCGTTGGAACCCCCTTTCAGGTAACTGAAAGCAGCTATCAAATCCCCCCTCATTCTTCTCTTCTGCAGGCTAAACAATCCCAGCTCCCTCAGCCTCTCCTCCTAAGTCATGAGTTCTAGACCCCTAATCATTTTTGTTGCCCTTCGCTGGACTCTCTCCAATTTATCCACATCCTTCTTGTAGTGTGGGGCCCAAAACTGGACACAGTACTCCAGATGAGGCCTCACCAGTGTCGAATAGAGGGGAACGATCACGTCCCTCGATCTGCTTGCTAAGGTAAGGTGAGCTATTACCAGGAGGAGAGCCGGGTGGGGTGGGGGGAACCTTTTGTAGTGATCATTGGTATTAATTTGCAAACTGGATACAGTTAACTTAGGCTTGAATAAAGACTGGGAATGGATGGGTCATTACACAAAATAAAACTATTTCCCCATGTTTATTTCCCACCCCAACTGTTCTCACATGTTCTTGTCAACTGCTGGCAATGGCTGACCTTGATTACCACTGGAAATCCGAGAAAAAAGACGAGAGCAGAGTGGTTTCTAGACACCCTCCCATCCATCTAACACAGACACACAGACTTTTCTAAGGCATTAACTTTTCCTTCTCCTTTATGATTCTTTAATGCCTCTGGAAATACCAATTCCTAGAGGCCCCTTTCACAGAGCAAACAACCACAGAGCAATGAGAAAGCTGGGGGCTGCCAGGTTGTTGAGGGCAAGTCTTGAAAGGGATGCCCAAACAATCCAGCTGGATCCCCGGCAACCAGATGTGGGGATTAGCTGCACAGCTGTGGCTGCTGCTCTGAGGGGAGCGGCATAAACTACCTGCCTGTGGATGCAGCCCACCAGCTGGTTCTCCTGGGGCAGATGGTGAGTGGTTGGGCAGGGATGCTGCACCGGCTGGGGTCTGAAATATGAACAGGGGTCTAAGGAACCTCAGCATCACAGTCATCAGGAGTCCAAGCTGCTTGGGGTGAGCTTGTGGGCAATGGCCCAACTGGATTGTTTGTGCATCCCTTTCGCCACGTCCCTTGTGATCCACCAGGGCTTGCAGCACCATGGAAGAGTACCCCTTGCGGTTTATGTAGTGGCCGCCCCGCTGTTCCGGGGCCAAGAGAGGGATATGCGTTATGGCCATCGCCCCGCCGCAGTCAGGGAACCCCAGCGTATTAAAGCCATCCACAATGGTCCGCACATTTCCCAAAGGCATGAGCCTAGATAGCAGCTGATCAATGATTGTGTTGGCTATTTGGATCACAGCAGGCCCCACAGTAGATTTCCCCACTCCAAACTGATTCCCAACTGGCCGGTAGCTGTCGGGCGTTGCAAGCTTCCGCAGGGCTATGGCCACTCACTTCCCAACTGTGAGGGTGGCTCTCATTTTGGTGTATTTGCGCTTCAGGGCAGGGGACAGCAAGTCGCAAAGCTCCATGAAAGTGGCCCTTAGGCTTACGAAAGTTTCTCAGCCACTGGGAATCATCCCACACCTGCAACGCGATGAGGCCCCAGCAGTCTGTGCTTGTTTTCTGGGCCCAGAATTGGCCTGCCACGGCATGAACCTGGCCCAGCACCACCATGATCTCCCAATTGCCACACGCCGTGCCATCTTTGTCCATGTCCTCATCAGTATAGTAATCGCCCCGTTGTCGTTTCCTCGCCCCGTTTTGCAGGGACTGCACATACTGCTGGATAATGCGCGAGGTATCTACAATGCTCAAAACTGCAGTGGAGATCTGAGCGGGCTCCATGGCGCCTGCACGGGTAATTTTGGAAAAAGGGCGCGAAATGTAGGAGAGCAGAGTGGCAGGGGAAGAGGTGCTGTTTGGTTCGTGGTAGCCGAACAAAGGCGGGAAATGGTTGTCTTCCGTGGTTTCCATGGAGGCGGGAGCCCAGGACAGACAACCCGGAGAAGCTCGGAAGCGTGGCACCAGTGGGAGAGCAGAGTTGGAGGCAGAAGAGTTCGATGAGGAAGAGAAAGAGCAGATAGTAGAGATTACATCGGAAGGGGAGAGGAAATGAGAGGCGGATTCATAGTTGCAGGAGAGCAAGCGGTGCACCGTTTGCTGAAAGCAGTACGGCGTCTGCATGCCAAAAAGGCGTGAAACGATTGTCTGCCAGAGCTTCCTGATGACACGCACCAGAAACACCCGCAAGAATGTTTTTGCCCCATCGTGCACTGGGAGCGTAACCCAGAATTCCAGTGGGCGGCGGGAACTGCAGGAACTGTGGGATAGCGACCCACGGTGCACCCGCTCCGATGTTCGATGCTAGCTTCGGTACTGTGGATGCACTCTGCCGAATTCACGAGCTTTAGTGGGGACACCGAAGCCTGAATGTCTAAAATAGCTCCCGAAATTTCCAATCGAATAATTTTGAACTAATTTCATACTGTACACGTACCGTTAGAAAAGTCTGTGTGTGTGTGTTAGATGGATGGGAGGGTGTCTAGAAACCACTCAGCTCTAGTCTTTTTTTCTCTGATTTCCGTTAGAAAATCTAAAGCAGGGAGCAAGAAGAGTTGCCTTCTCTGAGGCTTGAACTCAGGACCTTCAGATTATGAGACTGATGTGCTGCCCGCTGCGCTAAGAAGGCTTGGAAGAGCTTTAGGCTCGGTGCTTATAGAACCAGCAGAGCAGCGGGGAACAGCAGAGCAGCAGACAGCAGGAGTTTGACTGGGAGTTCACCTGGAGTGAGCCCACTGAGGCTTACACCCAAACGACTTCTCTGAGGAATTACTGCATCTCCGGAGGAAGCTCATAGTAGGAAGGTAATATGGATGGGGAGTGGTCAACTCTTGTGACCTGCACTGGATGTGCCATGTGTGTCTTTCTTCCAGAGGACAGAAGCCACTTTGTCTCTACAAAGTGCAAGCTGGTCTCCATATTGGAAGAGAAGGTTCAAGGTCTGGAGCAACAGGTATCGACCCTGCGTTGCATAAGAAAAACTGAAGATTTCCTGGACAGACGTCAGGATATGCTTCTATGGGCACAAGGTTCTGAAGATTCAGAGCAGGCTGCGCAGCAGGGACAGGAGGACTGTGAAGAAATCTGGCAACATGTGACCTCCAGAAGAAGAAGGGGGAAAGTCCATGTACCAGCAAAGCGGACACAGGTAAGTAACCATTTTCATGTTCTCTCCACAGGTACCATTGCGGGGAGTGACCCAGATGATACGTCTGGGGGAAGGGAGCAGAAGGAGACTCCACCAGTTGAAAGGCATGAGATGCACTGTCCTAGGGTTGGGGGTTCCACGACCATCACTCCCAAGAGAAGGAGGTGGGTGGTGGTGGTCGGGGACTCTCTCCTCAGGTGGACTGAGTCATCTATCTGCCGCCCTGACCGGGAAAACAGAGAAGTCTGCTGCTTGCCGGGGGCTAAGATTCACGATGTGACAGAGAGACTGCCGAGACTCATCAAGCCCTCGGACCGCTACCCCTTCCTGCTTTTCCACGTGGGCACCAATGATACTGCCAAGAATTACCTTAAGCGGATCACTGCAGACTACGTGGCTCTGGGAAGAAGGATAAAGGAGTTTGAGGTGCAAGTGGTGTTCTCGTCCATCCTCCCCGTGGAAGGAAAAGGCCTGGGTAGAGACCGTCAAATCGTGGAAGTCAAGGAATGGCTACACAGGTGGTGTCGGAGAGAAGGCTTTGGATTCTTCAACCATGGGATGGTGTTCCAAGTAGGAGGAATGCTAGGCAGAGACGGGCTCCACTTAACGAAGAGAGGGAAGAGCATCTTCGTGAGCAGGCTGGCTAACCTAGTGAGGAGGGCTTTAAACTAGGTTCACCAGGGAAAGGAGACCAAAGCCCTGAGGTAAGTGGGGAAGCGGGATACCAGGAGGAAGCACGAGCTGGAGCGTGTGAGAGGGGAGGGCTCCTGCCTCATACTGAGAACAAGGGGCGATCAGCGGGTTATCTCAAGTGCCTATATACAAATGCACAAATCCTGGGACACAAGCAGGGAGAACTGGAGATCCTGGCAAAGTCAGGGAATTATGATGTGATTGGAATAACGGAGACTGGGTGGGATAACTCGCATGACTGGAGTGCTGTCATGGATGGATATAAACTGTTCAGGAAGGACAGGGAGGCCAGAAAAGGTGGGGGAGTTGCACTGTATGTAAGGGAGCAGTATGACTGCTCAGAGCTCAAATATGAAACTGTAGAAAAACCTGAGAGTCTCTGGATTAAGTTTAGAAGCGTGAGCAACATGACTGATGTCCTGGTGGGAGTCTCCTACAGACCACCAGACCAGGGGGATGAGGTGGATGAGGCTTTCTTCTGGCAACTCGCAGAAGCTACAAGGTGGCACGCCCTGGTTCTCATGGGCGACTTCAATCATCCTGATATCAGCTGGGAGAGCAATACAGCGGTGCACAGACAATCCAGGAAGTTTTTGGAAACTGTAGGGGACAATTTCCTGGTGCAAGTGCTGGAGGAACCGACTAGGGGCAGAGCTCTTCTTGACCTGCTGCTCACAAACCGGGAAGAATTAGTAGGGGAAGCAAAAGTGGATGGGAACCTGGGAGGCAGTCACCATGAGATGGTCGAGTTCAGGATCCTGACACAAGGAGGAAAGGAAAGCAGCAAAATACGGACTCTGAACTTCAGAAAAGCAGACTTTGACTCCCTCAGGGAACTGATGGGAAAGATCCCCTGGGAGAATAACATCAGGGGGAAAGGAGTCCAGGAGAGCTGGCTGTATTTTAAAGAATCCTTATTGAGGTTACAGAGACAAACCACCCCGATGTGTAGAAAGAATAGTAAATATGGTAGGCGACCAGCTTGGCTTAACAGAGAAATCCTTGCTGATCTTAAATACAAAAAAGAGGCTGACAAGAAGGGGAAGATTGGACAAATGACCACGGATGAGTAGATAAATATTGCTCAGGCATGCAGAAGTGAAATCAGGAAGGCCAAATCACACCTGGAGTTGCAGCTAGCGAGTGAAGTTAAGAGTAAGAAGAAGGGTTTCTTCAGGTATTTTGGCAATAAGAAAGCCAAGGAAACTGTGGGCCCATTACTAAATGAGAGAGGCAACCTAGTGACAGAGGATGTGGAAAAAGCTAACATACTCAATGCTTTTTTTGCCTCTGTCTTCACGAACAAGGTCAGCTCCCAGATGACTGCACTGGGCAGCACAGCATGGGGAGGAGGTGGCCAGCCCTCTGTGAAGAAAGAAGTGGTTCGGGACTATTTAGAAAAAGTGGACGTGCACAAGTCCATGGGGCCAGATGAGCTGCATCTGAGAGTGCTAAAGGAATTGACGGATGTGATTGCACAGCCATTGGCTATTATCTTTGAAAACTCATGGCAATTGGGGGAAGTCCCGGAAGATTGGAAAAAGGCTAATGTAGTGCCCATCTTTAAAAAAGGGAAGAAGGAGGATCCTGGGAACTACAGGCCAGTCAGCCTCACCTCAGTCCCTGGAAAAATCATGGAGCATGTCCTCAAGGAATCAATTCTGAAGCACTTAGAGGAGAGGAAAGTGATCAGGAACAGTCAGCATGGATTCACCAAGGGCAAGTCATGCCTGACTAATCTAATTGCCTTCTATGACAAGATAACTGGCTCTGTGGATGAGGGGAAAGCAGTGGACGTGTTGTTCCTTGACTTTAGCAAAGCTTTTGACACGGTCTCCCACACTATTCTTGCCAGCAAGTTAAAGAAGTATGATCTGGATGAATGCACTATAAGGTGGATAGAAAGCTGGCTAGATTGTCGGGCTCAACGGGTAGTGATCAATGGCTCCATGTCTAGTTGGCAGCCGGTATGTAGCGGAGTGCCCCAAGGGTCATTCCTGGGGACGGTTTTGTTCAATATCTTCATTAATGATCTGGAGGTAGGAGTGGATTGCACCCTCAGCAAATTTGTGGATGAAACTAAACTGGGAGGAGTGGTAGATAGGCTGGAGGGTAGGGATAGGATACAGAGGGCCCTAGACAAATTGGAGGACTGGGCCAAAAGAAATCTGAGGAGGTTCAACAAGGACAAGTGCAGAGTCCTGCACGTAGGACGGAAGAATCCAATGCACCGCTACAGACTAGGGACCGAATGGCTCGGCAGCAGTTCTGCAGAGAAGGACCTAGGGGTGACAGTGGACGAGAAGCTGGATATGAGTCAGCAGTGTGCCCTTCTTGCCAAGAAGGCCAATGGCATTTTGGGGTGTATAAGTAGGGGCATTGCAAGCAGATCGAGGGACGTGATCGTTCCCCTCTATTCGACATTGGTGAGGCCTCATCTGGAGTACTGTGTCCAGTTTTGGGCCCCACACTACAAGAAGGATGCGGATAAATTGGAGAGAGTCCAGCAAAGTCAACAAAAATGATTAGGGGACTGGAACACATGCCTTATGAGGAGAGGCTGAGGGAACTGGGATTGTTTAGTCTACGGAAGAGAAGAATGAGGGGAGATTTGATAGCTGCTTTTAACTACCTGAAAGGTGGATCCAAAGAGGATGGATCTAGACTATTCTCAGTGATAGCAGATGACAGGACAAGGAGGAATGGTCTCAAGTTGCAGTGGGGGAGATTTAGGTTGGATATTTGGAAAAACTTTTTCACTAGGAAGGTGGTGAAACACTGGAATGCATTACCTAGGGAAGTGGTGGAATCCCCTTTCTTAGAAGTTTCTAAGGTCAGGCATGACAAAGCCCTGGCTGGGATGATTTAGTTGGGGTTGTTCCTGCTCTGGGCAGGGGGTTGGTCTAGATACCTCCTGAGGGCCCTTCCAACCCTGATCTTCTATGATTCTATGACCCTCCTCCAGGAGTGACAGAGCCTGGCATGTGCTGGAAGAAGCGGGGAGCTCTGGTGCCCACAGACCTGTCCTGGCAGCTTTCTCAGCAGCAAAGAAATCAATTCTCCCTGCCCCTGAGCAACCCACCCACAGCTAATGGCAGCATTGTGGGGGGGTCCCAAGCTTTGCACCAACGTCCACGTTTCAGACCTTCCTCTCATGGCACCTTCCATGTGAATTAGGACAAGCAAGCTGGGGAAGCTCCATGGGGTAATAGAAACCAGGGCTGCAGGGAAGGCTTGAACTCACAACCCCAGCAATATTGCCCTTTGCACTAACCACTTGCACCCCTGCAGGGGCTCCTTGGACAGCGTTGGGAAGTCAGCCGTGATCGGTCTCTGTGGTTCGCACCTCTGCCTGGCAATTGAAAGGCTGCCGGTTCAAACCTCACTCAAAATGTGGCTTTCCAGCAATGAGACTCCAGTCCATTTAATAGGAAGAAAATCTCCTCTATTCTCTATTCTCGTCTAGCCCCATTTGACTCCTTCGGCCTGTCTCCTTCCTCTCCCCTGTCAGACTCTTTCCTTCCCCACTGGAGCCATGCAGAGGGGAGCCCCAGTCAGTCTCGGTCACCGAGAGGCTGTATCCCATAAGGGGAGGGAGAGGTCACTGTAAAGCATTGACAATGGGTGGGGGAGAGGTGTGCGTGGTTAGGGGGAGAAAGGCTGGAGAACTAACAGTGGGGCCCAGAGAGATTCCCTCACAGACTGGGGAGATCCCCTGCTGCCCACCATCACCCAGCTCTGGGAAGAACAACTTGGGATTCCTTGGGGAAGCCACCTTTAAAAACACAAGTGTTCCATGCTAGTTACATTTTTATAAGACCAAAGCCGCCTCAAACCCAGTGTCACAATCACTGGGACGACTTTGTCCTGACATTTTACCGGCCGCAGCCACAAAGCGAGTCAAATTACGGCTCCCGTTCAGCGTCAAGGCCCACAGACGAACCCGGAGGCTTTTCCTTCCTCAGGTTCTGCTGTCATTTCATTGATGGCCTGTTCCGAGATTCATCGTTGTGCAAAGCAGCGTCAGGCCCTGAAACTGGGCGAGCCCAGAGCAGAGACTGCCTTTATTTAACCTTCCAAAAACAAACCCGCCGAAAGGTGGATTAGCACCCATGCTCCTCCAGCCGCAGGGGAGGCGCCTCATCTGGGCCCCTGGTGCCCATGCTCCAGCAACATAAGACCACAGGGGCCTGGCTCCACCAAAGTCCGGGGCCCGGTGTCTCTCCCAGCCCCGCCTGCTGCCCCCAGGCAATTTAAAAGGGCCCGGGAACCCCCACCGCCATCACCGGCAGCACAAGGGGGCTAAGGCGGCTTCCTGCCCACCCTCGCTCCGTGTAACCCTTCTGCCCGTCAGAGTTGGCAGCAACGAGGGCTGGGTTCAATATCTAGGGGATCCATTCCAATAACACAATGCAAACCGGCTCGAGCCCCCACCCAGTGACCTGGGACAAATATGTACCACCCCCGCTGGGCGCCTCCCAGAGGCAATACTTCCCCTCTTGCAAGCACCTAGTCTGAGTGTAGCAAAAAGCCTTTTAATAACAGAGAGAAACAATGTGGCATTATGTTGGGGAAACAGCACCAACAGGATTCATAACACAACCCACGAGCAAAAAAAAAAACCCACCCAAAGCAAATTGGGGCATGCCCTTTCCCTTTGGTTCTTGAGTCCAGCAACCTCAAATCACCCAAAGTCCCAAAAGTCCAATGACCCAAAAGTCTCTGTCCCTGGTCAGGGCAGCCCCAAAGTTCAAAAGTTTATCTGCAGAGCTTTACCTCCCAACCTGGGTGGAGATGGGGGCGGGGGTAAAAGGCACCTTACATGATCTGAAGCTGACCGCCCCACAGCTCCATAGGCCTCCGCTCCACCAACCGCCCCATGAACTGCTTCGCTCAGCTCCGCTCCACGTCCCACCAGCAGCTCCCACCGTCCCATGAACTGCTCCACCAGCCTGTCCACAAGGCACTCCAGCCGTCCCGCAAACTTCTCCACAATAGATCTTCAGGCTCCCCCACTACTTAACACAACGCTCAGTGATTTTGGTTCTTAGTCAGTTCAGCTCTTTGGTAAAGTCAGCTTGCAGTATAGGAGCCTCAGTGATGGTACACCATTAGCCCGAAGCGAGCTCAGCAACCCGTAACTAGACTCCTAACGAAATCAAAATTAGCTCTGAGGTTCCACAGTGAAGAGAAAAGGAAGGGCAATTAGCATATAAGACCATCACCAAGGAGCCCATGCCACCAAGTATTAATACTTGACCCCAACCTCTCTCAATTCACAGAGTTTTGGAACCCATGACCTTTGCCTAGCGAGTGCTACTTAGTTGATGGTGAGTCCCTCCATCATAACAAAAGGCCAAGGACAGTTCCCAGCACAGTTCCCATAATCAGGGTAATAACAATTTATTCTTCCTGCCCCAATAACAGAGACACTGGGGATCCCACAGCAGCCAAAGTGACCATTTGGGCAGCTATGGCCTCGTTCTAGGCGGGGTGGGTGTGCCTATGCAAATGAGATTGGCCCCTGAAGTTCTTTTCCACAACTTGCCAGACCTCACCACCAGATGTCAGGGTGATGCTCACCCTGAGACTGCTTACACTCCGTGTGGCCTGCCAGTCTCGGAAGCGGCTGGCACGTCCCTGCAGCCCCGGGGGTGGGGGGATCTCCACACGCTGCCCCCGCCCCGAGGGCCGACTCTGCCATCTGTGGCAATGGGAGCTGTTGGGGTGGTGTCCGTGGGCAGCGATGGGCAGAGACCCCCCACCTAGGAGCTGCTGCCAGAGGGGGGTTATGGGTCGCTTTTGGGAGATGCCTGAGGTAAGAGCTGCACCCTCACTCTCTCCCGCACCCCAAGCCCCAGCCCAGACCCCAACCCCCTGCACCCAAACTCCCTCCCAGAGTACATCCCCTGCACTCCCTCCTGCACCCCACCCCCATGCCCCAGCCCAGAGCCCACACCCAAACTTCCTCCCACAGGCCTCCCCCCACACCTGCTCTCGCACCCCAATCCTCTTCCCCAGTCCAGAGCCCGAACCCCACACCCAAACTTCCTCCCAGAGCCCGACCTGCACCCTCTCCTGCACCCAAACCCCCTCCCCCAGCCCAGAGCCTGCACCTGAACTCCCTCCCAGAACCTGGCCACCCGACCCGTTCCTGCACCCAACGCCCTGCCCCAGCCAAGACCCCACACCTGCACCCAAACTGCCTCCCAGAGCCTGTACCCCTCACCCCCTCCCACACCCTAACCCCCTGCTCCAGCCCAGAGCCCACACCACACACCCAATTCCTTCCCAGAGCCTGCCCCCACACCTGCTCCTGCACCCCAACCCCCTGCCCCAGCCCAGACCCCGCACCCTGCATTCCCTCCTGCACCCCAACCCCCTGCCGCAACCCACAGCCCACACCCAAACTCCCTCCCAGAGCCCAACCCCTTTCCCTCTCCCTCCCATACCCAAACTCCCTCCCAGAGCCTTAGGCAGATGTGGGAGGAGGTGGACGGGGAGGCAGGACTTGGTCCCATTCTGGAAACCACCAAAAATTGTAGAAACCTGCCGCCGCTGTCCAGCCCAACCTTCTGCGGGTGCCCCTCAGGCCCCACCCGTGCAGGGTTTGAAGCTTGCATTGCTTAAATTCCAGGACGCTGGGGGACTTCAGCTCCCCTTTGTCCAGCGGGAACCTTCACCCCACTCCCAACCAGATTCTTCTCCATGGGATGACTGTCGGGGGGCTGGGCCCCTCTTTGTCTTTTCTGTCTGGGACAGGCCAGGGTACCTAGAACTGGGGTATCTGAGCACCCAGGACCTTCTGTGGAGCTGCCCTTCCCCTTCCCCTTCTGTGGTCTGATCTGTCTTTGACTCCAGCCTGTTTTCTATCCATCGTCAGCACCATCCCAAGCCAGCTGCACCCGCCTCAAAAAGACAGTGTCCCCTGGTGGGTGTAAATCACTGAGCTCTCTCCTCTCTGAGCACTGACTGCCCCTCCGTCTCCTTGCCCCTCAGTCTGGGCAGACGGGACCTTTCCCTCCAGGGCTGGAGGATTCCCCCTTCTCATCCGCTACTGTCCCAAGCCACCCCTTGGGTGGGAATCTTAAATGTACCAAGGTGACTTAGGAGCAGAAACCCCCACAGACCTTCCGTGCAATGGGCACCTGCCCTGCACTGAGCAGGACTGAAACTCCTGCAGGGAGACTGCTGGGCGACATCCCCTCTGGGCCTGAGCAAAGCAGCAGGGTGAAAAGAGACTTGGAGATGCTGGGGATCGAACCCAGGGCCTCATACATGCAAAGCATGTGCTCTACCACTGAGTTACATCCCCAGAAGGGGGCTGTTTGGCATGGGTTACGCTCACAGCCCTCCTGTTTCCAGAGCCTCCAGGGGCCTAACGGCAGCATGGGGGACACATTCCCTGCTTTGAGGGCCAAACCCTCTGTCCTGGAGGTTGCTGGTTCTCAGGGGTCACTTTGCAGCAGGGCCAGTTTCTCTATGTGGGGGAGAGAGAGGGCCTGCCCTGGACTCAGGGTGCAGAGATACACTCGGCCCTCTCCCCTGCATTTACTGGCTGGAGCTGCCAGCCCCTGCTGAACGGTAACGGCGCTGG
Organism: Eretmochelys imbricata; assembly: GCF_965152235.1. NCBI lineage: Eukaryota > Metazoa > Chordata > Testudines > Cheloniidae > Eretmochelys > Eretmochelys imbricata. Next base: position 5,393,895 of record NC_135599.1, on the reverse strand, counting down.
GGGGCGCTGTGAGTCGCTCAACACCTCACCCCGGTGGAAGAACTGGTGTGCGGGGGGCTCCAGGCTTTTCTCGGATCTGCTATTTCCACCTGCCCGTAAAGTCCAGCTTTCCCCAGCACATTCACTGCAGTGCACTCGGGTCACTGTTTCCATAGCTGACAGCAAAGAATCGCTCCCAGTTTCCCTTCTATCTGCAGCACGATTAGCCTGTGTCGGTGGTTAATGAGGTGGATCTAGTTGTCAATGGTTATTCATTCCCCACCTGGACAATTCACACAGTCCCTTTCCTGCTCAAATTCCCAGCACCTCTGTGATCCCGGTAGCAGGGGTTGGGTTTTCCCTGAGGCCCTGAGATTCTCAGGGTCCTTTTTTCCCTCCACCTGGAGTGAACTCAGCTTTTCCCCCATCCCAGACACTCCATGAAATAACAACAAGCAGCGTAAAGAAAGCGGGGAGGGAACATCTCCCGGCCAGGGCTAGAGGTGCCCAGGGCCCCCTGCTTCTCCATTCTTTCCATCGCAGAAGAGGAAGGTTCCTTGGAATTTGACACTCTGCTTTCCACAAGGGACAGAGAAAGATCTTGATGTTCCTGCGTCTGCGCAAAGAAAATTGTCCTTCTGTGTGAAAGAGAGGCATGAAATGGCCCCACGGTGGGACAATATCCTCAGGATTAAGAGCAAAGGACTCAGGCTGAGAACTGATTTAACTCCACTCATCTCATTTAACTCCTCTCATTAAGAAGTTGTCTTCCAGGGAGAGATAGCAAACTTGTGACATTAATCCAGACCCTGGGGGTTTGGGCTGCTTTAACTCTTGGAAAAAACATGAACTTGATTCAAGAAGGGAGAGAGGAGAAGCCTCAAGCTGCCTTTGGTCCAAGGCTGGTGTCTCCTGGACAGTGGGAAACATCCCTCACTGCTGCCAGGGGATAGGTGGCAACTGGTGACGTCCCAGGGCTGGGATGAAAGGGGAATGTTGCGTGGACCTTACCATACACGCCCCATCCTGCTTCTCAGAGCCCACAGGAAAGCATCTAGAGATGGGAGAGCCATTCCTCAACTGCATTCTCAGGAGAAGTCAGTAGCTATCCTTGAACAGACACTTAGGAGAGTAACCACGGCGGTTCTGCAGAGACATCTGGTTGCCAGAGGATCCATCTAGGTTAAGGAGTGCTGGGGGATCTGCAGTTTTTGCAGTGGGGAGGAGTCTCGAGGTCACACGTTGTGGGTAAGCTGGGACATTAGGGACTCCAGGATGTGAGGCTGGTTAAAATGGAACTGCACAAAAAACCTCCCCCTTTGCTCCCTGCTTTGGCCTGTCCCCGTTTCATGAAAATCTCCATCTCTGCCCCGGCTCTCAGAAACCCCCTCTCTCCCTTGGGTATTTTCATGGTTTCTTTCTTTTTCATGGTCTTTTTCAAAGATTTTTTGCCATCAAAATGATCAAGTACATTTAAAATGAGAAAAACAATCAAGCAACACATCTGCATCTCCTGCACCAGGCATGGCATCGTGTCTGACTTTTTCTCCCGAAAAGTCCAGGCAGGCAGCGTCTGTCCCACATTTACTGCACACCAGGCCCAGAACTGAGCTTCACTGGCAGCAACGAGGGGGGACGGGTGGGCCTGAGCTGTCTGGGGATTATTTTAATCTATTTTTCGGAGGATGAAATCCATGCAGCTTCCACTTCTCCGTCTATCCCCAGGAAATAACATGTCTGTGCAAGGCACCCAAACCTTTTCACAAGAAGTGAAATGAAACGGCCACACGATGGCATCAGAACCTAAGACATGAGAAGCCATATTCTTGTTCAATGTGCATTGAAGCTGAACACAAGGGAGGTGTTTTTTCTTTGACTCCTAGCCCCCCCCCCACTCTAATCCACTCGACACCCCTTTCCTCCCACAGCCAGGAATAGAACCCAGGAGTCATGACTATTAGCCCCCCTAATCTAGCCCACTAGATCCTTCTCCCTGGGACAAAGGAGAAGCTCTGCGACCCTGTACTGTCCCTTTGCCTCCCTGCTTGGGCGGCACTTGAAACCCAATGGGGTTTCCTTGGGCAGTTTTCAATCTTGCTCCCAGGGAGGGTGTAATTTTAGGTGCAGGTTCCAAACAGCGCAATGAACCAGCCAGAAGGGGCAGGAGGTATCGGTGTAGGAGCTATTGAAATAATCTTAGCAACGTACGTCAGGGGAACCGTTATTAATGACGACAGGTTTCAGAGTAGCAGCCGTGTTAGTCTGTATCTGCAAAAAGGAAAGGAGGACTTGTGGCACCTTAGAGACTAAGCAATTTCTTTGAGCATAAGCTTTCGTGAGCTACAGCTCACTTCATCGGATGCATTCTGTAGCTCACGGAAGCTTATGCTCAAATAAATCGGTTAGCCTCTCAGGTGCCACAAGTCCTCCTGTTCTTTTTTTTCAGTTATTAAAGAAGTGTCAGTAAAAGGTCAGAATGGGATCGTCTCAGTGTCACAGTAGAGGGCTCTGTGATGGTTTTCAATTTGTCATCCCACCCTAGCCACCACCTAGCACATGTTTGAACCTCTTCCTCTCTTAGCGTTGCTCGTTATCAGAGAAGGGGAGAGAGAGTGAGCCACAGAAACAGAGACCTAGTGACTGAAGGAAACATTTCTTTGCTCTTTGCTTGGCTCTGTCAGTTATTTGGGTACAAACTCACCCCCCACCCACTGTCTCTGCTGGGCTCAATGGGCAGGAAGAGCTCAGCTGTCAATGGGTCTTGGGGAGCTCGGGACATTACTGTGGCTTAACAGGGAAATCCTTGCTGATCTTAAATACAAAAAAGAAGCTTACAAGAAGTGGAAGATTGGACAAATGACCAGGGATGAGTATAAAAATATTGCTTGGGCATTGTCATAAATATAAAGGGAAGGGTAAACCCCTTTGAAATCCCTCCTGGCCAGGGGAAAGCTCCTCTCACCTGTAAAGGGTTAAGAAGCTAAAGGTAACCTCGCTGGCACCTGACCAAAATGACCAATGAGGAGACAAGATACTTTCAAAAGCTGGGAGGAGGGAGAGAAACAAAGGGTCTGTGGGTCTGTCTATAGTCTGTCTTGGCCGGGGATAGACCAGGAATGGAGTCTTAGAACTTTTAGTAAGTAATCTAGCTAGGTATGTGTTAGATTATGATTTCTTTAAATGGCTGAGAAAAGAATTGTGCTGAATAGAATAACTATTTCTGTCTTTGTCCCTTTTTTGTAACTTAAGGTTTTGCCTAGAGGGATTCTCTATGTTTTTGAATCTAATTACCCTGTAAGATATCTTCCATCCTGATTTTACAGGGGGGATTTCTTTATTTCTATTTACTTCTATTTTTATTAAAAGTCTTCTTGTAAAAAACTGAATGCTTTTTCATTGTTCTCAGATCCAAGGGTTTGGGTCTGTGGTCACCTATGCAAATTGGTGAGGCTTTTTATCCAACATTTCCCAGGAAAGGGGGGGTGCAAGTGTTGGGAGCATTGTTCATTGTTCTTAAGATCTAAGGGTCTGGGTCTGTAGTCACCTAGGCAAATTCGTGAGGCTTTTCACCAAACCTTGTCCAGGAAGTGGGGTGCAAGGTTTTGGGAAGTATTTTGGGGGGAAGGACGCGTCCAAACAGCTCTTCCCCAGTAACCAGTATTAGTTTGGTGGTGGTAGCGGCCAGTTCAAGGACAACGGGGGGAATATTTTGTACCTTGGGGAAGTTTTGAACTAAGCTGGTAAAGATAAGCTTAGGAGGTTTTTCATGCAGGTCCCCACATCTGTACCCTAGAGTTCAGAGTGGGGGAGGAACCTTGACAGGCATGCAGGAGTGAAATCAGGAAGGCCAAATCACACCTGGAGTTGTAGCTAGCAAGAGATGTTAAGAGTAACAAGAAGGCTTTCTTCAGGTATGTTGGCAACAAGGAGAAAGCCAAGGAAAGTGTGGGCCCCTTACTGAATGAGGGAGGCAACCTAGTGACAGAGGATGTGAAAAAAGCTAATGTACTCCATGCTTTTTTTGCCTGTCTTCACGAACAAGCTCAGCTCCCAGACTGCTGCCCTGGGCAGCACAGCATGGGGAGGAGATGACCAGCCCTCTGTGGAGAAAGAAGTGGTTCGGGACTATTTAGAAAAGCTGGACGAGTACAAGTCCATGGGGCCGGATGCGTTGCATCCGACAGGGCTAAAGGAGTTGGCGGATGTGATTGCAGAGCCATTGTCCAATATCTTTGAAAACTCATGGTGATCGGGGGAAGTCCAGACGACTGGGGTGTATAAGTCCCATTTTGGGGTGTATAAGTAGGGGCATTGCCAGCAGATCGAGGGATGTGATCCTTCCCCTCAATTCAACACTGGTGAGGCCTCATCTGGAGTACTGTGTCCAGTTTTGGGCCCCACACTACAAGAAGGATGTGGAAAAATTGGAGAGAGTCCAGTGAAAGGCCACAAAAATGATTCGGGGTCTGGAACACATGCCTTATGAGGAGAGGCTGAGGGAACTGGGATTGTTTACTCTACAGAAGAGAAGAATGAGGGGGGATGTCATAGCTGCTTTGAACTAAATGAAGGTGGATCCAAAGAAGACGGATCTAGACTATTCTCAGTGACAGCAGATGACAGGACAAGGAGTAATGGTCAAGTTGCAGTGGGGGAGATTTAGGTTGGATATTAGGAAAAAACTTTTTCACTAGGAGGGTGGTGAAACACTGGAATGGGTTACCTCGGGAGGTGGTGGAATCTCCTTCCTTAGAAGTTTTTAAGATCAGGCTTGAGAAAGCCCTGGCTGGGATGATTTAGTTGGGGATTGGTCCTCCTCTGGGCAGGGGGTTGGACTAGATACCTCCTGAGGTCCCTTCCAACCCCAATATCCTAGGATTCTATGATCATTTGGCCAACAACATGCAGCAAAGCACCCAACTCAGTTGCATGAATGCTCTATAAACCACTCCTCAATTATACAGAGACACCAGCATATCTCCCCAGCTCTCAGCCTTGCACCTCAGAAATGTACCATCTTACAGGGCTCACGGCCTTCTCTTGAAAAGTGTAAGCTCATTAATTAGTTCGCCACTTCATCAAAAATAAAGGGGACGTGCACCAGCCTTTGTCATGTGAGCAACTTTCCCAAGCACTTTGGACAAACTCAGGAGTAAGTATAAAATAGTAAAATAAGTTTATTAACTCCAGAAAGTTAGATTTTAACTGAGTATAAGTATTGGTCACAGAGGTCAAAAGTGGTTACATAACAAATGAAAACAGACTCCCAGTCTAAACTCTAATTTGAATATACTAAGCAAGAATTGGATCAAACAGGTTTTCTCACCCACTGGTTGCTCCAGGCCATGTTGAGTTCTTAATACTCAGACTGAATTCCCTCTCAGCCTGGGACCAATCTCCGCAGTTCAAATTCTGAGTCTTCCAGACAATCTTCCAGGTGTTGAGATTGGGGAAGAGACAGGCCACGTGGGGGTGTCTTTGACTCTCATACATATTTTTTCTCCAGCTGCTAGGTAGATTCTTGCCGTGATGCTGGGGTTAGTTAGCCCCCAATATGGAGCAGCAGTTTGCCTCCTGCACCTTGTGGTAGGCATGTCACAGCTCCTTCACTTGGACCCCGCACGGCAGTGTGTCCCTGTCATGGCCCCTTTCTATCATGCATCACGAAATCTGCGTGCGCACCTCGGGAGTTACACCGCAGAAAGCTGCTTTCCTGTGCAGAAACTTGCCCGTGTAGACAAGGCCGCAGAGGGCTTCCATAAGAACGCACGACAGGTCATAGACTGGGTCAGACCAATGGTCCGTCAAGCCCAGTGTGCTACCTGAGAGCGACCAGTGCCAGATGCATTGGAGGGAAAGAACAGAACAGGCTTGTTGACCTGCAAGGTGAGGGTCTTTCACCTTTATATTTAACTTCATTGTTGTCGATTCCTACTTATCCTATATCTAACTACCCCTCCTCTGAGGTCTCTGGGCAAATCAGGTGTGAACCACTCCTTTGACACAGACGTGTCCCAATCCAGCTGAATTGAGGCAGAATTTGGGCCAATGTCAGTTTGGAAAAGGCCTGCTTCACCCAGCAGGTTTCTCAAAGTATCCGTTGCTGTGAACCGCATGTCGTGTGGATGTACGAACTCCAAAGATAGCAAACATGAAAAAAAAAACGCAAAGCCGGTTCTGAGGTTTCCAGAGCCAGGCCTGAGGGTTAAAGAGCTGTGCTCAAAAGGACAAGGAGGCTCAGCAGCTATAAAAAGAATTAGTTGCAAAAACAAAACAAAAATTACATGCAAAAAAAACAACCAAACAACAACCACCCAGAAAAGCTCCCATCACTTGCCCATCACCATTGTAGATCTTGACATCTCCTGCCTAATGTGACATCTTTGCTTTGCGAACAAGAGCCCTGGGGAACTCTCTGGCTCACCTGTGTGGGTGGAAGGGGTCTCACACTATGTGGGAAGGCTGCATCGTGAGAAAAACCACCTGTGCTCTACTTTCACACTTTCTAATCTTTCAGAGTAGCAGGAGGCGGAAAAGTGAGACACATGCATTAGACTCAAGAGCAAAACTAAGAGACCAAACCACAGACTCTGGACTCAGCATTCATGTATCCTGCAGTCTGAACTTGGAATCTCTTACATTCCCTCATTGGCTACCATCATTTAACCAACACGGAAGTGCTTCTTGTCCAGCAAGGCAGCCAGTTTGGGACCCATAGGCATGGCATGGCTCTGAAGGAATCAGCTGTTTCTCTCTGTGCTTCAGGAAACTTGGGATCCAAATGGTAAAAGACAGTTGTTCCCAGTTTCATCATGGCATCCCTTAGAAGTGTGAGCAATTCTAAAAACAGTTTACCTTGGCCACAGGTCACCATAGCGTCCATCTCTGGGGTGAAAATCAACCACTCGTACCTCTCATTTCTACCTGAGTTCTTGTCAAATCTTTGACCTTAGTTGTAGCAATTTTACACGGCTCTGGCGTAGAATTCTTCACCAACCACACAACATACCAGTAGCGATACTGAGGTATAACTCCCCCAAATATGCCCTTTTGTTTCTTTAATCTGGTGGCACAGATTTAAATAAGGGACTACATTCAGGTGCGGCTTAGAATCCCTCTAAGACACCAAATGTCAGGTATCTACTCAAAATGGGTGTCTTTCTGCAGCTCTATCACATTCCTCATGGATGTCATTTCCTATACATTTACAGCATCTCCCAGGAGGGAGCTGAACACAAATGTCACTTCCATTTTTCCCATCTCTACCTAGGAAGGGATTGCATTTCCCAAATAAGAGGCAACATGCACCTGATTAGGAAGGGAAGATCTTCAGCAGCAACCTCCTGTAGGGCATGGGCCACAACTGCTTTGGGAGGCAAATGAATGGGTCTTTTAGTTAGTTCCAAATCATTTACTAGAGAATCCTCTTCCCAGCCCCTTCAGGAAATATTGACCTTACCAATTGAAGAACAGGGGGATAGAGATGGTGATGGAGAATCCCTCTGATTTACCCTATGTTCTTCTGTTGTTACATTTTTCCCTATCCCTTCTCTATTCCTGCTCTTTGTTATACTTCAATATATTTTAAGGGAGGAAAATGGTAGTAAAAATATCTGCCTTCAGGAAAACCTGAAGCAACAGCGCTCTGATGAACTGTGACAACTGGGAATGAAACAATATGATCCTGGTGGGGGAACTTGATGACTAACAATTGTTTTTAAATGGGGGAACAGTATAACTGTGATGCTCAGGCTTTGTTTAGACTAGGACATGTGATGGAGTTTAGGTCAGGTCAAGGGGAAAGCTAATGCCAACCACTGCACCTCGGCTGCATCTGCACGACAACTGTAATTGTTTTTTAACACCAAGATCACTAACTTGAGCAGCCAACGCCATGTACAGTCCTAGTGGATGTAAGGCACGGGTAGTTTTCGCCTCAGTGTAGCTTGTTGGGAACAAACCTCTCTCCCCCACCTGGAGCTGATGAACATTCCTGGCTGGAGGGACACTCGCTCCTTTGACCCAAAAGGAAAGGAGTTGATAGAAAACATCACAGGACTGACCCCAAAGAAGGGTGAGCTGCAAAAGGCAGGAGCAGGCAACTCATCTGGGGGAGCTGAGTAACCACGGTGAAGATGGGGCACAGATCACTAAGTGGGAATTAGCAAATGTGATTGAAAAGAAAAAAATACCTTTGGCCAGCCCTAGTCAAGGCATTTGTTACAGATCACTCCCATGTGGATTTTCTGATGTCTAATAAGGGTTGAGCTCCGATTGAAGCGTTTCCCACACTCAGAGCATCCATAAGGCTTCTCACCCGTGTGGATTTTCCAATGTGTAATAAGGTGTGAGCTCTGCTTGAAGTGTTTCCCACACTCAGGGCATCCGTAAGGTTTCTCACCCGTATGGATTTTCCGATGTGTAATAAGGTGTGAGCTCTGCTTGAAGTGTTTCCCACACTCAGGACATCCGTAAGGTTTCTCACCCGTGTGGATTTTCCGATGTGTAATAAGGTGTGAGCTCTGCTTGAAGTGTTTCCCACACTCAGGGCAGCCATACGGTTTCTCATCTATGTGGATTCTCTTATGTGCAATGAGATGCGAGCTCTGCTTGAAGTGTTTCCCACACTCAGGGCATCCGTAAGGTTTCTCACCCGTGTGGATTCTCTGATGTCTGAGAAGGTCCGAGCTCCCTTTGAAGCTTTTCCCACACTCGAGGCATGTGTAGCGTGTTCCTTCCAAGTTCATTCTCTCACGTGTAATAAGGTCTGACTGGCTACCGAAGTTTTCCTCTGGCCTCTGCTGACTCTCACAGGCTTTTGTTTTTTCTGGGCGTACACAGCTCCCAGAATCATTCCCTTTGGACCTTCCTGACAACATCCCATGGGCTTCTACTCGCTCAGCATCTTCCTGCTGGGGTTCCTTCTCCTTTTCACTCACCATCCCAACACCTGATGGGAGACCAAGAGAATCCAGACGTAAGTCTCTGCCTGCGCCAGAGAGAAAGGAAATCTCAGAGAGAAGAATGGAAAAAGGGATGAAGGAACCAAAATGTGTACAGGACAGATCAAACCTATCAGGAGCTGATTTTCCCTTCAACCTTCCCCAGAGGAGAGAAAGGAAGGGATCAATTCTGGGTCCGTATCTCAGAAGAAATCTCAGGGGACAGCGAGATTGGGGAGGGACCTGCTGGAGTTGTCAGTCAGGATAGGTGGGAAGCCAAGAGTGACCTCTGCCTAACGATTCCACATCTGCAGGGAACAATCCTGAACTTGGAGAGCTCACAAGGTCTTTGTAGGGCATCCCAAATGTTTCCTGTATTCACGGACAGTTTTGGGGTTGGTTTAACCAATGCCTCACCTATGCAGGGAGCTCTCGGGAGCACTTTTTTCTTAGAGCCATGAAGGTCTGGGACGCACGACTCCTCCCCTCGTTCCAGCTGCGAGATCACATCAGTTCTGGAAACTGGAAACCCTGCTCAAGGCAAAGAAAACAAGGGAGGTCAGTGGAATTTGTGGGATACTTGTCACAAAGAATATTCCATACTTTTAAGCCCAGCTCACTTTTAAGTAGTAACATCCCAAGCCCGGCTTCCTTGGCTCAAAGTGCCAGGAGATGATTATTATCAATCATATTCATTACCTTAGTGCCTAAGGGCCAACTAACAGTGGGTCCTCATTTTGCTAGGCACAGTACAAACCGAGAAGCGTTTATGGCCTGTGTCCTGAAGAAGTTTCAATCTAAATAGACAAGGCAGACACAGAATGGGGGAAGGGGTAGAACCCACCAGCAGAGTGAACTCCGTGAAGGCAGAGTGGCAGATCTGATCAACACAGGCCTAGATCTTGAGACTATCGGATTTAATGTTACAACCAGGGCCAGTGTTTTCCGGAAATTGTCGCTAGGACTGCATTTTTTCCCAAAATTACTCTTTGTTTCTGGAATCACCGTTAATATCCGGAATTGCTGATCAGAGGGTGGGTGGGGCATGCAGGGTCACAATCCCCCAGATTTCTCCCTGGAGACACCCGTCTCCTCCCCAGGGCACAGGCTGGGTGCGGTTGAGACTTGATGCCAATTTTTCCCTCCTCATACAAGTCTGGGATCAGCAGTGGGACACCAGGCTCTCTCATCATGCTGCAGAGAGGACGGCACTCACAGCTGCTCATGGCCGTGTCCACAGCACCTCTCCCCTGCTCATCTGCCCTGTACACAGCTGGTTCATGCCCCGTCTCTCCAGCACACAGCTGGCTCTAGGCTCTCAATGCCCAGTATCTGAGCCCTACCGCCCCCACACAGCCGGCTCCTGTCCCCTCCCCCCCAAGGCACTTTCAGGCTTTAAAGGATTAGATATTGCTCACGTTTGTCAGTTACTCTCTTTTCATTGCCTGCAAACTCTTGCCCTAATTGTGACTGTTATCTGTATATCGAAGCCAGCCCTTGAAAGCATGAATTCTTCACAGACTATGATGCCGAGATGTGCCACATGAAGGGCTGCGGGATGGGTTTCCTGTGCAAGCTGGTATCACTACGGGGTGATGAATGCCAGATCTCAAGGCTGGTTGTGCAGAGCTCCACCTTTTGAAGCTTTACCCAACGCAGAAAGGGGTAGGGACGGATTTCCCCTCATTCAGGAGACTGAAGACGACAGACTTTTGGGGGATAAACAGCTGAGTTTGAGCTGACTGAGGGGGGACTTTCTGGGCTACAAACTCACAGGACCTGAGAACCGCCAAGAGGTAACCCTTTAAGAAAGGTTTTAATACACTTTGGAACCGATCATGAGGACCGCTGAGGGAATGAAGGGAAACACGCATTTGGATGCTCTTCTTCTTTTATGAGAATGGGAACAGGAAGGGCAGGGATATCACTGAATGCAGGATCTCAGCAGTACTAGGTGTCAGGATAGCACCATATTGCAGCCCATTGGAAAACATAATCCCAACTACACATATAAAATGATGGGCTCTAAATGAGCTGTTTCCACTCAACAGAGGGATCTTGGAGTCACTGGGCGCAGTTCTCTGAAAACATCAACTCAGTGTGCCACGGCAGTCAAAAAGCAAAGAGAATGTTGGGAATCATTCTGAAATGGATAGATAAGAAGACAGAAAATATCATATCGCCTCTATATAAACCCATGGTACACCACATCTCGAATACTGCCTGCAGTTGTGGTTGCCCCATCTCAAAAAAAGATATATTGGAATTGGAAAAGGTTCAGAAAAGGGCAACCCAAATGATTACAGGTATGAAACTCTTCTGTACGGGGAAAGATTAAAAAGACCAGAACTATTCAGCTTGGAAAAGAGACAAAGGGGGGATATGAGAGAGGTCTATAAAATCAAAACTGCCGTGGAGAAAGTAAATAAGGACGTGTCATTTACTCCTTCTCAGAACACAAGGACTAGGAATCACCAAATCAAATTAATAGGCAGCAGGTTTATAAGAAACAAAAGCAAGTATTTCTTCACACAACGCACAGTCAACCTGGGGAACTCCTTGCCAGAGGACGTTGTGAAGGCCAAGGTTAGAATAGGGTTACAAAAAAAAACAAAAAAATACCATGAGAAATCTATTGAGGACAGGTCCATGAATGGTTATTAGCCAGGATGGGCAGGGATGGTGTCCCTAACTTCTGTTTGTCACAAGCTGTGAATGGGTGACAGGAGATGAATCACTTCATGATTCCCTGTTCTGTTCATTCCCTCTGGGACACCCGGCGCTGGTCACTGTCGGAAGACAGGACACTGGGCTAGATGGACCTTTGGTCTGTCCCAGTGGGGCCATTCTGAAATACCAGGGAACCTAGTGAGTCCAGTGCAATGGGAGGGAGTAGGAAAATCCCTGGCTGTGGAGAACACTGGGAAATTAGAAACTATCATTCAGAAGCAACAGACTCTAAATAGTCTAGAAAAGCAGAATGTGAAAAATAAGAATCGGGGTCATGTGACTTCAGGAATGAGGGACTCAAAAAACCAAGTCTGGAGAGAAGAGAGATTGTGGCTATTGCACATGGGGATGGGGGGAGCAACTCTCCAGGTCTCAAGGATTTTCACCAGCAACTGATGCCATTGTCCCATGCACGGGGCAATCCGGAGCAGTGAGGAGTTGTGTCATCTGTAATCCTGGCTGAGTTTCAATGCTCTGCTGCTGGAGCTCCCTTGTCTGGATTCCCCCACCCACCATTCAAGGTCTGTGTGATCAGTAACCCTGGACCAGCCGCTCTGACCCCAGCAGCCTGCTTCTTACACCCCAAGCACATTCTGGTCTGGGTGGAGAAGGCTCAGGGTTTGAGAGAAGGCCAGGGGTAGGAAGCTTCTGTTCGTGATGCTGGACCTAACCCCCCGTTTTACTTGTGCAAACAGGAGACATTTGACACTGTGCGATTCTGCTCCTGTGCTCTCTTCCCACAGCGTTCAGCAGCAGGGGAGGGTCCCTGGTCGTGTGTGTGTCACTGGCATGCTGGGGTGATGTTGGAACAGGACAGAGCAGAGGTGGCATTGTGGGGGTGGCGTGAACCTCATCTCTTCCGTTCCCCTTCCAAGAACCGAGGGGACAGGAACCCTTACCCAGCGAGGTCACATTCTCATAGGTCTCCTGCATGACGTCTCTGTAGAGGGCTCTCTGAGCGGGGTCCAGCAGAGCCCACTCTTCCCTGGTGAAATACACAGCCACCTCCTCGAAGGTCACCGGCCCCTGAAAGAGCCAGAGCCCCACACTCAGGACCTGCTGCCCCATTCACAGCCCCACTATTCGTGGGGAAGAGGAGCCAATCAAATGGAAACTCTGGGTGGACCGCAGCCAACAGAGTCCCACCCCCACCCCGCTCAGAGCACCCAGGAAACACCAGGGGGAGGGGGCGAAGAGAGACCCCTCCTCTCTCCCAGCAGATCCATCACACACATACTAGCCACAGACTGATACCGGAGATGCTGCCCCGAGCAGGGTCTAGGGAGAGATCTCTTGTAGGAAGCCCAACACCCTCCTCCTTGTGAAAAGAAAAGGAGGACTTGTGGCACCTTAGAGACTATCCAATTTATTTGAGCATAAGCTTTCGTGAGCTACAGCTCACTTCATCGGATGCAAACTGTGGAAAGTGTAGAAGATCTTTTTATATACACACAAATCATGAAAAAAATACCTCCTCCCACCCCACTCTCCTGCTGCTAATAGCTTATCTAAAGTGATCACTCTCCTTACAATGTGTATGATAATGAAGGTGGCCCATTTCCAGCACAAATCCAGGGTTTTACAAGAACGTCGGTGCGGGGGGCAGGAAAAAAAAAAGGGGAAATGGGTTACCTTGCATAATGACTTACCCACATAATGCCACTCCCAGAGCTGGATATGAGGCAGGGGAATCTCCCCTAAGCCTGACTGGTGGCTTCCCCCTTCATATTTCAAGGCACCCGCTGGTTAGTTGGGTCAGGCTCCAGCACTACGACTCTGGTCCTTTTTCCCAGCCCCATCTAGGTAGGTTATTTTCTTTTCACCAGATTGGAGCATTTCCACCTCCGAACCTCATGGGTCTCTTCCTAGAATCTAGGCCACTTATTAAACAACTCCCAGCAGGTCTGCCACCCCCTGGCCTCCTCCCTTTCTCCACCCTGTGCATTTCCTGCCCCGCTCCAACCTCCAAACCAGACGGTGCAAACCTTCCCCTCTCCCGTGTATTTCCTGTCCCTCTCCCTCCTGCAGGAACAGATCAGAACCCCCCAAAATAATCCCTACCTGAGCTGGCTCCTCTGCAGCCATGTCGCTCCCTTGTCCCATGGGAGGATGGGATGAACCGGAAAGAAACATGAGTGTCATTCTGCAACCTGGCCGGGCAAGAAGGGCTGTTGTGGAAGTTTAGGAACGGGCATTAGTTCTTTTCACATCACGCTTCCCCCAGGCTCTTTCCTTGCAGAGCGAGATCCGAGATTCTGCCGTGCTGAGAAAATGCTCAATCTCTGGATTACAGCAGAGACCTGGCCCCTCCTGCCAGGCTAAGCCCACGGACACACTTTGAACCTCCTTTCTCCCTCCCGCATCCCAAAACAAAGTCTCTGAACGCAATCCTAGAAAAAAGCAGAACCAAAGGAGTCCCTTTCGAGGATTCCCTCTGACACTGACCCCATGGCAGCCACACCCCAGCAGGAGGGACATGGAGTCAGGAACTGGGTTTTCCTCTCTCTCATCCTCGTCTTGTCCACAGGAAAGTAATTCTCCCCACACTGCAGTAATACATCTGTCTGGGCAGATGAGACAGCTGGAAATCTCTTTCAAAACTCTTATCCCACGGACACTGTCAGTCTCTCTATCTCCTTTTCCCTGTGCCCTCTCCATGCCTGTCTGCTAGGAAACTCTCATTCCTGGGTTGTTTGCTCCCCCATGGCTGGATTTGCTCCTGCAAATGGCAGGAGAAATGGGGTGGGGGGCTGTTTGTGTAGAGTCATTTTATAGTCCTTCACTGCCTGCCTGGGATTTCTCCATTGCCTGCCTATGACCCCCACCTGCCCTCCACCAGGATCTGCCAGCCCATTTGCCTGGGACCCCCTCCTCTAACCAGCAGGACCCCCTAACACTTTACAGGAGGACCCCTCACTCTGCACCAGGGACCGCCCCACCACAGTTCTGTGCACTGGGCATGGCAATGGTCCCAGGAGCCAGCTGGGCAATCCCAGACAGAGCCCCTGGCACAGCACCAGGCAGCATCTAATCCCCTGCCCCACCTGCCCAAGAGACCCCCACCCCCACTGGTCTGCAGCCAACAGGCCCCCAGCTGCACAAAATGAGAGGGATTTTATAGCAGTTGTTGATAGGAGGTAAAAGCTGAGTGTATTTCCCACCACTATTTGGTCAATGAATAGAGCGGAAATGGGCAACGTTGGCAAACGTTTTTGATCCATATTCAGGAATCTGAGGAAAGGTGTCAATCTGAGATTTTCGTCGTAATTTATAATTACAGAGACAGGGAAAGCTCTCAGGGGCATATTCAATTAGAAGTAGATAACTAGAGTAAAAGTGGGGCAAACTTTTTTATCAATCTTTGAGACGTACAGAGAAAACGTGTCACAAACTACGCAACTGAGAACATGGGAGAAACGCCAAGACCGGGGGGGATTTTATGTGGCTATTAAAGAACTAGCTGGAAAAGGGGGACCGTTTGTGATATAAAATCCAGCCTGTCCAATACATAAACAGAAAGTGATGGTACCCCCACCACCGCCCCCGTTCACCTGGGCAGCAGGGAGCCCTCTGAGGGGCTGACTGAAGGGGGCGGGGGGGGGAGCTGGAGGGCTCCCTGGGGGCGGAGAGGGGGCGGCAGTGGGGGATGGGCAGGTGGGGGGCAGAGAGTCACTTTCCTGCCCTCCCCCGCCCAGCGCTCCCTCCGCGGGGTCTCCCACTTACCGGGGCGGGTCCCAGCTGGACAAAGCCCGCTCCCGGCCAGGCACGGGGGGGTTAATGACGGCCCCCCCCAGCACAGACCCCGGAGGGAGCTGCAGTCGCTCCTCCTACAGATCCGACACGAGGCAGCGCCTGGTCTGCTCCAGGCCCCGCCCCCAGACGCTGCCCCGCCCCCGATCCGCTCCAGGCCCCGCCCCCGGGCGCGGCCTCGTGTCGGGTCTCTCGCAGGAGCAGCTGCGGCTCCCCTCTGGGGTCTGTGCTGGGGGGGCACGTCATTAACCCCCCCGTGCCCGGCCGGGGGGGTGCTTTCTCCAGCTGGGACCAGCCCCTGGCTCTGCCCGCCCCCGACCCGGTGAGTGGGAGACCCTGCGGGGGGGAGCGCTGGTGGGGGGGCAGGAAAGTGACTCTCTGCCCCCGGCACGGCTGGGATTGGGGGGGGCAGAGACTGGGGCCCGGCGGGCGGGGTCCCTTGGGGGGTGTTGGGGAGAGAAGCCGGAGTTGCGGGGGGTGGGGGTTGAACTGTCTCTGTGCAGCCAGGAAATTCCCCGGGGGGAAGTGGGGGGCGGCGGGGGAGTTAATTGGATCCCCTCCCCCCCCACGGGCACGAATGCCCCCCAGTTTTCCCCTTTTCCTTCTCGGTAGCTCCCACGTGGTTGTAAACTCCCCCCACCCCCCATTGATCCGCTCTCTCGTCTCCCCTGATCCCCCCCGCGTCTCTCCCTCCTCCTCACATGTCCATTGAAACTCCCATCCCGTTGGGGGGGGCGGGATTTCCCTCCCCCGCCCCCGTTTTATCCGCAGCGATTTGTCCCGGTGTCGGTGGGAAGTTGGAGCCCGGAGCCATCCCCCAACCTGGCTGCCCCGGCGTGGGGGTGGGAGGAGACGCCGGGTCTCTCCCGGTGCCGGGAAGGGAGGGGACGTGTCCCCCATGGGGCTGCCCCCGATCCTGGCTTCCCAGTCCCACTTGCTGCCCCCCAATTGCAGCATCGTTGCCCCCAGCCCCCACCTGCCCCCCATCTGCCGATCCCACCCCTACCGCCCCCTCCCCTCCCCCAGGGAGCCCTCCAGCTCCCCCCCCGCCCCCTCCAGTCAGCCCCTCAGAGGGCTCCCTGCTGCCCAGGTGAACGGGGGCGGCGCGGGGTGGGGGGACGATCACTCTCTGTTTATGTATTGGGCAGGCTGGATTTTATATCACAAACGGTCCCCCTTTTCCAGCTAGTTCTTTAATAGCCACATAAAATCCCCCCCGGTCTTGGCGTTTATCCCATGTTCTCAGTTGCGTAGTTTGTGACACGTTTTCTCTGTACGTCTCAAAGATTGATAAAAAAGTTTGCCCCACTTTTACTCTAGTTGTCTACTTCTAATTGAATATGCCCCTGAGAGCTTTCCCTGTCTCTGTAATTATAAATTACGACGAAAATCTCAGATTGACACCTTTCCTCAGATTCCTGAATATGGATCTAAAACGTTTGCCAAGGTTGCACATTTCCGCTCTATTCATTGACCAAATAGTGGTGGGAAATACACTCAGCTTTTACCTTTGTGACGAAGTGGGACTGTTCTTAATGTTTCCTCTGAATAGTGTGGGGGTGCCTCAGTTTCCCCTATGAAGTTCTTAAGTATCTAGGGGGTGGGATAAGGGTGTATGATCATTGCAGAGCCCTAGAGGGCATGTGTGTGCAGGAGTCTGGACACAGAGAATGGCCAACACCCTGTTTCCTGGCCACTGATGGCCTGGGCCCTTCCCCCCTGCAAGGTGAGAGCTAAAGGGTTGGAGAACAAAGGAATCAGGTGACCTCCTGGCCCCGGAAAGGAACAAAGCCCAGAGGAGGAGGGGCTGGAGGGAGTTTCAGTTTGGGGCTGGCTGGGACATGGAGGGAAGGGCAGACGTGGTTGTCTGGCTCACTGCCCCCCACAAAATGGCCCCAGCTGAGGAGTCCTGTTCTCTGCACCTGCAAGCTCTGGTTTAGACCATGTTCCTGTCATTTAATAAACCTTCTATTTTACTGGCTGGCTGAGAGTCCCGTCTGACTGCGGAGTTGGGTTGCAGGACCTCTGGCTTCCCCAGGAGCCCTGCCTGAGCGGACTCGCTGTGGGAAGCGCACGGAGGGGCAGAGGAGGCTGAATGGTCCGAGGTCAGACCCAGGAAGGTGGAAGCTGTGTGAGCTGTGTGTCCTGAAGACAGGCTGCTCCCAGAAAGGCGACTGCCCCAGAGTCCTGCCCGGCTTCATGGGGAGCAGTTCCAGAGCATCGCCCAGGGACTCTGTGACAACCTCCTATCAACAACTGCTATAAAATCCCTCTCATTTTCCCCTCTCCTCTCTATAATTTGCATAAATGGATCCAAAATCCCTCAGATTTCCACCCTTTCTCTTTCATTTCTGAACACTGCTCTCAAATCTCAGGTTTCCCTCTTACGATGTCATTATCAAATGTCAATTAAAAATCCTCTCGAGTTTGGGGCTGTTCCCCATGTCTCTAAATCCTAGCAACTTGTCCTTCCTTGGGGGGAACCTGTTGCCCTGAATCCTTCTCCATCCTGGTTGGGAAATTAACCCCCCTGCAACAATAAACATCTTTCCCTCTCCTTTGAGAATCATTTGTTCCCTCCTTTCTCTCTGTTAAAAATGTTTGCTGATAAAAGAGACTAGCCATATATTCAATACCCATCAAAGCCAGGGGCCTCCCCCTGTTTGGGGGATGGGTGGTTCCCAGTTGGTAACAGGAGAGTTGGCTGGACCCTTTTCTTTTCTCCAGCTGGCACGGGATGAGGAGGTCCCTCTGAGTGCAGCGTGGGTCCAGAAATATCCCAAACCCCATGACAAAGGGTCTCCGTGCGGGGGGGCTTCCCAAAGTGCAAAGATGTAGCCAACTCTGGGGTGGATCCACGGTGGCCATTATTTGCTAGTGACAGAGTATGGAAATGTCTTAGTTATTTTGGCCCTCCATGGCTTCCCTTCTCCTGTTAAAGAGGCGTCCCCCCGGGCTCCCTCTGCCTGTGTGACTGGCCAGCAGGGGGTGGTGATAACTTTCTGTCCACTTGTCAGACACTGTGAGGGAACACTGTTGCTGCGGGGGTGCATGTCTGTGTGGGGAGATTGCAGCGGGAGCTGAAGGGACATTGTGGTAGGGGGAGGCCTCTGGGTGGCTGGGCAGGGGGGACCCTAGTCAGGTTGGTGGTTTCTGGAGGGTTTGGGGTTTCGGGGGGTAGTTCTGATGTGCTCAGCCCTAAGGCTATGGGTCCTGGAGGTGGGTATCGCTGGGGGCCTGTTGGCTGCAGACCAGTGGGGGTGGGGGTCTCTTGGGCAGGTGGGGCAGGGGATTAGATGCTGCCTGGTGCTGTGCCAGGGGCTCTGTCTGGGATTGCCCAGCTGGCTCCTGGGACCATTGCCATGCCCAGTGCACAGCGCTGTGGTGGGGTGGTCCCTGGCGCAGAGTGAGGGGTCCTCCTGTAAAGCGTCAGGGGGTCCTGCTGGCCGGAGGAGGGGGTCCCAGGCAAATGGGCTGACAGATCCTGGTGGAGGGCAGGTGGGGGTCTGTATCCAGACAGCCAGCCCCCCACACGCCCTCAGACCAGCATTGCTGGAAACACAGGAGGAAGCCGGAACAGGGCACTTAACATATATTCCAGCACAGCCTTTGAAGCTGTGAAAAGCACAGGTGTGCTGCTACAATGTGCCTCTGGGAACAGATACAAAGATTAAGCTCACAGCAGGCAGGGGCCCTGTGACAGACATGGCTCTTAGCCCCTACTAAATAGCGTGATGCACACACCCCAACATCCTAGGTGGGAAAATATTTACCCTGATAAAAGAAATGTCCAGTAGTCGACACTTATTGTTTCTCTCCCTTGCAAGTGTAAACTACTCTTGCGAAAGCTGGCGTCACCCAGACAGACCAGCCTCAATTTGGCATAAGAAAGGAGAAAGAGAATAAAGGAGTACAGAGGTATAAGTAGGGGACCTACAGCACCATGATTTTGGAGTGCTTTTCACTATCTATCTGCTGGTCAGATAAGTGACAGCCTCCCAAGGCTTCTGCAGCTAAGAGGGTCCCTAAGCCTTGTCCCTTATTCGTCTTTCCGCGGAATTGAGTGACCGATCCTGGCTTGGCACCGCTGGAATCGAGAGATGCAAGGAGGGTAAGAAGCACCCACACCTGATCTCCTATCTTTAGTGTACACATATTTTGAAATAGAGCTCTACACTTTGTTTTCTTTCTTTGGGATTGTGGCTTCAGTTTTGTAACTTGTTTGTGTGTGTAACATCTCTACATTTAAATAAGTAGGCACTAGCAATTTTGTAACCACATGATTAGAATCTAGCAAAATAAATTTTAGAAACCATTTGTGCATAAGCCTGACTTGTTTTCTCTGGTTTACTGGAAAGCAGCCAACACAATGAAAGAACCTCAGCCGTTTTGGCTCCAAAGCCTGGCCATGAGGTGAGAGTACTAAGAGCCTAGCGTTGAGTTGTGCTGCCTCCACGGGGCAAACTCTTGGGGCACCTGTCAGTCAATCCTGGCTGCCCGCTGCGAAGGAGCTCTGAGCTCTAGCAGTTAAAGTCACGGGTGTGGAGAGGCTCTTAGTGCTGCCATTGGGGCACCTGTCAGTCAGTATTGACTGCCGGCTGCGAAGGAGCTCTGAGCTCTTGCAGTTAAAGTCACGGGTGGTTAGGACCTTGGGGCATCCGTCAGCCTAGCCCGGGCTGCCCGCCGCGAAGGGACAGTGCGTCCTAGCGGTTAAAGTCACGGATGGTATAAATGGGCATAGCTGGCACCTCACCAAACATCCTTGGCCGTTGGCTAACAGTAGTGTGGCGAGCAAACGCGCAGGTGGGTGAGATAATATCTTTCACTGGGCCAGCTTCTGTTGGGGACAAAGACAAGCTTTTCTGGGACCTGCATGGCTACAACTACGTAGCAAATGCTCATAAGCCATGAATTAGTTCTTCTTTCACACTGGAATGCATCACTTTTGGTGTGACACCAAGAAATTATTTATTAGCCCGTATAACCGTTTCTTCTCCACATGTTGAGATTATCTTTCGGCTGTAATGCCATCCTGTATTAAAATTCCAAATGGCCAATTAGCAAGCACCAAAATAAAGAACAGCCAATTATTAATCTGCCTCACCCCTAGCCCTGCCCAGGATCTCTGCATTGCTTTAGGAAATATTTTCACATAGATATTTGCAAATTGGGAAGTTTTAAATTGTGTCAGCTTCCGTCTAGAAAGAGAGAGTGGTAAGCTAAATTGCTCCAACACAGATTTCCCCATCTATGTGAGAGAAAGAATTAGAAAGAAGTAAGGAAAGTGAATCCAAGATAAATGATTCTGACCTTTCCTTTGAAATGCTCGGTGCAATAAATCAGTGAATAGTCCCATAAGTAAACTCCTGTAAGTGACAGAAAAGAGGGCATGGGAAAAGACTGTCAAATGTTGTGTTAAACTTTAATTCATGAGCAAAATTGTTTGGCCATTAAATTACAACTGTAAAAGATTGTAAAAGGAAAGAAAAATGAACAAAAAGTGTGGGAAATATGGGTGTATTTCAGCAAAGGGCTTGGAATGGAGGAAGACCAAAAGTGATCAGTTGGGGGAAAAGGCACTGTTTCTGCCGAGTTTTAAACCAGGGATATTTTGTGTGTCAAGCCAACATGATAACCACCACACTACACTACAATCTACAACAGAAACCAATTGTGCCCAGTTTTGGATTTCCCCTTCTAAGGCTTTCTCAGCTGCCAGTGTATATCCGCTCCCGCAGTTTCCTTTGAAGAACAGGACAACAAAGAACTTACTTTCCAAACTCAGACAGGCATCAGAAAAGCTGCAAGGTCTCATCCAATTTGCCCTTCTCACAATGAGGCCAAAACGCAGGCAAATCTCGGAAGCAAGAAACCTCACATCCACTCCACTTCTCCATGGACATTTCCCTGCCAGCTCCTCGGGAGCAACCAACAAGACAAGAAACCAAAATGCAGTAAAATCAAGGGCACGTTTCCCACCACAGGTTTCACTGACTGCGAAGGGTCATGTAGAAAAGTTTTCCCTTTTCATACCTGAAGACTTGGTTATTCTCTCCTTCCCTGAACTGGAATGGAAAGCGAGGAGATAGGTGTGAGAACAAGCACTCCTAAGCAAAGGAAACAAG
Source organism: Eretmochelys imbricata (assembly GCF_965152235.1). NCBI lineage: Eukaryota > Metazoa > Chordata > Testudines > Cheloniidae > Eretmochelys > Eretmochelys imbricata. The sequence goes on along the minus strand of NC_135599.1, from coordinate 5,372,369 downwards.
GCACCCAGCATATAACCCATCAGCAGGAGATTAAAACCTGGGCTACACTACACAGTTAGGCCCGCCAACAGCATTTTAGGTTGTCCTAATTACCTCACGGTGCACACTACAGCCTTGTCCCATCTATGTAAGTGCCCTGCTACACCCACATAGTAACTCCAGCTCCTCAAGAGGCACGGGGATTGCGTTGGGGTCGTTAGGACAACACAGTGTCTGTGTAGACACTGCCTGACTCACAGGGGCTGCTGGCTGTCTTGCCAATGTCATGGCTTCTGGCTGGCTCCCTTCATGGCTGCCCTCCGCTCCCTGATCCCAGCGGGGCTGCACCTGCCTGGCTCCTCGCGGGGCTGCTGCACGAAAGCTCCCGGCTCCCAGCGCAGGGAGCCGAGAAGCCTGAGCACTTGGCCCCCGCCCCCACTCCTGGCGGGGAGCAGGCAGGCAAGAAGCCCAGGTGGCCGGCTCCCACTCCAGGGAGGAGGTGGGGAGTCAAGAGCCCACGGGGCAGCTGGGCTCCCAGTGGGCAGCTGCGCGGAGTGAAGAGCCCCGTTTCTCAGCCCCCCCCAACACTGCCCCTCTTCATTCGGTGGAAGCACTCCTGGTGAAGACACACTCCGCCGACAGAAGGAGGGGAGTGGGGAGAAACTCAAATTAAGCTTCCGCTTCCTCCATCAGGATCACAAGAGAAACTGAAAGAAAACTCAAGAGGCACAAGCCTCCTCTCCTTTCATGCGCCCCATCACAACCCTCCCTGCTTCATTTTCTGCCTGCATTTCCTTTTGAAACTGCAACGGCTGCTCCAGAAAACAATCATGTCTCTGAATTCACACAACATCCTGAGGATGATAAAAGAATGAAGGAATTCACGGTCCTTTGTGACATAATAATAATAATAATTAATAATAATAATTAATACATTATTATTTGTATTGCAAGATTAATCTTTCCGTTTTGCAGATTCAGCTCCACATTGATTCTTGTTGCTCTTAGCAATGTATCTATCTATCTAGGCAACAGTATTTGCTGTTGTTTCAGGTGGAGCACTCAGCGTGTTACGTTTTTCTGACAATCTGTGTCTCGAAAATTCTAGCCAATATGCCTGGAAGTTCCAAAAACCATCAAATTATGAAGGAATTCAAGGTCCTTTTTTATATTACCATTTATCAGTAGTTATTATTTGTAGAGCAAAGATTAATCTTTCATTTTTTTAGATCCAGCTCTACGCTGATTCTTGTTGCTATTTGCCATGTATCTGTAGCTATCTAGCTATAAAGGGAACCAGTTTTTGCTCTTGTTTCTTTGTATTTGTACACTGCAACTTTACAGCCCAAGCCGCATGATCCTGATTAATGTGACACCGGCCAGCCGTGGGTGATTCATTGCACTGTAGACGTATCCTAACGTTATGTCTGCACAGCGATTAAAACACCCAGGGCACCTGTCTCAGAGCCCGGGGCAGGTGACTCAGGCTTCTGGGGCTGGGGCTGCAGGGCTTCAAAATGACAGTGGAGACAGATGGGCTTGAGCTCAATCTCTGAGACCCCACGCGGGGTGAGGGTTTCCAAACCCAGGTTTCAGCAGGAACACCAGTATCTGCACCCCACTTTTGAGCCCCACAGCTTGAGCTCCAGGAGCCCACGTCAGCTGACCCAGGCCAGCCCTGCTGCCATCTTTATCCCGGTAGAGAGGGACTCTAAGGGTATGTCTCCATTGCAATGTCAGCCCAGGGGTGGCAGGCTGTGTTGAAAGCAGCACCCTGGAAGCCCCATAGTCACCACTCTCATAGAATTAAGGTACGATTTGTACAGAGTCGGCCTGGTGAGTTATCATTGTAAAAGTCGTGATCTGTTGAAGGCTAATACCTGGGTGGATGGTGTGTGCTAGGCTTGTCTGGGAAGTGGTGGAGTTTTGCTCTGGGTGCGTCACTGAAATATGTGATGAGGCTGGGAAATGGCCACCGCCAGCCTTTCCGGTGTGACGCTGGAGGAGCCAGACTCGCTGCTGGCCCAGTGAAGGTATCCACGCTCCCAAGGACTCTCCCAGGAACCGTGTACAATGCGGACTCCTCAGAGACAGCCCGGAGACAATGGACACTGCTTGACTCACATCAAAGCACAGGAAGTTCCTAGCAAGTTGGAAGAAACTATGAAAGAGGGGAAGAGACATCATGACTTGGCCTCTCTCCCCCGCAATTCAACACCTGGAAACATATCTGGAGGACAAAGACTGAACTGAAATAATTCAGAGATCAGAAGAGAAGAATAATAATCCATTCAAATCAAAGTCCCCAAACAGACTAGTATTGGTTTCTCAGCAGAAAACTTTCCATTTGGGATATTTTGTTTTCCCACTCAGACCTTGCCAAGGGAAGCAGAGAGAAAATCTTTGACTTGCCTCCTTCAGAACAGCTTGGCCGAGACACTCTAGCTGTGGGTCACTGTCATGGTCTTGCTGAAGACAGGGGCATTTTAATAATTGGGGGAGGTCCCAGGGTGTTTGGGGGAAGATTATGAGGCTGTTACCTTTTGAGATAAAAGCTAAGAAATATAGAACGAGACAATTCTTTCATACATCTGGCCTTTAGACATATTTCATTTAAAGCAGGGGGTCTAACATGCTGTGAGAAAGTGGAAATGTTGGAAGCTCAAATAATTCAGTTTTTTCTAGGTCTTGTGCGTGTGCAAATGGCACAATATGTTAATTTATAAGCACATCGTTCTTAACTTCCTTAAATATTATGTGGTGTATTAACTATATCAAGTGGGTTGTACAATACAATGAATTTTCCATGCGTTGCCCAAAACATATTATTAATATTATTTACATGCACCAAACTCCTTGAACATAAAGTTGTTTATTTCATTCCTGTGAAGTGTGTTGGTAGCTCAGTTAATTGAGTTTATTGTCACTCTGTGTGTGTGTGAGGTACAACACAATAATTTAGTGATGCTGAAAACGTTCCCTTCTCCCTCCGGAACTGCCTTGGAATCACCTTCCCTTTGTAGATTAATCTACTCCTGTGTCTGTATGAGGAAAATATGGTTTCTATGAAAAAAACTCATTGTTTATTTAAAAGGACTGACACCAAACGGCCACACTATGGGGATACAACACCATGAATAAGAACAGGAGGACTTGTGGCACCTTAGAGACAAACAAATTTATTGGAGCATAAGCTTTCGTGAGCTACAGCTCACTTCATCGGATGCATGCAGTGGAAAATAGAGTGGGGAGACTCCTATACACAGAGAACATGAAACAATGGGGGTTACCCCACACACTGTAACGAGAGTGATCAGGTATAGAATCATAGAATATCAGGGTTGGAAGGGACCCCTGAAGGTCATCTAGTCCAACCCCCTGCTCGAAGCAGGACCAATTCCCAGTTAAATCATCCCAGCCAGGGCTTTGTCAAGCCTGACCTTAAAAACCTCTAAGGAAGGAGATTCTACCACCTCCCTAGGTAACGCATTCCACTGTTTCACCACCCTCTTAGTGAAAAAGTTTTTCCTAATATCCAATCTAAACCTCCCCCACTGCAACTTGAGACCATTACTCCTCGTTCTGTCATCTGCTACCATTGAGAACAGTCCAGAGCCATCCTCTTTGGAACCCCCTTTCAGGTAGTTGAAAGCAGCTATCAAATCCCCCCTCATTCTTCTCTTCTGCAGGCTAAACAATCCCAGCTCCCTCAGCCTCTCCTCCTAAGTCATGTGTTCTAGACCCCTAATCATTTTTGTTGCCCTTCGCTGGACTCTCTCCAATTTCTCCACATCCTTCTTGTAGTGTGGGGCCCAAAACTGGACACAGTACTCCAGATGAGGCCTCACCAATGTCGAATAGAGGGGAACGATCACGTCCCTCGATCTGCTCGCTAAGGTAAGGTGAGCTATTACCAGGAGGAGAGCCGGGTGGGGTGGGCGGAACCTTTTGTAGTGATCATTGGTATTAATTTGCAAACTGGATACAGTTAAGTTAGGCTTGAATAAAGACTGGGAATGGATGGGTCATTACACAAAGTAAAACTATTTCCCCATGTTTATTTCCCACCCCCACTGTTCTCACATGTTCTTGTCAACTGCTGGCAATGGCTGACCTTGATTACCACTGGAAAGCCGAGAAAAAAGACGAGAGCAGAGTGGTTTCTAGACACCCTCCCATCCATCTAACACAGACACACAGACTTTTCTAAGGCATTAACTTTTCCTTCTCCTTTATGATTCTTTAATGCCTCTGGAAATACCAATTCCTAGAGGCCCCTTTCACAAAGCAAACAACCACAGAGCAATGAGAAAGCTGGGGGCTGCCAGGTTGTTGAGGGCAAGTCTTGAAAGGGATGCCCAAACAATCCAGCTGGATCCCCGGCAACCAGATGTGGGGATTAGCTGCACAGCTGTGGCTGCTGCTCTGAGGGGAGCGGCATAAACTACCTGCCTGTGGATGCAGCCCACCAGCTGGTTCTCCTGGGGCAGATGGTGAGTGGTTGGGCAGGGATGTTGCACCGGCTGGGGTCTGAAATATGAACAGGGGTCTAAGGAACCTCAGCATCACAGTCATCAGGAGTCCAAGCTGCTTGGGGTGAGCTTGTGGGCAATGGCCCAACTGGATTGTTTGTGCATCCCTTTCGCCACGTCCCTTGTGATCCACCAGGGCTTGCAGCACCATGGAAGAGTACCCCTTGCGGTTTATGTAATGGCCGCCCCGCTGTTCCGGGGCCAAGAGAGGGATATGCGTTATGTCTATCGCCCCGCCGCAGTCAGGGAACCCCAGCGTATTAAAGCCATCCACAATGGTCCACACATTTCCCAAAGGCATGACCCTTGATAGCAGCTGGTCAATGATTGTGTTGGCTACTTGGATCACAGCAGCCCCCACAGTAGATTTGCCCACTCCAAACTGATTCCCGACTGACTGGTAGCTGTCGGGCGTTGCAAGCTTCCGCAGGGCTATGGCCACTCACTTCCCAACTGTGAGGGCGGCTCTCATTTTGGTGTCTTTGCGCTTCAGGGCAGGGGACAGCAAGTCGCAAAGCTCCATGAAAGTGGCCCTTACGCTTACAAAAGTTTCTCAGCCACTGGGAATCATCCCACACCTGCAACGCGATGAGGCCCCAGAAGTCTCTGCTTGTTTCCTGGGCCCAGAATCGGCGTGCCACGGCATGAACCTGGCCCAGCACCACCATGATCTCCCAATTGCCACACGCCGTGCCATCTTTGTCCATGTCCTCATCAGTATAGTAATCGCACCGTTGTCGTTTCCTCGCCCCGTTTTGCAGGGACTGCACATACTGCTGGATAATGCGCGAGGTATTTACAATGCTCAAAACTGCAGCGGAGATCTGAGCGGGCTCCATGGCGCCTGCACGGGTAATCCTGGAAAAAGGGCACGAAATGTAGGAGAGCAGAGTGGCAGGGGAAGAGGTGCTGTTTGGTTCGTGGTAGCCGAACAAAGGCGGGAATTGGTTGTCTTCCGTGATTTTCACGGAGGCGGGAGCCCAGGACAGACAACCCGGAGAAGCTCGGAAGCGTGGCACCAGTGGGAGAGCAGAGTTGGAGGCAGAAGAGTTCGATGAGGAAGAGAAAGAGTAGATAGCAGAGATTACATCGGAAGGGGAGAGGAAATGAGAGGCGGATTCATAGTTGCAGGAGAGCAAGCGGTGCACCGTCTGCTGAAAGCAGTACAGCGTCTGCATGCCAAAAAGGCGTGAAACGATTGTCTGCCAGAGCTTCCTGATGACACGCACCAGAAACACCCGCAAGAATGTTTTTGCCCCATCGTGCACTGGGAGCGTAACCCAGAATTCCAGTGGGCGGCGGGAACTGCAGGAACTGTGGGATAGCGACCCACGGTGCACCCGCTCCGACGTTCGATGCTAGCCTCGGTACTGTGGACGCACTCTGCCGAATTCACGCGCTTTAGTGGGGACACCGAAGCCTGAATGTCTAAAATAGCTCCCGAAATTTCCAATCCAATCATTTTGAACTAATTTCATACTGTACACGTACCCTTAGAAAAGTCTGTGTGTGTGTGTTAGATGGATGGGAGGGTGTCTAGAAACCACTCAGCTCTCTTCTTTTTTTCTCTGATTTACGTTAGAAAATCTAAAGCAGGGAGCAGGAAGAGTTGCCTTCTCTGAGGCTTGAACTCAGGACCTTCAGATTATGAGACTGATGCGCTGCCCCCTGCGCTAAGAAGGCTTGGAAGAGCTTTAGGCTCGGTGCTTATAGAACCAGCTGAGCAGCGGGGAACAGCAGAGCAGCGGGGAACAGCAGAGCAGCAAACAGCAGGAGTTTGCCTGGGACTTCACCTGGAGTGAGCCCACTGAGGCTTACGCCCTAACGACTTCTCTGAGGAATTACTGCATCTCCGGAGGAAGCTCATAGTAGGAAGGTAATATGGATGGGGAGTGGTCAACTGTTGTGACCTGCACTGGATGTGCCATGTGTGTCTTTCTTCCAGAGGACAGAAGCCACTTTGTCTCTACAAAGTGCAAGCTGGTCTCCATATTGGAAGAGAAGGTTCAAGGTCTGGAGCAACAGGGATCGACCCTGCGTTGCATAAGAGAAACTGAAGATTTCCTGGACAGACGTCAGGATATGCTTCTATGGGCACAAGGTTCTGAAGATTCAGAGCAGGCTGCGCAGCAGGGACAGGAGGACTGTGAAGAAATCTGGCAACATGTGACCTCCAGAAGAAGAAGGGGGAACGTCCATGTACCAGCAAAGCGGACACAGGTAAGTAACCATTTTCATGTTCTCTCCACAGGTACCATTGCGGGGAGTGACCCAGATGATACGTCTGGGGGAAGGGAGCAGAAGGAGACTCCACCAGTTGAAAGGCATGAGATGCACTGTCCTAGGGTTGGGGGTTCCACGACCATCACTCCCAAGAGAAGGAGGCGGGTGGTGGTGGTCGGGGACTCTCTCCTCAGGTGGACTGAGTCATCTATCTGCCGCCCTGACCGGGAAAACAGAGAAGTCTGCTGCTTGCCGGGGGCTAAGATTTGCGATGTGACGGAGAGACTGCCGAGACTCATCAAGCCCTCGGATCGCTACCCCTTCCTGCTTTTCCACGTGGGCACCAATGTTACTGCCAAGAATTACCTTAAGCGGATCACTGCAGACTACGTGGCTCTGGGAAGAAGGATAAAGGAGTTTGAGGTGCAAGTGGTGTTCTCGTCCATCCTCCCTGTGGAAGGAAAAGGCCTGGGTAGAGACCGTCAAATCGTGGAAGTCAAGGAATGGCTACACAGGTGGTGTCGGAGAGAAGGCTTAGGATTCTTCAACCATGGGATGGTGTTCCAAGTAGGAGGAATGCTAGGCAGAGACGGGCTCCACTTAACGAAGAGAGGGAAGAGCATCTTCGTGAGCAGGCTGGCTAACCTAGTAAGGAGGGCTTTAAACTAGGTTCACCAGGGAAAGGAGACCAAAGCCCTGAGGTAAGTGGGGAAGTGGGATACCGGGAGGAAGCACGAGCTGGAGCGTGTGAGAGGGGAGGGCTCCTGCCTCATACTGAGAAGAAGGGGCGATCAGCGGGTTATCTCAAGTGCCTATATACAAATGCACAAAGCCTGAGACACAAGCAGGGAGAACTGGAGATCCTGGCAAAGTCAGGGAATTATGATGTGATTGGAATAACGGAGACTTGGTGGGATAACTCGCATGACTGGAGTGCTGTCATGGATGGATATAAACTGTTCAGGAAGGACAGGGAGGCCAGAAAAGGTGGGGGAGTTGCACTGTATGTAAGGGAGCAGTATGACTGCTCAGAGCTCAAATATGAAACTGTAGAAAATCGGTCTCTGTGGCAATTGAAAGGCTGCCGGTTCAAATTTCACTCAAGATGTGGCTTTCCAGCAATGAGACTCCAGTCCACTTTAATAGGAAGAAAATCTCCTCTATTCTCTATTCTCGTCTAGCCCCATTTGACTCCTTCGGCCTGTCTCCTTCCTCTCCCCTGTCAGACTCTTTCCTTCCCCACTGGAGCCAAGCAGAGGGGAGACCCAGGCAGTCTCGGTCACCGAGAGGCTGTATCCCATAAGGGGATGGAGAGGTCACTGTAAAGCATTGACAATGGGTGGGGGAGAGGTCTGCGTGGTTAGGGGGAGAAAGGCTGGAGAACTAACAGTGGGGCCCAGAGAGATTCCCCCACAGACTGGGGAGATCCCCTGCTGCCCACCATCACCCAGCTCTGGGAAGAACAACTTGGGATTGCTTGGGGAAGCCACCTTTAAAAACACAAGTGTTCCATGCTAGTTACATTTTTATAAGACCAAAGCCGCCTCAAACCCAGTGTCACAATCACTGGGATGACTTTGTCCTGACATTTTACCGGCCGCAGCCACAAAGCGAGTCAAATTACGGCTCCCGTTCAGCGTCAAGGCCCACAGACGAATCCGGAGGCTTTTCCTTCCTCAGGTTCTGCCGTCATTTCATTGCTGGCCTGTTCCGAGATTCATCGTTGTGCAAAGCAGCGTCAGGCCCTGAAACTGGGCGAGCCCAGAGCAGAGGCTGCCTTCATTTAACCTTCCAAAAACAAACCCGCCGAAAGGTGGATTAGCACCCATGCTCCTCCAGCCGCAGGGGAGGCGCCTCATCTGGGCCCCTGGTGCCCATGCTCCAGCAACATAAGACCACGGGGGCCTGGCTCCACCAAAGTCCGGGGCCCGGTGTCTCCCCCAGCCCCGCCTGCTGCCCCCGGGCAATTTAAAAGGGCCCGGGGACCCCCACCGCCATCACAGGCAGCACAAGGGGGCGAAGTCGGCTTCCTGCCCACCCTTGCTCCATGTAACCCTTCTGCCCATTAGAGTTGGCAGCAACAAGGGCTGGGTTCAATATCTAGGGGATCCATTCCAATAACACAATGCAAACCGGCTCGAGCCCCCACCCAGTGACCTGGGACAAATATGTACCACCCCCGCTGGGCGCCTCCCAGAGGCAATCCTTCCCCTCTCGCAAGCACCTAGTCTGAGTGTAGAAAAAAGCCTTTTAATAACAGAGAGAAACAATGTGGCATTATGTTGGGGAAACACCACCAACAGGATTCATAACACAATCCACAAGCAAAAAAAAACCCACCCCAAGCAAACTGGGGCATGCCCTTTCTCTTTGGTTCTTGAGTCCAGCAACCCCAAATCACCCAAAGTCCCAAAAGTCCAATGACCCAAAAGTCTCTGTCCCTGGTCAGGGCAGCCCCAAAGTTCAAAAGTTTATCTGCAGAGCTTTACCTCCCAACCTGGGTGGAGATGGGGGCGGGGGTAAAAGGCACCTTACATGATCTGAAGCTGACCACCCCACAGCTCCATAGGCCTCCACTCCACCAACCGCCCCACGAACTGCTTCGCTCAGCTCCGCTCCGCGTCCCACCAGCAGCTCCCGCCGTCCCATGAACTGCTCCACGTCCCACCAGCAGCTCCCGCCGTCCCATGAACTGCTCCACCAGCCTGTCCACAAGGCACTCCAGCAGTCCCGCAAACTTCTCCACAATAGATCTTCAGGCTCCCTCACTACTTAACACAACAGTCAGTGATTTCGGCTCTTAGTCAGTTCAGCTCTTTGGTGAAATCAACTTGTAGTATAGGAGCCTCAGTGATAGTACACCATTAGCCCGAAGTGAGCTCAGCAGCCTGTAACTAGACTCCTAACGAAATCAAAATTAGCTCTGAGATTCCACAGTGGAGAGAAAACGAAGGGCAATTAACATGTAAGATCATCACAAAGAGACCCATGCCACCAAGTATTAATACTTGCCCCCAACCTCTCTCAATTCACAGAGTTTTGGAACCCATGACCCTTTCCTAGCGATTGCTACTTAGTTGATGGTGAGTCCCTCCATCATAACAAAAGGCCAAGTACAGTTCCCAGCACAGTTCCCATAATCAGGGTAATAACAATTTATTCTTCCTGCCCCAGTAACAGAGACACTGGGGATCCCACAGCAGCCAAAGTGACCATTTCGGCAGCTATGGCCGCGTTCTAGGCGGGGTGGGTGTGCCTATGCAAATGAGATCGGCCCCGGAAGTTCTTTTCCACAACTTGCCAGACCTCACCACCAGATTTCAGGGTGAGGCTCACCCTGACACTGCTTACACTCCGTGTGGCCTGCCAGTCTCGGAAGCGGCTGGCGCGTCCCTGCAGCCCCGGGGGTGGGGGGATCTCCACACGCTGCCCCCACCCCGAGGGCCGACTCTGCCATCTGTGGCAATGGGAGCTGCTGGGGTGGTGTCCGTGGGCAGCGATGGGCAGAGACCCCCAACCTAGGAGCTGCTGCCAGAGGGGGGTGTGGGTTGCTTTTGGGAGATGCCTGAGGTAAGAGCTGCACCCTCACTCTCTCCTGCACCCCAAGCCCCAGCCCAGAGCCCAACCCCCTGCACCCAAACTCCCTCACAGAGTCCACCCCCTGCACTCCCTCCTGCACCCTACCCCCATGCCCCAGCCCAGAGCCCACACCCCACACCCAAATTTCCTCCCAGAACCTGCGCCCGCACCCCCTCCTGCACCCCAACCCCCAACCCCAACCCAGATCCCGCACCCAAACTTCCTCCCACAGGCCTCCCCCCACACCTGCTCTTGCACCCCAACCCTCTTCCCCAGCCCAGAGCCAACCCCCTGCACCCAAACTCCCTCCCAGAGCCTGACCTGCACCCTCTCCTGCACCCCAACCCCAGCCCAGAGCCCACACCCAAACTCCCTCCCAGAACCTGGCCACCCCACCCATTCCTGCACCCAACGCCCTGCCCCAGCCAAGACCCCACACATGCACCCAAACTGCCTCCCAGAGCCTGTACCCCTCACCCCCTCCCACACCCTAACCCCCTGCCCCAGCCCAGAGCCCACACCACACACCCAATTCCTTCCCAGAGCCTGCCCCCACACCTGCTCCTGCACCCCAACCCCCTGCCCCAGCCCAGACCCCGCACCCTGCATTCCCTCCTGCAGCAACACACAGCCCACACCCAAACTCCCTCCCAGAGCCCAATCCCTTTCCCTCTCCCTCCCATACCCAAACTCCCTCCCAGAGCCATAGGCAGATGTGGGGGGAGGTGGATGGGGAGGCAGGACTTGGTCCCATTCTGGAAACCACCAAAAATTGTAGAAACCTGCCGCCCCTGTCCAGCCCAACCTTCTGCGGGTGCCCCTCAGGCCGCACCCGTGCAGGGTTTGAAGCTTGCATTGCTTAAATTCCAGGACGCTGGGGGACTTCAGCTCCCCTTTGTCCAGCGGGAACCTTCACCCCACTCCCAACCAGATTCTTCTCCATGGGATGACTGTCGGGGGGCTGGGCCCCTCTTTGTCTATTCTCTCTGGGACAGGCCAGGGTACCTAGAACTGGGGTATCTGAGCACCCAGGACCTTCTATGGAGATGCCCTTCCCCTTCCCCTTCTGTGGTCTGATCTGTCTTTGACTCCAGCCTGTTTTCTATCCATCATCAGCACGATCCCAAGCCAGCTGCATGCGCCTCAAAAAGACAGTGTCCCCTGGTGGGTGTAAATCACTGAGCTCTCTCCTCTCTGAGCACTGACTGCCCCTCCGTCTCCTTGCCCCTCAGTCTGGGCAGACAGGACCTTTCCCTCCAGGGCTGGAGGATTCCCCCTTCTCATCCGCTACTGTCCCAAGCCGCCCCTTGGGTGGGAATCTTAAATGTACCAAGGTGACTTAGGAGCAGAAACCCCCACAGACCTTCCGTGCAATGGGCACCTGCCCCGCACTGAGCAGGACTGAAACTCCTGCAGGGATCTGCTATTTCCACCTGCCTGTAAAGTCCAGCTTTCCCCAGCACATTTACTGCAGTGCACTCGGGTCACTGTTTCCATGGCTGACAGCAAAGAATCGCTCCCAGTTTCCCTTCTATCTGCAGCACGATTAGCCTGTGTCGGTGGTTAATGAGGTGGATCTAGTTGTCAATGGTTATTCATTCCCCACCTGGACAATTCACACAGTCCCTTTCCTGCTCAAATCCCCAGCACCTCCGTGATCCCGGTAGCAGGGGTTGGGTTTTCCCTGAGGCCCTGAGATTCTCAGGGTCCTTTTTTCCCTCCACCTGGAGTGAACTCAGCTTTTCCCCCATCCCAGACACTCCATGAAATAACAACAAGCAGCGTAAAGAAAGCAGGGAGGGAACGTCTCCCAGCCAGGGCTAGAGGTGCCCAGGGCCCCCTGCTTCTCCATTGTTTCCATCGCAGAAGAGGAAGGTTCCTTGGAATTTGACACCCTACTTTGCACAAGGGACAGAGAAAGATCTTGATGTTCCTGCGTCTGCGCAAAGAAAATTGTCCTTCTGTGTGAAAGAGAGGCAGGAAATGGCCCCACGCTGGGACAATATCCTCAGGATTAAGAGCAAAGGACTCAGGCTGAGAACTGATTTAACTCCACTCATCTCATTTAACTCCTCTCATTAAGAAGTTGTCTTCCAGGGAGAGATAGCAAACTTGTGACATTAATCCAGACCCTGGGGGTTTGGGCTGCTTTAACTCTTGGAAAAAACATGAACTTGATTCAAGAAGGGAGAGAGGAGAAGCCTCAAGCTGCCTTTGGTCCAAGGCTGGTGTGTCCTGGACAGTGGGAAACATCCCTCACTGCTGCCAGGGGATAGGTGGCAACTGGTGACGTCCCAGGGCTGGGATCAAAGGGGAACGTTGCGTGGACTTTATCATACACGCCCCATCCTGCTTCTCAGAGCCCACAGGAAAGCATCTAGAGATGGGAGAGCCATTCCTCAACTGCATTCTCAGGAGAAGTCAGTAGCTATCCTTGAACAGACACTCAGGAGAGTAACCACGGCGGTTCTGCAGAGACATCTGGTTGCCAGAGGATCCATCTAGGTTAAGGAGTGCTGGGGGATCTGCAGTTTTTGCAGTGGGGAGGAGTCTCGAGGTCACACGTTGCGGGTAAGCTGGGACATTAGGGACTCCAGGATGTGAGGCTGGTTAAAATGGAACTGCACAAAAAACCTTCCCCTTTGCTACCTGCTTTGGCCTGTCCCCGTTTCATGAACATCTCCATCTCTACCCCGGCTCTCAGAAACCCCCTCTCTCCCTTGGGTATTTTCATTGTTTCTTCTTTGTTTCATGGTCTTTTTCAAAGATTTTTTGCCATCGAAATGATCAAGTACATTTAAAATGAGAAAAACAATCAAGCAACACATCTGCATCTCCTGCACCAGGCATGGCATCGTGTCTGACTTTTTCTCCCGAAAAGTCCAGGCAGGCAGCGTCTCCCCCACATTTACTGCACACCAGGCCCAGAACTGAGCTCCACTGGCAGCAGCGAGGGGGGACGGGTGGGCCTGAGCTGTCTGGGGATTATTTTAATCTATTTTTCGGAGGATGAAATCCATGCAGCTTCCACTTCTCCGTCTCTCCCCAGGAAATAACATGTCTGTGCATGGCACCCAAACCTTTTCACAAGAAGAAGTGAAATGAAACGGCCACACGATGGCATCAGAACCTAAGACATGAGAAGCCATGTTCTTGTTCAATGTGCATTGAAGCTGAACACAAGGGAGGTGTTTTTTCTTTGACTCCTAGCCCCCCCACACACTCTAATCCACTCGACACCCCTTTCCTCCCACAGCCAGGAATAGAACCCAGGAGTCATGACTATTTGCCCCCCTAATCTAGCCCACTAGATCCTTCTCCCTGGGACAAAGGAGAAGCTCTGCGACCCTGTGCTGTCCCTTTGCCTCCCTGCTTGGGCGGCACTTGAAACCCAATGGGGTTTCCTTGGGCAGTTTTCAATCTTGCTCCCAGGGAGGGTGTAATTTTAGGTGCAGGTTCCAAACAGCGCAATGAACCAGCCAGAAGGGGCAGGAGGTATCGGTGTAGGAGCTATTGAAATAATCTTAGCAACGTACGTCAGGGGAACCGTTATTAATGACGACAGGTTTCAGAGTAGCAGCCATCTTAGTCTGTATCTGCAAAAAGGAAAGGAGGACTTGTGGCACCTTAGAGACTAACCAATTTCTTTGAGCATAAGCTTTCGTGAGCTACAGCTCACTTCATCGGATGCATTCTGTAGCTCACGAAAGCTTATGCTCAAATAAATCGGTTAGCCTCTAAGGTGCCACAAGTCCTCCTGTTCTTTTTTTTTAGTTATTAAAGAAGTGTCAGTAAAAGGTCAGAATGGGATCGTCTCAGTGTCACAGTAGAGGGCTCTGTGATGGTTTTCAATTTGTCATCCCACCCTAGCCACCACCTAGCACATGTTTGAACCTCTTCCTCTCTTAGCGTTGCTCGTTATCAGAGAAGGGGAGAGAGCGTGAGCCACAGAAACAGAGACCTAGTGACTGAAGGAAACATTTCTTTGCTCTTTGCTTGGCTCTGTCAGTTATTGGGGTACAAACTCACCCCCCAACCCACTGTCTCTGCTGGGCTCAATGGGAAGGAAGAGCTCAGCTGTCAATGGGACTTGGGGAGCTCGGGACATTACTGTGGCTTAACAGGGAAATCCTTGCTGATCTCAAATACAAAAAAGAAGCTTACAAGAAGTGGAAGATTGGACAAATGACCAGGGATGAGTATAAAAATATTGCTTGGGCATGCAGGAGTGAAATCAGGAAGGCCAAATCACACCTGGAGTTGTAGCTAGCAAGAGATGTTAAGAGTAACAAGAAGGGTTTCTTCAGGTATGTTGGCAACAAGGAGAAAGCCAAGGAAAGTGTCGGCCCCTTACTGAATGAGGGAGGCAACCTAGTGACAGAGGATGTGAAAAAAGCTAATGTACTCAATGCTTTTTTTGCCTGTCTTCACGAACAAGCTCAGCTCCCAGACTGCTGCCCTGGGCAGCACAGCATGGGAAGGAGATGACCAGCCCTCTGTGGAGAAAGAAGTGGTTCGGGACTATTTAGAAAAGCTGGACGAGCACAAGTCCATGGGGCCGGATGCGTTGCATCCGAGAGGGCTAAAGGAGTTGGCGGATGTGATTGCAGAGCCATTGTCCAATATCTTTGAAAACTCATGGTGATCGGGGGAAGTCCCACACGACTGGGGTGTATAAGTCCCATTTTGGGGTGTATAAGTAGGGGCATTGCCAGCAGATCGAGGGATGTGATCCTTCCCCTCAATTCGACACTGGTGAGGCCTCATCTGGAGTACTGTGTCCAGTTTTGGGCCCCACACTACAAGAAGGATGTGGAGAAATTGGAGAGAGTCCAGCGAAAGGCAACAAAAATGATTCGGGGTCTGGAACACATGCCTTATGAGGAGAGGCTGAGGGAACTGGGATTGTTTACTCTACAGAAGAAAAGAATGAGGGGGGATGTCATAGCTGCTTTGAACTAAATGAAGGTGGATCCAAAGAGGACGGATCTAGACTATTCTCAGTGACAGCAGATGACAGGACAAGGAGTAATGGTCAAGTTGCAGTGGGGGAGATTTAGGTTGGATATTAGGAAAAACTTTTTCACTAGGAGGGTGGTGAAACACTGGAATGGGTTACCTCGGGAGGTGGTGGAATCTCCTTCCTTAGAAGTTTTTAAGATCAGGCTTGACAAAGCCCTGGCTGGGATGATTTAGTTGGGGATTGGTCCTCCTCTGGGCATGGGATTGGACTAGATACCTCCTGAGGTCCCTTCCAACCCCGATATCCTAGGATTCTATGATCATTTGGCCAACAACATGCAGCAAAGCACCCAACTAAGTTGCATGAATGCTCTTTAAACCACTCCTCAATTATACAGAGACACCAGCATATCTTCCCAGCTCTCAGCCTTGCACCTCAGAAATGTACCATCTTACACGGCTCACGGCCTTCTCTTGAAAAGTGTAAGCTCATTAATTAGTTCGCCACTTCATCAAAAATAAAGGGGACATGCACCAGCCTTTGTCATGTGAGCAACTTTCCCAAGCACTTTGGACAAACTCAGGAGTAAGTATAAAATAGTAAAATAAGTTTATTAACTACAGAAAGTTAGATTTTAACTGAGTATAAGTGTTCGTCACAGAGGTCAAAAGTGGTTACAAAACAAATGAAAATAGACTCCCAGTCTAAACTCTAATTTGAATATACTGAGCAAGAATTGGATCAAACAGCTTTTCTCATCACTGCTTGCTCAAGGCAATGTTGAGTTCTTAATACACAGACTGAATTCCCTCTCAGCCTGGGACCAATCTCTGCAGTTCAAATTCTGAGTCTTCCAGACAATCTTCCAGGTGTTGAGATTGGGGAAGAGACAGGCCACGTGGGGGTGTATTTGACTCTCATACATATTTTTTCTCCAGCTGCTAGGTCGATTCTTGCCATGATGCTGGGGTTAGTTAGCCCCCAATATGGAGCAGCAGTTTGCCTCCTGCACCTTGTGGTAGGCGTGTCACAGCTCCTTGACTTTGACCCCGCACGGCAGTGTGTCCCTGTCATGGCCCCTTTCTATCATGCATCACGAAATCTGCGTGCACACCTCAGGAGTTACACCGCAGAAAGCTGCTTTCCTCTTATTTACCCTATGTTCTTCTGTTGTTACAGAGGGGAAAAGACATTTTTCCCTATCCCTTCCCTATTCCTGCTCTTTGTTATACTTCTATATATTTTAAGGGAGGAAAACGGCCGTAAAAATATCTGCCTTCAGGAAAACCTGAAGCAACAGCACTCTGATGAACTGTGACAACTGGGAATGAAACAATATGGGGAACTTGATGACTAACAATATGGGGAACTTGATGACTAACAATTGTTTTTAAATGGGGGAACAGTATAACTGTGATGCTCAGGCTTTGTTTAGACTAGGACATGTGATGGAGTTTAGGTCAGGTCAAGGGGAAAGCTAATGCCAACCACTGCACCTCGGCTGCATCTGCACGACAACTGTAATTGTCTTTTAACACCAAGATCACTAACTTGAGCAGCCAACGCCATGTACAGTCCTAGTGGATGTAAGGCACGGGTACTTTTTGCCTCAGTGTAGCTTGTTGGGAACAAACCTCTCTCCCCCACCTGGAGCTGATGAACATTCCTGGCTGGAGGGACACACGCTCCTTTGACCCAAAAGGAAAGGAGTTGATAGAAAACATCACAGGACTGACCCCAAAGAAGTGTGAGCTGCAAAAGGCAGGAGCAGGCAACTCATCTGGGGGAGCTGAGTAACCACGGTGAAGATGGGGCACAGATCACTAAGTGGGAATTAGCAAATGTGATTGAAAAGAATTTGGTCAGCCCTAGTCAAGGCATTTGTTACAGATCAGTCCCATGTGGATTTTCTGATGTCTAATAAGGGTTGAGCTCCGATTGAAGCGTTTCCCACACTCAGAGCACGTGTAGGGTCTCTCCCCTGTGTGGATTCGCTGATGTGTGATAAGGGCTGAGCTTTGATTGAAGTGTTTCCCACACTCAGGGCATCCATAAGGTTTCTCACCCGTATGGATTCGCTGATGTATGATAAAGTATGAGCTCCGATTGAAGCGTTTCCCGCACACAGAGCATCCATAAGGCTTCTCACCTGTGTGGATTCTTCTATGTGTGGTCAGTACAGAGCTCCGATTAAAGCTTTTCCCGCACTCAGAGCACGTGTAGGGGGTCTCTCCTGTGTGCGTTCTCTGATGTGTGGTAAGGGCTGAGCTATAACGGAAGCATTCCCCACACTCAGAGCATGTGTAGGGTGCGTCTCCCGTGTGGATTCGCTGATGTGTGATCAGGTTTGAGCTCCGATTGAAGCTTTTCCCACACTGAGAGCATGTGTAGGGCCTCTCCCCTGTGTGGATTCGCTGATGTGAGAGGAGGGATGAACTGTCAATGAAGTGCTTCCCACACTCAGGGCATCCATAAGGTTTCTCACCCGTGTGGATTTTCCGATGTGTAATAAGGTGTGAGCTCTGCTTGAAGTGTTTCCCACACTCAGGGCATCCGTAAGGTTTCTCACCCGTGTGGATTTTCCAATGTGTAATAAGGTGTGAGCTCTGCTTGAAGTGTTTCCCACACTCAGGGCATCCATAAGGTTTCTCACCCATGTGGATTTTCCGATGTGTAATAAGGTGTGAGCTCTGCTTGAAGTGTTTCCCACACTCAGGGCATCCGTAAGGTTTCTCACCTGTGTGGATTCTCTGATGTCTGAGAAGGTCCGAGCTCCCTTTGAAGCTTTTCCCACACTCGAGGCATGTGTAGCATGTTCCTTCCAAGTTCATTCTCTCACGTGTAATAAGGTCTGACTGGCTACCGAAGTTTTCCTCTGGCCTCTGCTGACTCTCACAGGCTTTTGTTTCTTCTGGGTGTGCACAACTCCCAGAATCATTCCCTTTGGACCTTCCTGACAACATCCCATGGGCTTCTACTCGCTCAGCCTCTTCCTCCTGGGGTTCCTCCTCGTTTTCACTCACCATCCGAACACCTGACAGGAGACCGAGAGAATCCAGACATAAGTCTCTGCCTGCGCCAGAGAGAAAGGAAATCTCAGAGAGAAGAATGGAAAAGGGATGAAGGAACCAAAATGTGTACAGGACAGATCAAACCTATCAGGGAGCTGATTTTCCCTTCAACCTTCCCCAGAGGAGAGAAACGAAGGGATCAGTTCTGGGTCCGTATCTCAGAAGAAATCTCAGGGGACAGCGAGATTGGGAGGGACCTGCTGCCAGTTGTCAGTCAGGATAGGTGGGAAGCCATGAGTGACCTCTGCCTAATGATTCCACATCTGCAGGGAACAATCCTGAACTTGGAGAGCTCACAAGGTCTTTGTAGGGCATCCCAAATGTTTCCTGTATTCACTGACAGTTTTGGGGTTGGTTTAACCAATGCCTCACCTATGAAGGCAGCTCTCGGGAGCACTTTTTTCTTAGATCCATGAAGGTCTGGGACGCACGACTCCTCCCCTCGTTCCAGCTGCGAGATCACATCAGTTCTGGAAACTGGAAACCCTGCTCAAGGCAAAGAAAACAAGGGAGGTCAGTGGAATTTGTGGGATACTTGTCACAAAGAATATTCCATGCTTTTAAGCCCAGCTCACTTTGAAGTAGTAACGTCCCAAAGCCGGCTTCCTTGGCTCAAAGGGCCAGGAGATGATGATTATCAATCATATTCATTACATTAGTGCCTAAGGGCCAACTAACAGTGGGTCCTCATTTTGCTAGGCACAGTACAAACCGAGAAGCGTTGATGGCCTGTGTCCTGAAGAAGTTTCAATCTAAATAGACAAGGCAGACACAGAATGGGGGAAGGGGTACAACCCACCAGCAGAGTGAACTCCGTGAAGGCAGAGTGGCAGATCTGATCAACACAGGCCTAGATCTTGAGACGATCGGATTTAATGTTACAACCAGGGCCAGTGTTTTCCGGAAATTGTCGCTAAGACTGCATTTTTTCCCAAAATTACTCTTTGTTTGTGGAATCACCGTTAATATCCGGAATTGATGATCAGAGGGTGGGTGGGGCATGCAGGGTCACAATCCCCCAGATTTCTCCCTGGAGACACCCGTCTCCTCCCCAGGGCACAGGCTGGCTGCGGTTGAGACTTGATGCCAATTTCTTCCCTCCTCATACAAGTCTGGGATCAGCAGTGGGACGCCAGGCTCTCTCATCATACTGCAGAGAGGACGGCACTCACAGCTGCTCGCGGCCGTGTCCACAGCACCTCTCCCCTGCTCACCTCCCCTGTACACAGCTGGTTCATGCCCCGTCTCTCCAGCGCACAGCTGGCTCTAGGCTCTCAATGTCCAGTATCTGAGCCCCACCGCCCCCACACAGCCGGCTCCTGTCCCCTCCCCCCAAGGCACTTTCAGGCTTTAAAGGATTAGATATTGCTCACGTTTGGCAATTACTCTCTTTTCATTGCCTGCAAACTCTTATCTGTATATCTAAGCCAGCCCTTGAAAGCATGAATTCTTCACAGACTATGATGCCGAGATGCGCCACATGAAGGGCTGCGGGATGGGTTTCCTGTGCAAGCTGGTATCACTACAGGGTGATGAATGCCAGATCTCAAGGCTGGTTATGCAGAGCTCCACCATTTGAAGCTTTACCCAACGCAGAAAGGGGTAGGGACGGATTTCCCCTCATTCAGGAGACTGAAGACGACAGACTTTTGGGGGATAAACAGCTGAGTTTGAGCTGACTGAGGGGGGTCTTTCTGGGCTACAAACTCACAGGACCTGATAACCACCAAGAGGTAACCCTTTAAGAAAGGTTTTAATACACTTTGGAACCCATCAGGGATTCCCATGAGGACCGCTGAGGGAATGAAGGGAAACACGCATTTGGATGCTCTTCTTCTTTTATGAGAACGGGAACAGGAAGGGCAGGGATATCACTGAATGCAGGATCTCAGCAGTACTAGGTGTCAGGATAGCACCATATTGCAGCCCATTGGAAAACATAATCCCAACTACACATATAAAATGATGGGCTCTAAATGAGCTGTTTCCACTCAACAGAGGGATCTTGGAGTCACTGGGCACACTTCTCTGAAAACATCAACTCAGTGTGCCACGGCAGTCAAAAAGCAAAGAGAATGTTGGGAATCATTCTGAAATGGATAGATAAGAAGACAGAAAATATCATATCGCCTCCATATAAACCCATGGTACACCCACATCTCGAATAGTGCCTGCAGATGTGGTTGCCCCATCTCAAAAAAAGATATATTTGAATTGGAAAAGGTTCAGGAAAGGGCAACCCAAATGATTAGAGGTATGAAACTCTTCTGTACGGGGAAAGATTAAAAAGACCGGGACTATTCAGCTTGGAAAAGAGACAAAGGGGGGATATGAGAGAGGTCTATAAAATCAAAACTGCCGTGGAGAAAGTAAATAAGGACGTGTCATTTACTCCTTCTCAGAACACAAGGACTAGGAATCACCCAATCAAATTAATAGGCAGCAGGTTTATAAGAAACAAAAGGAAGTATTTCTTCACACAACGCACAGTCAACCTGGGGAACTCCTTGCCAGAGGACGTTGTGAAGGCCAAGATTATAATAGGGTTACAAAAAAAAAACAAAAAACACCATGAGAAATCTATTGAGGACAGGTCCGTGAATGGTTATTAGCCAGGATGGGCAGGGATGGTGTCCCTAACTTCTGTTTGTCATAAGCTGTGAATGGGTGACAGGAGATGAATCACTCCATGATTCCCTGTTCTGTTCATTCCCTATGGGACACCCGGCGCTGGTCACTGTCGGAAGACAGGACACTGGGCTAGATGGACCTTTGGTCTGTACCAGTGTGGCCATTCTTAAATACTAGGGAATCTAATGAGTCCAGTGCAATGGGAGGGAGTAGGAAAATCCCTGGGTGTGGAGAACACTGGGAAATTAGAAACTATCATTCAGAAGCAACAGACTCTAAATAGTCTAGACAAGCAGAATGTGAAAAATAAGAATCGGGGTCATGTGACTTCAGGAATGAGGGACTCAAAAAACCAAGTCTGCAGAGAAGAGAGATTGTGGCTATTGCACATGGGGATGGGGGGAGCAACTCTCCAGGTCTCAAGGATTTTCACCAGCAACCGAGGCCATTGTCCCATGCACGGGGCAATCCGGAGCAGTGAGGAGTTGTGTCATCTGTAATCCTGGCTGAGTTTCAATGCTCTGCTGCTGGAGCTCCCTTGTCTGGATTCCCCCAGCCACCATTCAAGGTCTGTGTGATCAGTAACCCTGGACCATCTGCTCTGACCCCAGCAGCCTGCTTCTTACACCCCAAGAACATTCTGGTCTGGGTGGAGAAGGCTCAGGGTTTGAGAGAAGGCCAGGGGTAGGAAGCTTCTGTTCGTTATGCTGGATCTAACCCCCCCTTTTACTTGTGCAAACAGGAAATATTTGACACTGTGCGATTCTGCTCCTGTGCTCTCTTCCCACAGCGTTCAGCAGCAGGGGAGGGTCTCTGGTCGTGTGTGTGTCACTGGCATGCTGGGGTGATGCTGGAAGAGGACAGAGCAGAGGTGGCATTGTGGGGGTGGCGTGAACCTCATCTCTTCCGTTCCCCTTCCACGAACCGAGGGGACAGGAACCCTTACCCAGCGAGGTCACATTCTCATAGGTCTCCTGCATGACGTCTCTGGAGAGGGCTCTCTGAGAGGGGTCCAGCAGAGCCCCCTCTTCCCTGGTGAAATACACAGCCAGCTCCTCGAAGGTCACCGGCCCCTGAAAGAGCAAGAGCCCCCCACTCAGGACCTGCTGCCCCACTCACGGCCCCACTATTCGTGGGGGAGAGGTGCCAATCAAACGGAAACTCTGGGTGGACCGCAGCCAACAGAGTCCCACCCCCACGCGCTCAGAGCACCCAGGAAACACCAGGGGGAGGGGGCAAAGAGACACCCCTCCTCTCTCCCAGCAGATCCATCACACACCTACTAGCCAAAGACTGATACCGGAGATGCTGCCCCGAGCAGGGTCTAGGGAGAGATCTCTTGTAGGAAGCCCAACACCCTCCTCCTTGTGAAAAGAAAAGGAGGACTTGTGGCACCTTAGAGACTATCCAATTTATTTGAGCATAAGCTTTCGTGAGCTACAGCTCACTTCATCGGATGCAAACTGTGGAAAGTGTAGAAGATCTTTTTATATACACACAAATCGTGAAAAAAATACCTCCTCCCACCCCACTCTCCTGCTGGTAATAGCTTATCTAAAGTGATCACTCTCCTTACAATGTGTATGATAATCAAGGTGGCCCATTTCCAGCATAAATCCAGGGTTTAAAAAGAACGTCAGGGGGGGGGGGCAGGAAAAAACAAGGGGAAATGGGTTACCTTGCAAAATGACTTAGCCACTCCTAGAGCTGGATATGAAGCAGGGGAATCTCCCCTCACCCTGACTGGTGGCTTCCCCCTTCGTATTTCAAGGCACACGCTGGTTAGTTGGGTGAGGCTCCAGCACTAGGAGTCTGGTCCTTTTTCCCAGCCCCAGCCCCATCTAAGTAGGTTATTTTCTCTTCACCAGATTGAAGCATTTCCACCTCCGAACCTCATGGGTCTCTTCCTAGAATCTAGGCCACTTATTAAACAACTCCCAACAGGTCTGCCACCCCCTGGCCTCCTCCCTTTCTCCACGCCGTGCATTTCCTGCCCCGCTCCAACCTCCAAACCAGACGGTGCAAACCTTCCCCTCTCCCGTGTATTTGCTGTCCCTCTCCCTCCTGCAGGAACAGATCAGAACCCCCTCAATAATCCCTACCTGAGCTGGCTCCTCTGCAGCCATGTCGCTCCCTTGTCCCATGGGAGGACGGGATGAACCGGAAAGAAACATGAGCGTCGTTCTGCAACCTGGCCGGGCAAGAAGGGCTGTTGTGGAAGTTTAGGAACTGGCATTAGTTCATTTCACATCACGCTTCCCCCAGGCTCTTTCCTTGCAGAGCGAGATCCGAGATTCTGCCGTGCTGAGAAAATGCTCAATCTCTGGATTACAGCAGAGACCTGGCCCCTCCTGCCCGGCTAAGCTCACGGACACACTTTTAACCTCCTTTCTCCCTCCCGCATCCCAAAACAAAGTCTCTGAACGCAATCCTAGAAAAAAGCAGAACCAAAGGAGTCCCTTTCGAGGATTCCCTCTGACACTGACCCCACGGCAGCCACACCCCAGCAGGAGGGACATGGAGTCAGGAACTGGGTTTTCCTCTGTCTCATCGTCATCTTGTCCACAGGAAAGTGATTCTCCCCACACTGCAGTAATACATCTGTCTGGGCAGATGAGAGAGCTGGAAATCTCTTTCAAAACTCTTATCCCACGGACCCTGTCAGTCTCTCTCTCTCTATGCCTGTCTGCTAGGAAACTCTCATTCCTGGGTTGTTTGCTCCCCCATGGCTGGATTTGCTCCTGCAAATGGCAGGAGAAATGGGGTGGGGGCTCTTTGTGTACAGTCATTTTATAGTCCTTCACTGCCTGCCTGGGATTTCCCCATTGCCTGCCTAGGACCACCACCTGCCCTCCACCAGGATCTGCCAGCCCATTTGCCTGGGACCCCCTCCTCCTCCCAGCAGGACCTCCTGATGCTTTCCAGGAGGACCCCTCACTCTGCGCCAGGGACCGCCCCACCACAGCGCTGTGCACTGGGCATGGCAATGGTCCCAGGAGCCAGCTGGGCAATCCCAGACAGAGACCCTGGCACAGCACCAGGTAGCGTCTACTCCCCTGCCCCACCTGCCCAAGAGACACCCACCCCCACTGGTCTGCAGCCAACAGGCCCCCAGCAATACCCACCTCCAGGACCCATAGCCTTAGGGCTGAGCACATCAGAACTACCCCCCGAAACCCCAAATCCTCCAGAACCCACCAACCTGACTAGGGTCCCCCGTGCCCAGCCACCCAGAGGCCTCCCCCTACCACAATGTCCCTTCAGCTCCCGCTGCAATCTCCCCACACAGACACCTGCCTCCCCCAGCAACAGTGTTCCCTCACAGTGTCTGGTAAGTGGATAGAAAGTTATCACCACCCCCTGCTGGCCAGTCACACAGGAAGAGGGAGCCCGCGGGGACGCCTCTTTAACAGGAGAAGGGAAGCCATGGAGGGCCAAAATAAGTAAGACATTTCCATACTCTGTCACTAGCAAATAATGGCCACTGTGGATCCACCCCAGAGTTGGCTACATCTTTGCACTGCAGGAAGCCCCCCCTCACGGAGACCCTTTGTCATCGGGTTTGGGATACTTCTGGACCCACGCTGCACTCAGAGGGACCTCCTCATCCCGTGCCGGCTGGAGAAAAGAAAAGGGTCCAGCCAACTCTCCTGTTACCAAATGGGAACCACCCATCCCCCAAACAGGGGGAGGCCCCTGGCTTTGATGGGTATTCAATATATGGCTAGTCTCTTTTATCAGCAAACATTTTTTACAGAGAGAAAGGAGGGAACAAATGATTCTCAAAGGAGAGGGAAAGATGATCATTGTTGCAGGGGGGTTAATTTCCCAACCAGGATGGAGAAGGACTCAGGGCGACAGGTTCCCCCCAAGGAAGGACAAGTTGCTAGGATTTACAGACATGGGGAACAGCCCCAAACCGAAGAGGATTTTTAATTGACATTTGATAATGACATCGTAAGAGGGAAACCTGAGATTTGAGATCAGTGTTCAGAAATGAAAGGGAAAGGGTGGAAATCTGAGGGATTTTGGATTCATTTATGCAAATTATAGAGAGGAAAGTGGAAAATGAGAGGGATTTTATAGCAGTTGTTGATAGGAGGTAAAAGCTGAGTGTATTTCCCACCACTATTTGGTCAATGAATAGAGCGGAAATGGGCAATGTTGGCAAACGTTTTAGATCCATATTCAGGAATCTGAGAAAAGGTGTCAATCTGAGATTTTCGTCGTAATTTATAATTACAGAGACAGGGAAAGCTCTCAGGGGCATATTCAATTAGAAGTAGACAACTAGAGTAAAAGTGGGGCAAACGTTGAGGGTATTTTTTAGGAATCTTTGAGACGTACAGAGAAAACGTGTCACAAACTACGCAACTGAGAACATGGGATAAACGCCAAGACCGGGGCAGCTTTTATGTGGCTATTAAAGAACTAGCTGGAAAAGGGGGACCGTTTGTGATGTAAAATCCAGCCTGTCCAATACATAAACAGAGAGTGATGGTCTCCCCCCCCCACGGCCCCCGTTCACCTGGGCAGCAGGGAGCCCTCTGAGGGGCTGACTGAAGGGGGCGGGGCGGGGAGCTGGAGGGCTCCCTGGGGGCGGGGAGGGGGCGGCAGTGGGGGATGGGCAGGTGGAGGGCAGAGAGTCACTTTCCTGCCCCCCCGCCCAGCGCTCCCCCCCGGAGTCTCCCACTCACCGGGGCGGGTCCCAGCTAGACAAAGGCCCCCCCGGCCGGGCACGGGGGGGGGGGTTAATGACGGGCCCCACCCCGCACAGACCCCGGATGAGAGCCGCAGTTGCTCCTCCTACAGATCCGACACGAGGCAGCGCCTGGTCTGCTCCAAGCCCCGCCCCCAGACGCTGCCCCGCCCCCGGTCTGCTCCAGGCCCCGAACCCTGGCGCTGCCCCGCCCCTGGTCGACTCCGGGCCCTGCCCCCAGGCGCTGGCTCGTGTCGGTTCTCTCGGAGCAGCAGCTGCGGCTCCTCTTCGGGGTCTGTGCTGGGGGGGCTTTGTTCAGCTGGGACCCGACCTGGTGAGTGGGAGACCCCGCGCTGGGGGGAGCGCTGGTGGGGGGGCAGGAAAGTGACTCTCTGCCCCCGGCACGGCTGGGATTGGGGGGGCAGAGACTGGGGCCCGGCGGGCGGGGTCCCTTGGGGGGTGTTGGGGGGAGAAGCCGGAGTTGCGGCGGGTGGGGGTTGAACTGTCTCTGTGCAACCAGGAAATTACCGGGGGGGAAGTGGGGGGCGGCGGGGGACTTAATTGGATCCCCTTCCCCCCCCACGGGCACAAATGCCCCCCAGTTTTCCCCTTTTCCCTCTCGGTAGCTCCCACGTGGTTGTAAACTCCCCCCCACCCCCCCCCCATTGATCCGCTCTCTCGTCTTCCCTGATCCCCCCCGTCTCTCCCTCCTCCTCACATGTCCATTGAAACTCCCCTCCCGTAGGGGGGGCGGGATTTCCCTCCCTCCCGCCCCCCGTTTTATCCGCAGCGATTTGTCCCGCTGTCGGTGGGAAGTTGGAGCCCGGAGCCATCCCCCAACCTGGCTGCCCCGGCGTGGGGGTGGGAGGAGACGCCGGGTCTCTGCCGGGGCGGGGAAGGGAGGGGACGTGTCCCGCATGGGGCTGGCCCCGATCCCGGCTTCCCAGTCCCACTTGCTGCCCCCAACTGCCGCACCGTTGCCCCCAGCCCCCACCTGCCCCCCACCTGCCAATCCCCCACTACCGCCCCCTCCCCTCCCCCAGGGAGCCCTCCAGCTCCCCCCCGCCCCCTCCAGTCAGCCCCTCAGAGGGCTCCCTGCTGCCCAGGTGAACGGGGGCCGTGTGGGGGGAGATCATCACTCTCTGTTTATGTATTGGACAGGCTGGATTTTATATGACAAACGGTTCCCCTTTTCCAGCTAGTTCTTTAATAGCCACATAAAATCCCCCCCGGTCTTGGCGTTTATCCCATGTTCTCAGTTGTGTAGTTTGTGACACGTTTTCTCTGTAGGTCTTGTTGCCGGCACCCAGTGCCGAGAGGCTGAACAACAGCTTGAGTTGGTTCGTTACCCGGTGTGCTGCACCCAATAATCACAACGGGGTGGAGAAGCAGAAAAGTTTATTTGAAGCTTCAAAAAGGTACAGGGAGATTTGAATCTCAAATCCTGTACAACAAAGCAGGAAGTTACACAGGCTTTTACACATCCTTTTTTTTAGCATACTTATTCAATAGTAAGCTGCTCCAAGTATCCATATAGCCAGCCAATCCAGTTCCCAGCTAGTTCCCTGATTTTCTGTATTATTTGTTAAACTATATATAAAGCTGCTTTATTTAGCATTGGTTTTTTATATTTTTTTTGTTTGGCCTTGCTTAGTTTTAGGCAGTTTAACTCTGCAACATACTGTTGCAGATTTTTAGCATAACTGCTGTGTATGCCTCCAAGCGGGGGGGTGGGGGGCGGCAAGGACACTTGGGCCTAGCGCGCAGAGCTGCTGCAAGTGCCTCCAGGCAGGAGGGGGGCCAAGGACACTGGGGCCTAGCGCGAGGGGGCTTCATTAACATTTGTGGTTTTTTATTTTTTTGAGTTACTTAGTGGCCATGCCCCAGTGTTCCCAACAGTCTCAAAGATTCATAAAAAAGTTTGCCCCACTTTTACTCTAGTTATCTACTTCTAATTGAATATGCCCCTGAGAGCTTTCCCTGTCTCTGTAATTATAAATTACGACGAAAATCTCAGATTGATACCTTTCCTCAGATTCCTGAATATGGATCTAAAACGTTTGCCAACGTTGCCCATTTCCTCTCTATTCATTGACCAAATAGTGGTGGGAAATACACTCAGCTTTTACCTCTGTGACGAAGTGGGACTGTTCTTAATGTTTCCTCTGAATAGTGTGGGGGTGCCTCAGTTTCCCCTATGAAGTTCTTAAGTATCTAGGTGGTGGGATAAGGGTGTATGATCATAGCAGAGCCCTAGAGGGCATGTGTGTGCAGGAGTCTGGACACAGAGAATGGCCAAAACCCAGTTTCCTGGCCACTGATGGCCTGGGCCCTTCCCCCCTGCAAGGTGAGAGCTAAAGGGTTGGAGAACAAAGGAATCAGGTGACCTCCTGGCCCCGGAAAGGAACAAAGCCCAGCGGAGGAGGGGCTGGAGGGAGTTTCAGTTTGGGGCTGTCTGGGACATGGAGTGAAGGGCAGACGTGGTTGTCTGGCTCACTGCCCCCCCCGCAAAATGGCCCCAGCTGAGGGGTCCTGTTCTCTGCACCTGCAAGCTCTGGTTTAGACCATGTTCCTGTCATCTAATAAACCTTCTCTTTTACTGGCTGGCTGAGAGTCACGTCTGACTGCGAAGTTGGGGTGCAGGACCTCTGGCTTCCCCAGGAGCCCTGCCTGAGCGGACTCGCTGTGGGAAGTGCACGGAGGGGCAGAGGAGGCTGAATGGTCCGAGGTCAGACCCAGGAAGGTGGAAGCTGTGTGAGCTGTGTGTCCTGCAGACAGGCTGCTCCCAGAAAGGCGACTGCCCCAGAGTCCTGCCCGGCTTCATGGGGAGCAGTTCCAGAGCATAACCCAGGGACTCTGTGACAACCTCCTATCAACAACTGCTATAAAATCCCTCTCATTTTCCACTTTCCTCTCTATAATTTGCATAAATGGATCCAAAATCCCTCAGATTTCCACCCTTTCTCTTTCATTATGAACACTGATCTCAAATCTCAGGTTTCCCTCTTAGGATGTCATTATCAAATGTCAATTAAAAATCCTCTCGAGTTTGGGGCTGTTCCCCATGTCTCTAAATCCTAGCAACTTGTCCTTCCTTGGGGGGAACCTGTTGCCCTGAGTCCTTCTCAATCCTGGTTGGGAAATTAACCCCCCTGCAACAATGATCATCTTTCCCTCTCCTTTGAGAATCATTTGTTCCCTCCTTTCTCCCTGTTAAAAATGTTTGCTGATAAAAGAGACTAGCCATATATTCAATACCCATCAAAGCCAGGGGCCTCCCCCTTTTTGGGGGATGGGTGGTTCCCATTTGGTAACAGGAGAGTTGGCTGGACCCTTTTCTTTTCTCCAGCTGTCACGGGATGAGGAGGTCCCTGTGAGTGCAGCGTGGTCCAGAAGTATCCCAAACCCCATGACAAAGTGTCTCCGTGAGGGGGGGCTTCCAGCAGTGCAAAGCTGTAGCCAACTCTGGGGTGGATCCATGGTGGCCATTATTTGCTAGTGACAGAGTATGGAAATTTCTCAGTTATTTTGGCCCTCCATGGCTTCTTTTCTCCTGTTAAAGAGGCGTCCCCCTGGGCTCCCTCTTCCTGTGTGACTGGCCAGCAGGGCGTGGTGATAACTTTCTATCCACTTGTCAGACACTGTGAGGGAACACTGTTGCTGGGGGGGTGCATGTCTGTGTGGGGAGATTGCAGCGGGAGCTGAAGGGACATTGTGGTAGGGGGAGGCCTCTGGGTGGCTGGGCAGGGGGAGCCCTAGTCAGGTTGGTGGGTTCTGGAGGGTTTGGGGTTTCGGGGGGTAGTTCTGATGTGCCCAGCCCTAAGGCTATGGGTCCTGGAGGTGGGTATTGCTGGGGGCCTGTTGCCTGCAGACCAGTGGGGGTGGGTGTCTCTTGGGTGAGTGGGGCAGGGGATTAGACGCTGCCTGGTGCTGTGCCAGGGGCTCTGTCTGGGATTGCCCAGCTGGCTCCTGGGACCATTGCCATGCCCAGTGCACAGCGCTGTGGTGGGGCGGTCCCTGGCACAGAGTGCGGGGTTCTTGTAAAGTGTCAGGGGGTCCTGCTGGGAGGAGGAGGGGGTCCCAGGCAAATGGGCTGGCAGATCCTGGTGGAGGGCAGGTGGGGGTCCTAGGCAGGCAATGGGGAAATCCCAGGCAGGCAGTGAGGGACTATAAAATGACTCTACACAAACAGCCCCCCACCCCATTTCTCCTGCCATTTGCAGGAGCAAATCCAGCCATGGGGGAGCAAACAACCCAGGAATGAGAGTTTCCTAGCAGACAGGCATAGAGAGAGAGAGACTGACAGGGTCCGTGGGATAAGAGTTTTGAAAGAGATTTCCAGCTCTCTCATCTGCCCAGACAGATGTATTACTGCAGTGTGGGGAGAATCACTTTCCTGTGGACAAGATGACGATGAGACAGAGGAAAACCCAGTTCCTGACTCCATGTCCCTCCTGCTGGGGTGTGGCTGCCGTGGGGTCAGTGTCAGAGGGAATCCTCGAAAGGGACTCCTTTGGTTCTGCTTTTTTCTAGGATTGCGTTCAGAGACTTTGTTTTGGGATGCGGGAGGGAGAAAGGAGGTTAAAAGTGTGTCTGTGGGCCTAGCCTGGCAGGAGGGGCCAGGTCTCTGCTGTAATCCAGAGATTGAGCATTTTCTCAGCACGGCAGAATCTCAGATCTCGCTCTGCAAGGAAAGAGCCTGGGGGAAGCGTGATGTGAAATGAACTAATGCCCGTTCCCAAACCTCCACAACGGCCCTTCTCTCCTGATCAGGCTGCAGAACGACGCTCACGTTTCGTTCCGGTTCATCCCGTCCTCCCATGGGACAGGGGAGTGACATGGCTGCAGGGGAGCCAGCTCAGGTAGGGATTATTGGGGGTGTTCTGATTTGTTCCTGCAGGAGAGAGAGGGCCAGCAAATACACAGGAGAGGGGAAGGTTTGCACCGTCTGGTTTGGAGGTTGGAGCGGGGCAGGAAATGCACAGGGTGGAGAAAGGGAGGAGACCAGGGGGTGGCAGACCTGCTGGGAGTTGTTTAATAAGTGGCCTAGATTCTTGGAACAGACCCATGAGGTTCGGAGGTGGAAATGCTCCAATTTGGTGAACAGAAAATAACCCACATAGATGGGGCTGGGAAAAAGGAGCAGACTCCTAGTGCTGGAGCCTGACCCAACTAACCAGTGGGTGCCTTTAAATATGAAGGGGGAAGCCACCAGTCAGGCTTAGGGGAGATTGTCCTACCTCATATCCAGCTCCTCACAAGGAGGAGGGTGTTGGGCTTCCTACAAGAGATCTCTCCCTAGACCCTGCTTGGGGCAGCATCTCCGGTATCAGTCTGTGGCTAGTAGGTGTGTGATGGATCTGCTGGGAGAGAGGAGGGGTGTCTCTTTGCCCCCTCCCCCTGGTGTTTCCTGGGTGCTCTGAGCGGGGTGGGGGTGGGACTCTGTTGGCTGCGGTCCATCCAGAGTTTCCGTTTGATTGGCTCCTCTCCCCCACGAATAGTGGGGCTGTGAGTGAGGCAGCACGTCCTGAGTATGGGGCTCTGGCTCTTTCAGGGGCCGGTGACCTTCGAGGAGGTGGCTGTGTATTTCACCAGGGAGGAGGGGGCTCTGCTGGACCCCGCTCAGAGAGCCCTCTCCAGAGACGTCATGCAGGAGACCTGTGAGAATGTGACGTCGCTGGGTAAGGATTCCTGTCCCCTCGGTTCTTGGAAGGGGAACGGAAGAGATGAGGTTCACGCCACCCCCACAATGCCACCTCTGCTCTGTCCTGTTCCAGCATCACCCCAGCATGCCAGTGACACACACACAACCAGAGACCCTCCCCTGCTGCTGAACGCTGTGGGAAGAGAGCACAGGAGCAGAATCGCACAGTGTGAAATATCTCCTGTTTGCACAAGTAAAACGGGGGGTTAGGTCCAGCATAACGAACAGAAGCTTCCTACCCCTGGCCTTCTCTCAAACCCTGAGCCTTCTCCACCCAGACCAGAATGTGCTTGGGGTGTAAGAAGCAGGCTGCTGGGGTCAGAGCGGCTGGTCCAGGGTTACTGATCACACAGACCTTGAATGGTGGCTGGGGGAATCCAGACAAGGGAGCTCCAGCAGCAGAGCATTGAAACTCAGCCAGGATTACAGATGACACAACTCCTCACTGCTCCGGATTGAACTGTGCATGGGACAATGGCCTCGGTTGCTGGTGAAAATCCTTGAGACCTGGAGAGTTGCTCCCCACATCCCCATGTGCAATAGCCACAATCTCTCTTCTCTGCAGACTTGGTTTTTTGAGTCCCTCATTCCTGAAGTCACATGACCCCGATTCCTATTTTTCACATTCTGCTTTTCTAGACTATTCAGAGTCTGTTGCTTCTGAATGATAGTTTCTAATTTCCCAGTGTTCTCCACACCCAGGGATTTTCCTACTCCCTCCCATTGCACTGGACTCACTAGGTTCCCTGGTATTTAAGAACGGCCACACTGGGACAGACCAAAGGTCCATCTAGCTCAGTGTCCTGTCTTCCGACAGTGACCAGCGCCGGGTGTCCCAGAGGGAATGAACAGAACAGGGAATCATGAAGTGATTCATCTCCTGTCACCCATTTACAGCTTATGACAAACAGAAGTTAAGGACACCATCCCTGCCCATCCTGGCTAATAACCAGTCATGGACCTGTCCTCAATAGATTTCTCATGGTGTTTGTTTGTTTTTTTTGTAACCCTATTATAATCTTGGCCTTCACAACGTCCTCTGGCAAGGAGTTCCCCAGGTTGACTGTGCGTTGTGTGAAGAAATACTTCCTTTTGTTTCTTATAAACCTGCTGCCTATTAATTTGATTGGGTGATTCCTTGTCCTTGTGGTCTGAGAAGGAGTAAATTACACTTCCTTCTTTACTTTCTCCACAGCAGACATGCTTTTATAGACCTCTCTCATATGCCCTCTTGTCTCTTTTCCAAGCTGAAAAGTCCCAGTCTTACATATCTCTCCTCATACAGAAGCTGCTTCATACTCCTAGTCCGGGTTTTTTTGCCCTTTTCTGAACCTTTTCCAATTGCAATGTATCTTTTTGGAGATGGGCCGACCACATCTGCACACAATATTCAAGATGTGGGCGTACCATGGATTTATATAGAGGCAAGTTATGTACTGTCTTATTATCTATCCCTTTCTTAATGATTCCCAACACCCTGTTCGCTTTTTGACTGCCTCTGCACCCTGAGTGGATGTTTTCAGAGAACTATCGACAATGACTCCAAGATCCCTCTCTTGAGTGGAAACAGCTAATGTAGACCCCATCATTTTATATGTATAGTTGGGATTATGTTTTCCAATGGGCTGCACTAGGTGCTATCCTGACAACTAGGACTGCTGAGATCCTGCATTCAGTGATATCCCTGCCCTTCCTGTTCCCTTTCTCCGCTGAACCCCACCAGCCCATTCTTAGTGTTCCCAGCTTCTCCAGGACTCTCTCATTGTGTCTGGACCTCTCTCTCTCTCTGCAAGAAGCAGTTCCAGGGAGACTTGTCCTCTGTCTGGAGTCTTCAACTTCTGGGACATGGATTTACTTTCTCTGTGTTTTAGGAGATGCTTTGAAATTGAGTGTCTGTGACATTAACCACAGTGCAATCTTGACTGGTTGAACAGCTGTTTCCCCTCAGTTGCCCAAGCTGGGGTGGCTTTTACACTGCTTTACTGTGAGAACAGCCACTCCTGGGCAGTTAACACCCAGTCTCCAGCATGTAACTCGCTGCCAGCTACACAGTATTGAGCGCTGTTAGTCAGCGACTCACGAATTACAGTGCACCACAGGAGAAGCCCAGAAAATTCTCTGGTCCCGGACTTTTGTGCATCTTTCACTGTCCAGCACACTACTGAATGACGCAAGGCCATATGAAGTCTGTCATTTCATCAGTGGAAAATGACACGTGCCAGCCTTGTTATCCCAAATGGATTTTCCAACACACTTTAATCCCAACACACTGGTTAGATGAAACAATAAAATGAGATGGCTAACTACCGGCAAAAAAACGATATTAATTGACTACAGGTAATGAGGTATAAAAGCCAGAATTGTTTACAAAAGAAATGCAAGATAAAACCCAAACTAACATCTAAGTTAACGAGCTAAAACGGATACAAAGCAAATGTTTCTCTCACCATATCCTGAGGCAGGCTGGCTGTCCTTTCAGCCAGAAGTCCCCCTAATTCGCCCCTGCTGCCAAGTTCAGTTTCTTCAGGAGCTGTCATGAGCAGAGGAAAAGGGGGAGAGAGAGAGTCTCAAGCATTTTCCTCCCCTCTTTTTATAATTCAGTCCTTTGTACGACAAACAACTTCAGTTCTCAGCTGAGTCATGGTGACCGGCTGTCTGTTGTAGATATGAGCTTCAAGTGGTCGCTGTGAAGGAATGTAAAAGTCTTCTTCACACCTTCCCCCTCCTGGAGAATGGCAATTTGACCAGCTGCTTGCCTTGCTGTCTCTGAGGAACTGGTCTGAGGGTGTTCCCCAGAATTGTAACTTTTTCACTAATATGATACAGTAAAATCTCATAATTTTACATAGTGTTGCTACACATATTTTAACAGGAGGATAATATTCTATAGATTATGCATTTTCAAATGATACCTCAAACAAGCCATACTATGTAAATAATTGATCATAGTTTTCTAGAAGAGTGAACATAGGGGTTGTGACAGGGTCAGGCCAGATGGCTAAGTAGGTCCCTTTTCCTTGGGTAAAGTAACAGAACAATCAGGAACCTTCTGGAGACCAGTAAGACAGGCTGATTAGAACACCTGCAGCCAATCAAGAAGCTACTTGAATCAATTGAGGCAGGCTAATCAGGGCACCTGGGTTTTAAAAAGGAGCTCACTTCAGTTAGTGAGGTGCGTGTGAGGAGCTGGGAGCAAGGGGCGTGAGGAGCTGAGAGTGAGAACATGGACTGTTGGAGGACTGAGGAGTACAAGCATTATCAGACACCAGGAGGAAGGTCCTATGGTGAGGATAAAGAAGGGGTTGGGAGGAGGGCATGGGGAAGTAGCCCAGGGAGTTGTCGCTGTCGCAGAGCTGTTCCAGGAGGCAGTCTAGACAGGTGCATTCCACAGGGCCCTGGGCTGGAGCCCGGAGTAGAGGGCGGGCCCGGGTTCCCCCCAAATCCTCCCAACTCCTGGTCAGACCCAGGAGTCGTCAACCTGGACTGTGGGTTCAGAGAAACGGCCAAGCTGAGGGCTGCCGTGAAGCTCCAAGGCGAGCAAATCCGCCAATAAGCGCAAGACCCACCAAGGTAGAGCAGGAACTTTGTCACAGGGGACAGACTGTGCCTGTCTGTGTGTGTTCCCAGCAGATATGTGGGTATTTCAATCCCTCATAAGCAGAGTGCTCAGCATCTTCAGGGACCCAGGGAGCTGGTCCTGGGTATTCACTGGTTTACTAGGTGTGACACTGTAGGGAATTGTGAGACTCTTTAATAATAATAATTAATAATAAAATTCCAATATGATGAAATTGCAATGAATCATGCTAGATATGCCATGTAAGGTGTCAGTGAAAATGCTATGATTTTCCAAGTATGATCATTTTGTTTCTATGTTTTGTACCACCTTTGTGTTGTGAGTTATAGACATGTAGGGTATATCTGTATTTCCAGACTTGTGCAGTGTTTCTGGGTGACACCCCCGGACAGACTGGCATCAGCACTGCCGAGCCTCTTCACTGGCCTGTCAAGGGTCATCAGCTGTACAATGAGCCCATGAAAAGAACCAAGGGGATACACCTATTGAGTCAGCAAGACATGCAGGGGTATGCCTGTGTACTGAGAACTCCAGGGCTTTTCCATGCCATGTGCTGTGAAGCTTGTGTTTGGGAGACAGGAAGTAGAAGCCACAAGGCAAAGGGAATAGAAAGGGCAGCTGCATCATCTTCATTTTCTCTTCAATCCGTCTTCCTACCTCTGGAGCAACTTCTCTGCAACCTGAAGCCTTGAACTAAGGACTGAATGACCCATCCAAGCTGTGGATATGTTCCAGACAGACTTTCAAGCCAGGAACTCACCAATACTGTGAAGAACCCGATATATAGATTTCTGAATGTATCTGACCTTTGCTTCTTTCCTTTAGTTTAGAGGCTAAAGGATTGGCTGGCAGCCTGGTATTTTGGGTAAGATCCAAACCTTTTTTTTAAGGTCAGGCTTGACAAAGCCCTGGCTGGGATGATTTAATTGGGGATTGGCCCTGCTTTGAGCAGGGGGTTGGACTAGATGACCTCCTGAGGTCCCTTCCAACCGTGAGATTCTATGGTTCTATGATTCAAACCTGTGCTGACCTGGTAATATGGCTGACCCTTTGGGGTCAGAACATTGTGTTTCTGTGACCAGAATTTTTAAATAAGCTCTCACTGTACCGAACACAGGTGCTGATTGGGAGTCAGAGAACTGGAATGCAATAAAGGGGGCTGTGTGATCTTTTTCAGCTTCTCAATAACCAGTGTGGGGGATCAGAAGCAGAGTTTGTGCGTGGTCGGTGATTTTAACTTCAGTGTTAGCCATCAGTTGTGGGAGCATCTTCTCTCCCTTTTTTAGCCTGCCCTGACCTTAGCGTTTTCAGTCAGGACTCCCCAAGGCACACCAGGTCACACTAAGCACTGAAGTTAAATTAATAGAATGTTTTGTTTTTTTTATGACAAAGTCTTATGCAATCACCTGAACTCCTTTGTTTTCTTTCATCTGAGCAGGGTTTCCCATTTCCAAACCTGATGTGTTTTCCCAGCTGGAACAAGGGGAAGAGCCATGGGTCTCAGAGCTCCAGGGTTCAGAGGAAAGACAGACCCTGAGAGCTCCCTGCAAAGGTGAGGAAACATGAAACCAACTCAGAATCTGTAAGTGCCTGAAGGAAACATATGGGATGCCCTACAAAGCCCTTGGGAGGTCACTCAGTTCATTATTATCCCTAGCAGGGGTCATAACCTCAGGGTAACTATAGCTCATGGCTTCCTGTAGATCCTAGCAGATATCAGGCAGTAGCTTCCTCCCTTCCCCCCATGAATTTGATGGGATGTGAAGGCTGAATTGATCCCCTCCTCTCTCCCATTTAGGGGAAGTGTTTGGAGGAGTTCAGTTCCTGTTTTTATTTGACCTCTCTCCAGCACTTTTTTTCGTTGGCCTTCCCCTTTCCATCCCTGTTTGAGGTTTCTGTCTCTATCACAGCAGGTGATGCGATGGCATGTGAGAAAGAGGAGCAGAATTCTCAGCAGGAAGATGCTGGGCAAGTGGATAAACACAGAGCATTATCACAAAGATCGGAAAGGAACGTGTCCAGGAGTCATGAGCAGGGAAAATCCTGTGAGATTCAGCACAGACCAGAGAGAGAGCAGGGAAATCGGCCAAGGGATAAAGTGGGTAAATTAATTTCCTATAGGGGAACTCAGAAGGACCTCAAGGAAAGCACAACACAGCAGGAAATCCTCAGGGGAAAGACAAAAAATGCATGCACTGAGTGTGGGAAAAACGTATATGACCAGTCAGCCCTTATAAAGCATCAGAGAATCCACGCAGGAGAGAGGCCCTATGAATGCCGTGAGTGTGGGAAAACCTTCTCTTGGCACTCAGCCCATGTTAGCCATCCAAGAATCTGCACAGGAGATCAACACCATAAAAACCTCTAGGGCTATCCGTACTTTTTTTTCTTTAATACTTTTCCTGATTCCCACATAGTAACTTTTAAAGTTGTTTGAACTGTTTGCAGCACTGTTATCCCTCAGCGTGTCCAAATGAGTGGCCCATTTTTGCCTTTTGCAGTTCACCATGTTCTGAGGTGGACCCATTTGTCCTTCCTATCTACTCCATTGTCTCATGAATAATTTGAGTGTGCCCTTCCTATCAGGAACCAGGGAGCATCACATCTATACCATTCCTCCTATTGCAAAATTATTGTTCGGAATCACCACTGATTCAGATTATATCATTGCCAGTTGTTCTCACGTTGCTCTGGGTTGTGCTGAAGAGCAGTTATATTGGGAACTTTCCCAATTATATTTAAAGGAAGAGGAGCAGGGGCAGGAAAAGAAGGGTCATTTCAGCCTCTGTGACACTGGAAGGAGATGGGGTGACTCAGAGATTCCCTCCTTCCCCATCACTCCAGACCTGTTAACTCTGCATGGCTCAGACAGGAGGGATCTTCATCACATTCTATCCCTCCACTTCTCAAAGTGTCACATGATGAAGCGTTCTCAGCTGTCTGTGCTTCGAGATGATGCTTTGACTTCTTTAATCCTATATCAGAGTTGCTATGACTGGAGATGAAAGTGTCAAAAACCTGGAAGGGGAATTCAAATGGATCCCAAGCACAGTGTGATCATTTGGAGTTTAAATCCCAGGTTCCATCAATTGGTAAAGCCACTTCTGGCAAGGGGGCTGTTTTGTCCCCCATTATGGGGGATGCTAGGTTACTAAAAAATTTTAAATAACCTAACTAATTCTATGGCATGGGGAATGGTCCCCTTCATGATGCAGATGTTGAGGAAATAGAAGTGGGTTTTTTATTGAATTTGTTTTTTGTAGGTGCTAAAAAAAAGTGTATGAAATGAAATCAGTGTTGGATATCTAATAGCTGCAGAAAAATAGCTAGTTTTGAATAGAAAGTCCAGCTCTGATAACTAACAGGCCTGTATCCAATCCCTTGCCTGGAATTGTGCCACCAAATTAAAGAAAAGCCGGGCATGTTTCAGGAAGCCATTCCTCACTAACACTGCTGAGATTTTGAGTGCTTTTGTAAAGGATTCTACTTCAGAGAAGTGTACATTTACCCTAACCAAGGCCAAGGATTTGGAAAGAACTGGGGTTGAATGAGTACACGCTCCGTTCTTGGTTTCCATCCCAGTAAAAGAAGCTATGGTGACCAAAGACCCAAGGAAAATTGTTTGTTTGTACAACTCACTGATTACAGATCCAAAGCATGCCAGGGTTAGATTGAGAACAATCATCCTTCACCATTTGGATCCAAAGAGAGAGAGTGCTTCATAGGACATTCCCTCCTCGTGGATTCCAAACTGGGTACCTGATTGGGTAATGTCAAAGTCAGATTCAGGACTCACATAATTTGTCAGACCACTCTGTTTATGAGCAAAGCACTTTGCCAATGCACCCAGATATGTGAGCCCCCTGCAAAGGCTCAAGCTAACTTATTTATACAGATAAGCCAATTGAACATAAGAGACAAAAGGAAGCAGAAACTGACAAATATACATACATATCTTTCTTGCATACTAATGTTTACCAATCTCCCAGCTCAGTAGGAGCTCTAAGTTAATTAGTTTGAGGACCCATTGTCTCACACTCCTTAATGTTTCTCTTCTTGACAACTATATTTCAACAAACCCTTCAAGTAGCATTTCTTTAATGAATTCTAATTTCAATATAATTAATTCTATTTTCACAGAAACCAGGATTTTCAGGCTGTGGAAATGATGGTAACCAATGAGGCAAGGAACGTGTCCGGTTCCAATTTCAGACTTCCAGATACTCGCATGTTGAGTCGTGATTCTCTGGTTTTGTGTCTGATGCTCCGGCTTCACAATAAAGCTGATGTTGGCACAGCTGCCCCAATGTAGCTGCACTGGTGTAGCATGCTATTACAGATGCTCTAAGCCAATGGGAGAGATCTCTCCCGTCGGACTTCATTAGTCCAGCCCCCTCAAGCTATACGTCCTGCTGACGTAGCGCTATCTACATAGGGCGTTAGGGCTGTGTAACTACATTGCTCAACTCTGGATTTTTCACACCCCTGAGCAATATAGTTATACCGATAAATGCCTTCAGTGTAGGACAGTTTTCTCTTGTGTTTTATGCATTTACATCCCTTCTCCTCTACCTCCTCCTACTTTGAAAGATTAAATAGTGTGAAAAGAGAGATTTTTTTTTTCCTCGTGATGCAAACATTCCCACATAGGAGACCCCTTCCACCAACACACATGGCAGAAGAACCAGCGATATAGGAACCCAGAGAATTGGTTGGGACCTACGTTGGGACAAACCAGAACTAGAGCCAAGGTTCGGTTGTTGGCAACGGGGATTAAAAGAAAATGAACTCATATGACAAGAATTTGAGCTCTTTGAATAGGTTATTGTTTCCAATGAAAATGAATTTATTGGTTAAAGAGTAGGAGACTAATTGTGTGATAATCTGAATCACTTTGTAAAACAAAGTGTCTTGTTTTTTGTTTTGTTAGTCATACAGGAAGTGACAGCTGATCTTGAAAAGTTAATTTGCTTTAATTTACCCCCTGTAGTGTAAGGAGTTCTGGTAGAAAACCTCACTCCAATGGGTGGGGTGGAAGAATGTGTGTGAGAGTGTATAAGTGAATATTGGCCCAGTATAGATTTTAAATTTTTGTGTTTCAAATAGAACTTATTTTGCTTAGTTTCAAAGTCTATTTCTAGTGAAAGCAAAATTATTCGAAGAGACAATTTGTAGAAGTTTTTACAAGTTCTTACACTTAGACTGTAAGGGTCACTGACTTCCCCACTTCTCTAATTTGCAAAGGAAAGTCATCTGTCGTAGGATGTGTTCAGCAGGTAGGAAAGTTGCAGTCCTCAACCACCAAGGAGAAGGCTGAAGTCCATTACCTTTTAGGTCAATAAGCCATCTAAAGTCTGGTGTATGCTGAAAAGCGATGTTGACGTAGCCACCTCTCTCAAGGGTGTGAAAAGTCCACTCCACTGAGAGAAGTAGTTAATGTGACCTCAGCCCCAGCGTAGACAGTGTTAGGTTGTCAGAAGAATACTTCCAGTGTTTGAAGTATAGACAGAGCCTGAGACAGACTGATCCCCTATGGGAAGTGAGTCATGACATGAATTCCAATTTTGACCCATTTCCCTATATGTGAGAGAGGTACTAGTAGGGAGGGCTGAGCCAGCTGTCCGATCGCCTGGTTCCTCAACTGTAGCTACAGCTCTTAGTACCCATCCACCCAAAGACTGAGAGAAATGGAGAGTTCCAACCATTGTTATTTTAGTATCTTATTGTTCCTTTCTCTGTTTTTTGTGCTGGCCTTTCTATTATATCAGGGTGTGAGGGTATAGCTCAGTTCATGTTGTGACAAAGCTCTGTCCTTGTCTCTATGGGTCCCACGTTTCCTGGTGGATTTTGCTAGCCTCAGAGGCTCACTGTGACCCTCCACATAGCCCTTCTCTCTCTCTAGAGGCAAGGGCCACAGCTTACTGAGCCATCATAAGCCAGCAAGGGAGGTGAGGAGAAGCAACCCTCCCTCGCACAATCTCTGTTTCCCAGTATCCATGATTAATCAGGGAGGGGAGGGGGGAGCCCGGGCCCGCCCTCTACTCTGGGCTCCAGCCCAGGGACCCAAATAGTAGCAGCTATGGTAGCTGACTTCTGGGAAATAGGACGTGTACAATTCCCTGGGCCGCTTCCCCACAGCAGCCCCCACTCAGTATCTCCTTCGCTGTTACCTCAGGGCCTCCTTCCTTTCACCTGATGTGGATTTGCACTGCTTGGTTCCTCCAACAGCACGGCTTCCTCCTACAGATCCTGACACATGCGCCTCACTGACGAACTGGGAGGCTTTTCACTAGTTCCAGCCAGGCCTTGATGGGCTTCACGTGTTCCAATCAACCTAGCTATCTCCACTGCTTTCTAGAAGGATCTTAATTGGCCCAAGGTGTCTTGATTAACCTGAAACAACTGCCATTTGGTTACCATAGTACCAAGGATTTGTTTAGCCTGGGGCTAAAATATCTGTTCCTCACTACTTAACTATAGCCGTCTTGCCTTGCCCCGTCGCAATGTGTGACAAAAGCTTATTGGTGCCAATTGGCAAAGGGGTCACTGTCATTCACAAGCAACTCCTGTCTCAGACCTGACAAATTCACCACACCTAGGACCCAGAGCAGGGGTGGTGGAATCTTCCTTACACTGCGGGGGCCACCGGCGTCCGAACTGTGATGCCCCCATGACACCCCTTTCCCCCCAGCACTCACTCACTCCGCCCCTTCTCCCTGAGGCCCCAATCTCACACTGCCCGTTCTCCCTGATGCCACCCCTCCCTCCGAGGCCACACCCACAGAACGCCTCTTCACCCAAGGCTCCACCTTGTTCCCCCCTCCGTCGTCCGTACTTAGGGCTGCTAAAAAGTGCTGGGCCCATGGCCCTCTAAACCCCCCTCGTGCTGCACCCTGACACACAGCCAGGCAGGCAGCAGTGTGTGTGAGTGTGTGTATGTGACAGAGACTGCTGGGCTGTGCTGAGCCAGTGCGGGAAGTGGGGGCTGATGTTGGGGCTGTCCCGCTCCCCCTGACTCAGGACTGGGGTGTCCCGCTCTCCCTGACTCAGGACTGGGGTATCCCCCCTCCCCCTGACTCAGGACTGGGGTGTCCCGCTCCCCCTGACTCAGGACTGGGGTGTCCCGCTCCCCCTGACTCAGGACTGGTTGCTTCCAGCAGCTGTCTGAACTTAGGGACAGCATGCCAACACACTCACTCTTCCACAACACACACGCTCCCCGAACACACACACTGTCTGTCCCCAACACACACACTCTCTGCCCAGCACGCCCACGGCAGCTGAAAAGCAGCTGGCAATCGAGTCGGGTGCCCACGGAACAATGGGATAGAGAAACCTGCCTCGTGTGGCTGCCCACGAGGCATTGCAAACCCTTCCCAAAGCACCCTGCGGCCAGTTGCACAGTGGGATAGCGTCCCACAATGCAATGCTCTCTGTGGCGATCCAAGAGCTGCTAGCCTGGATGCGCTCCGGTGACACAAGCAGCCTAGTGTGGACATGCAACAGCGGCTTAATTAAAACACTTTAACTAAAGCAGCATAACTCTGCCGTGTAGACGTAGCCTGGCTCCCACTGGGGCCAAGGATGCTCAGGCACTGAAACTAAAGAGCCACAACTTCCTCCGTAGTTGGCAGGATTCAAACCTGCACAGGGAGACCCCCCCCCACTCCAAGGGATTTCGAGTCCACCACCTTAACCACTCAGCCACAACTACTTGCTTTATAGAGCGCTCTCACGACACTCTCGTTCTGTTCTTACTGAGTGATCGTTTCCAATTGTTTCCTCAGACCAGCGTCCACAACACACTCACTGCTGTGCTGTTGTGTAAGTGTGCCCAGGGCTGAACAAGAATTCCTGCTCGTTTCCCTTCTGGCTGGAGCATGAGGAGAGTGTGTTTGTGGCCAGTGATGTTGCTGTAGATTGTTGTAAAATTCCTGCCTCGATAATTCAGACAGTCCCTTTCCCGTCATATCCCCAGTACATCAGTGACTGTAATAGCAGGGGGCAGGTTTTCTGTGGGGCACAGAGCTTTGCCAGGGGGTTGGTGTCTCCTTCCTTTCCTCACCCTGGAGGAAACTCAGCTTTTCATTCCATCTTTAATGTGTCATGGAATAACAACAGCGGCATGAAGAAAGAGGTGGGCAGGGTGGGCCTCAGGGGAGGGGCACAGAGGTGCAAGTGGTGGGCAGGGCAGGACGGAGAGGCACGGGTGGCAGGCTGGGTGGGTCTCATGGGTGGGGCTGAGAGGTGGGAGCGGCG
The DNA here is from genome assembly GCF_965152235.1 of Eretmochelys imbricata. Lineage (NCBI taxonomy): Eukaryota > Metazoa > Chordata > Testudines > Cheloniidae > Eretmochelys > Eretmochelys imbricata. Next base: position 5,329,152 of record NC_135599.1, on the reverse strand, counting down.
GCCATGGTGGGTCTCAGGGGAGGCGTCAGAGAGGTGTGGGTGGCGGGCAGACCTTGGGGTAGGGGGCGGAGAGGAATGAGCAGCCGGCAAGGAGGCCTTGGGGAGAGAGGAGCGAGTGAAAGGTGGACCAGCAGGCCTCAGCCGAAGAGGCAGAGTGGGGTGGGAAGAAGTCCTCCTGTTAACCCAGTGCTATCTACACCGGGATTAGGCTGATATAACTGCATTGCTCAGGGAAGGTAAAATTTTTAACACCCCAAAGTAATGTTGTTACTGACTTAATTTTGTAAGATAGACCTGTCCAAAGAATCACACACACACCTTGGGAGTAAAACTTCACCCGCTTCTCTGCTTTACAGAATCGAAACACAAGAAACGCTTGTCAGGGCCCAGTGCGGGTTGGCAGGGAGTGAGGTGTGGGCAGACACGGTACATTAGCCAGAGGAAAGCACCATGGATTAGCTGGTTTAAAGCACCTGTCTTCTAAACAGGAGATCCTGGGTTCAACTCCCAGTAGTGGCTTTTGAGGCACCTGGTACTGGCTGCTATCAGAAGACAAATAACAGAGTTAGATGGACCTTTGGTCTAGCCCAGTGTAGCCGTTCTTGTTGTTTAAATTACACTCAGAGGCACTGATAATAGAGTGACTGAAAGTTTGGGTGTGAAGGGCTGATAGGTCAGTGTTCCAGTCCCCTCGCAGATGACCCCCTCCCTCTGGGACAAGGGCAGGTCTGAGCTCTCACACCAAGTGGCTCATTGGGGCTGCCAGAATCTGTGGGCGGCTCATTCAGTTTATGCTGAGGGTTGAGTCCTGCATTGTGCACCGTGTCTGAGAATGAAAATCCTAAACCTCCCTTTGAAATAACGAATACAGCAGGACCTGTTTTTGTCCCTGCCCCGAAGCAGACAGAGAAATGGAGAAATCCCATTGAGTCCAGGAGAATACTTCACTGCGGTTTTCCCTTTTTCACTTGCCAAACTCCCGCCCAAACTTCTGGGCTCCTAGAGAAGGGTCCTGAGCCTGAGCCAAGACACGTACCCTGCTACTTTACAGCCCAAGCCGCTGTCCTGGATTAATGTGACACGGGCCAGCCGTGGGTGATTCATTGCACTGTAGACGTATCCTAATGTTATGTCTATACTGCAATTAAAACACCCAGGGCACCTGTCTCAGAGCCCAGGGCAGCTGACTCAGGCTTATGGGGCTGGGGCTGCAGGGCTATAAAATGACAGTGGAGACAGATGGCCCAGTAAAGGTATCCACGCTCCCAAGGACTCTCCCAGGAACCGTGTACAATGCGGACTCCTCCGAGAAAGCCCGGAGACAATGGACACTGCTTGACTCACATCAAGGCAGCGGAACTTCCTAGCAAGTTGGAAGAGGGGAAGAGACGTCATGACTTGGCCTCACTCCCACTCTGCTCAACACCTGGCAACACATCTGGAGGACAAAGACTGAACTGAAATAATTCAGAGATCAGAAGAGAATAATAATCATCCATTCAAATGAAAGTCCCCAAACAGACTAGAATTGGTTTCCCAGCAGAAAATTTTCAATTTTGTTTTCCCAGTCAGACCTCGCCAAGGGAAGCAGAGAGAAAATGTTTGAGTTGCTTCCTCCAGAGCACCTTGACCTAGACACGCTAGCTGTGGGTCACTGTCGTGGCTGAGGTGGGGGCATTTTAATTATTTAGGCTGGTCCCAGGGTGTTTGGGGGACATTATGAGGCTGTTACCTTTTGAGATAAATACTAAGAAACAAAGAACTCTTTGAGAAATCTGGGATTTAGACGTGTTTTATTGACAGCAAGGGAGGTCTGAGTTCCTGAGAAGGTTTTTGTTTACAGGAAGCAATGTGGCTTGTACCAAAGGGGAGATGGTTGTTTGTGAAGGAGGGGAGAAGACAAAATGCACACAATGAGGATGGGATTCAAACCCATGCATGCAAAGCACAATGATTAGCAGCCCACCACTTTAACCACTTGGCCACCTCAGATGAGCTGCCAAAAAAGGGACAGAAGGAGAAATCTAAGGCCAACAGAGGTAGGAACAATAAGGAGTTTTTAAATACGAAGTGTAAGAAAGGCCTGAATGACCTCCCCCCTCACATCTAGTGATGAGCTGGGGGAAAGACTTCAGGAACAGACGGTGTTTACATAGACAGGCCTCCTCTGCCTAGGTATGCAGCAAGTATCCTTTGAATAAAAAAACAAACAAACAAAATATAAAGGTAATTTTTTGGTTTTCCTGCAGTCAGCCAAAAAAAAATGTGAAAAGAAAGGGGCATTTTTAAGCAATCATCTGTCCCCACCCAGGGGCTGGGGAATGCTTATTTTCTTTTTCAGACACTTTCTGGGCAAGCTGGTGCCAGTGGAAGAAAACCCAGAACGCCGTGGGTCCCCTGTCGCAACAAAACATTGTGTTCTGTGTTTGTCTTGTTGTTCCTGTTATTTTGGTGGATATTGTAAATTCTTCAGGCATGACACCCCCTTTTAATTGGGCATGTCGTGCTGCCCCTTTCGGGGCCAAGGGAAAATGTACCCTAATTCAACCTCTTCCACCCTCTACTCCGCCACCTCTCTCCAAATTCTCTGTGACACCCCCCATCCCCACTGTGGTCTACCCCCATCCAGAGAGCTGTGGTTCTTAATGCAACTGGTTTACAAATGACTATCGCTCTGTTCCCCACTGACTGGTCTCTCAGTACAACATTTGATAACTGTTCTGTTTACCAAAGTAGGTGAAAGAATGTTGCCATGAGTAATTTCAAACTCATTTGAATTGGATGGAGGGGAAATAAACAAGAACATCCGAAAATGGCGAGCCCCCACAAATTACCTCTGGGAAGGCTGAAACTCACTGCAGGAAGCTGACTCAGTGTCTCGAATCCAACGCTTGGAATGTGCCTGGGGCTACTGGACGGAGTGGGATTACGTCAGGGATTTGAATCATAGACTCCTAGAATCATAGAATAACAGAGTTGGAAGGGACCTCTGGAGGCCATCTAGTCCAACCCCCTGCCCAGAGCAGGACCAATCCCCACTAAATCATCCCAGCCAGGGCTTTGTCAAGCCTGACCTTAAAAACTTCTAAGGAAGGGGATTCCACCACCTCCCTAGGTAACGCATTCCAGTGTTTCACCACCCTCTTAGTAAAAAAGTTTTTCCTAATATCCAACCTAAACCTCCCCCACTGCAACTTGAGACCATTCCTCCTTGTCCTGTCATCTGCTATCACTGAGAATAGTCTAGATCCATCCTCTTTGGGTCCACCTTTCAGGTAGTTAAAAGCAGCTATCAAATCCCCCCTCATTCTTCTCTTCCGTAGACTAAACAATCCTAGTTCCCGCAGCCTCTCCTCATAACTCATGTGTTCCAGTCCCCTAATCATTTTTGTTGCCCTTCGCTGGACTCTCTCCAATTTTTCCACATCTTTCTTGTAGCGTGGGGCCCAAAACTGGACACAGTACTCCAGAAGAGGCCTCACCAATGTCGAATAGAGGGGAACGATCACGTCCCTTGATCTGCTGGCAATGCCCCTACTTATACACCCCAAAATGCCATTGGCTTTCTTGGCAACAAGGGCACACTGTTGACTCATATCCAGCTTCTCATCCACTGTCACACCTAGGTCCTTTTCTGCAGAACTGCTGCCAAGCCATTCAGTCCGTAGTCTGTAGCGGTGCATTGGATTTTTCTGTCCTAAGAGCAGGACTCTGCACTTGTCCTTGTTGAACCTCATCAGATTTCTTTTGGCCCAATCCTCCAATTTGTCTAGGTCCCTCTCTTTCCGATCCCTACCCTCCAGCGTATCTACCACTCCTCCCAGTTTAGTGTCATCCGCAAACTTGCTGAGGGTGCAATCCACACCATCCTCCAGATCATTAATGAAGATATTGAACAAAACCGGCCCCAGGACCGACCCTTGGGGCACTCCGCTAGATACCGGCTGCCAACTAGACATGGAGCCATTGATCACTACCCATTGAGCCCGACAATCTAGCCAACTTTCTACCCACCTTGTAGTGCATCCATCCAGCCCATACTTCTTTAACTTGCTGACAAGAATACTGTGGGAGACCGTGTCAAAAGCTTTGCTAAAGTCGAGGAATAACACGTCCACTGCTTTCCCTTCGTCCACAGAACCAGTTATCTCATCATAGAAGGCAATTAGATTAGTCAGGCATGACTTGCCCTTGGTGAATCCATGCTGACTGTTCCTGATCACTTTCCTCTCCTCTAAGTGCTTCAGAATTGATTTCTTGAGGACATGCTCCATGATTTTTCCGGGGACTGAGGTGAGGCTGACTGGCCTGTAGTTCCCAGGATCCTCCTTCTTCCCTTTTTTAAAGATGGCCACTACATTAGCCTTTTTCCAATCTTCCGGGACTTCGCCCGATCACCATGAGTTTTCAAAGATAATGGCCAATGGCTCCGCAATCACATCCGCCAACTCCTTTAACACTCTCGGATGCAACGCATCCGGCCTCATGGACTTGTGCATGTCCAGCTTTTCTAAATAGTCCCGAACCACTTCTTTCTCCACAGAGGGCTGGTCACCTCCTCCCCATGCTGTGCTGCCCAGGGCAGCAGTCTGGGAGCTGACCTTGTTTGTGAAGACAGAGGCAAAAAAAGCATTGAGTACATTAGCTTTTTCCACATCCTCTGTCACCAGGTTGCCTCCCTCATTTAGTAAGGGGCCCACACTTTCCTTGGCTTTCTTCTTATTGCCAGCATACCTGAAGAAACCCTTCTTGATTTGCGCTTAGCTCAACTGATGGTTGGTTGGGAAATATTATTCTAACCCTCGATCAGGGTTGGAAGGGACCTCAGGAGGTATCTAGTCCAACCCCTGCTCAAAGCAGGACCAACCCCAACTAAATCATCCCAGCCAGGGCTTTGTCAAGCCAGGCCATATAAACCTCTAAGGATAGAGATTCCTCACCTCCCTAGGTAACCCTTTCCAGTCTTCACCACCCTCCTAGGGAAATAGTGTTTCCTAATATCCAACCTAGACCTCTCCCACTGCATCTTGAGACCATTACTCCTTATTCCGTCATCTGGTACCCCTGAGAACAGGCTAGATCCATCCTCTTTGGAACCTCCTTTCAGGTAGTTGAAAGCAGCTATCAAATCCTTCTCACTCTTCTCTTCTGCAGACGAAATAATCCCAGTTCCCTCGGCCTCTCCTCGTAAGTCATGTGTTCCAGTCCCCTCATCATTTTTGTTGCCCTCCCCTGGACTCTCTCCAATTTGTTTCTGTAGTGGGAGGGGCTCTGAAAACTGGGTGCAATGCCGAATAGAGGGGAATAATCACTTCCCCCGATCTGCTGGCAATGCTCCTCCTAATGCAGCCCAATATGACCAGTTACCCATATTGAATGCAGGCTCAGCAATATTTGATAAATTGGTTGCTGTCCATTCAGTCGGTTATTTCCTACTTATTCATAACTAATGAAGATGCTCTAAGGGGATGGGAGAGAGCTGTCCCGTCCGTGTAGTTAATCCACCTCCCCAAGAGATGGGAGCTGTGTCAGTGGGAGAAGCTGTGTCGGTGGGTGGGCAAGCTGTGGGGTCTACATGTATAGATAAAGTTTAATCAGACCCCATTTTTAAAACCACCCATTGTCTGGGAATGGACAAGGAGCTCTCTGAGCAGGGCCTGTCCTTCAAAATCCTGAAGATCACTGACTTGCCTATGCCAATGCCATGGGGGGTGTAGCTCAGTGGTCGAGTGTTTGACTGCAGCTTAAGTGATCCTTGGTTCAAATCCAAGTGCCCCCTTACAAGCCTGTTCCCTTAACAAAAATAAGCACATATCCATTTCCATTATGTTCAGGAGCTCCACTGAATAGGGATGAATGGAAACACTCAGTGTTCTCCTGTGCAAATCCACAGAAACCTAGCAAACAGGTCCCTCATCTGAAATCAGTTCCAATCCTCTGAGTGTCTAGTTTATGTTTTCATCAATGAAACAAAGAAACATGAAGGCACATTTGCAGATCCTTGGTCTCCATGGGCTACAATGTGTAGAAGAACAAGAACCCCATCCCCTTGGGAGGAATGGACTAGTCTGTGTTACATTCCAATGGCAGCTGTTTAAAGGGATTGTGCTTCGAGTTCATGATCACCCGCAGCGTCTCTGTAAGGTTACCAACCACAGAGCCGGTTGTGGCTGCATCTAAGAAACCGCAGAGTTAGTGTAGTACCAGATCGTTAATTGCACAGCGTCACTTTCTGGTTTCGTTGATCATTTGGGTAGAAACAGCCATTTCCTGCCTCTCTTTCACACAGAAGGACAATTTTCTTTGTGCAGACGCAGGAACATCAAGATCTTTCTCTGTCCCTTGTGCAAAGGAGGGTGTCAAATTCCAAGGAACCTTTCTCTTCTGCGATGGAAACAATGGAGAAGCAGGGGGCCCTGGGCACCTCCATCCCTGGCCGGGAGATGTTCCCTCCCCGCTTTCTTTATGCTGCTGTTGTTATTTCATGGAGTGTCTGGGATGGCGGAAAAGCTGAGTTCACTCCAGGTGGAGGGAAAAAAGGACCCTGAGAATCTCAGGGCCTCAGGGAAAACCCAACCCTTGCTACCGGGATCACTGAGGTGCTGGGGATTTGAGCAGGAAAGGGACTGTGTGAATTGTCCAGGTGGGGAATCAATAACCATCGACAACTAGATCCACCTCATTAACCACCGACACAGGCTAATCGTGCTGCAGATAGAAGGGAAACTGGGAGCGATTCTTTGCTGTCAGCCATGGAAACAGTGACCCGAGTGCACTGCAGTGAATGTGCTGGGGAAAGGTGGACTTTACGAGCAGGTGGAAATAGCAGATCCGAGAAAAGCCTGGAGCCCCCCCCACCAGTTCTTCCACCGGGGTGAGGTGTTGAGCGACTCACAGCGCCCCCCAGCGCCGTTACCTTTCAGCAGGGGCTGGCAGCTCCAGCCAGTCAATGCAGGGGAAACGGCCGAGTGTATCTCTGCACCCTGAGTCCAGGGCAGGCCCTCTCTCTCCCCCACATAGAGAAACTGGCCCTGCTGCAAAGTGACCCCTGAGAACCAGCAACCTCCAGGACAGAGGGTTTGGCCCTCAGAGCAGGGAATGTGTCCCCCATGCTGCCGTTAGGCCCCTGGAGGCTCTGGAAACAGGAGGGCTCTGAGCGTAACCCATGCCAAACAGCCCCCGTCTGGGGATGTAGCTCAGTGGTAGAGCACATGCTTTGCATGTATGAGGCCCTGGGTTCGATCCCCAGCATCTCCAAGTCTCTTTTCACCCGGCTGCTTTGCTCAGGCCCAGAGGGGATGTGGCCCAGCAGGAGTTTCAGTCCTGCTCAGTGCGGGGCAGGTGCCCATTGCACGGAAGGTCTGTGGGGGTTTCTGCTCCTAAGTCACTTTTGTACTTTTAAGATTCCCACCCAATGGGCGGCTTGGGACAGTTGCGGATGAGAAGGGGGAATCCTCCAGCCCTGGAGGGAAAGGTCCCGTCTGCCCAGACTGAGGGGCAAGGAGATGGAGGGGCAGTCAGTGCTCAGAGGGGAGAGAGGTCAGTGATATATAATGTCTTCTGCAGTTTCCACGGTATGCATCCGATGAAGTGAGCTGTAGCTCATGAAAGCTCATGCTCAAATAAATTGGTTAGTCTCTAAGGTGCCACAAGTCCTCCTGTTCTTTTTGCGAATACAGACTAACACGGCTGTTACTCTGACACCCACCAGGGGACACTGTCTTTTTGAGGCAGGTGCAGCTGGCTTGGGATGGTGCTGACGATGGATAGAAAACAGGCTGGAGTCAATGACAGATGAGACCACAGAAGGGGAAGGCAAAGGGCAGCTCCACAGAAGGTCCTGGGTGCTCAGATGCTCCAGGTCTAGGCACCCTGGCCTGTCCTAGAGAGAGAAAAGACAAGGAGGGGCCCAGCCCCCCGACAGTCGTCCCATGGACAAGACTCTGGTTGGGAGTGGGGTGAAGGTTCCCGCTGGACAAAGGGGAGCTGAAGTCCCCCAGCGTCCTGGAATTTAAGCAATGCAAGCTTCAGACCCTGCACGGGTGGGGCCTGAGGGGCACCCGCAGAAGGTTGGGCTGGACAGGGGCGGCAGGTTTCTACAATTTTTGGTGGTTTCCAGAATGGGACCAAGTCCTGCCTCCCCGTCCACCTCCCCCCACATCTGCCTAAGGCTCTGGGAGGGAGTTTGGGTATGGGAGGGAGAGGGAAAGGGGTTGGGCTCTGGGAGGGAGTTTGGGTGTGGGCTGCGACTTGCGGCAGGGGGTTGGGGTGCAGGAGGGAATGCAGGGTGCGGGGTCTGGGCTGGGGTAGGGGGTTGGGGTGCAGGAGCAGGTGTGGGGGCAGGCTCTGGGAGGCAGTTTGGGTGCGTGGTGTGGGCTCTGGGCTGGGGCAGGGGGTTAGGGTGTGCGAGGGGGTGCAGGAGCAGGCTCTGGGAGGAAGTTTGGGTGTGGGGTGTGGGCTCTGGGCTGGGGCAGGGGGTTGGGGTGCAGGAGAGGGTGCAGGTTGGGCTCTGGGAGGGAGTTTGGGAGCAGGGGGTGGGCTCTGGGCTGGGGAAGGGGGTTGGGGTGCGAGAGCAGGTGTGGGGGGAGGCCTGTGGGAGGAAGTTTGGGTGCGGGATGTGGGTTGGGGTTGGGGTGCAGGAGGGGGTGCGGGCGCAGGCTCTGGGAGGAAGTTTGGGTGTAGGGTGTGGGCTCTGGGCTGGGGCATGGGGGTAGGGTGCAGGATGGAGTGCAGGGGGTGGACTCTGGGAGGGAGTTTGGGTGCAGGGGGTTGGGGTCTGGGCTGGGGCTTGGGGTACGGGAGAGTGTGAGGGGTGCAGCTCTTCCCTCAGGCATCTCCCAAAAGCGACCCACACCCCCCTCTAGCAGCAGCTCCTAGGTGGGGGGTCTCTGCCCATCGCTGCCCACGGACACCACCCCACCACGCCTTTCTCCCTCCCGCATCCCAAAACAAAGTCTCTGAACGCAATCCTAGAAAAAGGCAGAACCAAAGGAGTCCCTTTCGAGGATTCCCTCTGACACTGACCCCATGTCAGCCACACCCCAGCAGGAGGGACATGGAGTCAGGAACTGGGTTTTCCTCTCTCTCATCCTCGTCTTGTCCACAGGAAAGTGATTCTCCCCACACTGCAGTAATACATCTGTCTGGGCAGATGAGAGAGCTGGAAATCACTTTCAAAACTCTTTTATCCCACGGACCCTGTCAGCCTCTCTATCTCCTTTTCCCTGTGCCCTCTCCATGCCTGTCTGCTAGGAAACTCTCATTCCTGGGTTGTTTGCTCCCCCATGGCTGGATTTGCTCCTGCAAATGGGAGGAGAAATGGGGTGGGGGGCTGTTTGTGTAGAGTCATTTTATAGTCCTTCATTGCCTGCCTGGGATTTCCCCATTGCCTGCCTAGGACCCCCACCTGCCCTCCACCAGGATCTGCCAGCCCATTTGCCTGGTACCCCCTCCTCCTCCCAGCAGGACCCCCTGACGCTTTACAGGAGGACCCCTCACTCTGCGCCAGGGACCGCCCCACCACAGCGCTGTGCACTGGGCATGGCAATGGTCCCAGGAGCCAGCTGGGCAATCCCAGACAGAGCCCCTGGCACAGCACCAGGCAGCGTCTAATCCCCTGCCCCACCTGCCCAAGAGACCCCCACCCCCACTGGTCTGCAGCCAACAGGCCCCCAGCGATACCCACCTCCAAGACCCATAGCCTTTGGGCTGGGCACATCAGAACTACCCCCCGAAACCCCAAACCCTCCACATACCACCAACCTGACTAGGGTCCCCCCTGCCCAGCCACCCAGAGGCCTCCCCCTACCACAATGTCCCTTCAGCTCCCGCTGCAATCTCCCCACACAGACATGCACCCCCCCAGCAACAGTGTTCCCTCACAGTGTCTGACAAGTGGACAGAAAGTTATCACCACCCCCTGCTGGCCAGTCACACAGGCAGAGGGAGCCCGGGGGGACGCCTCTTTAACAGGAGAAGGGAAGCCATGAAGGGCCAAAATAAGTAAGACATTTCCATACTCTCTCACTAGCAAATAATGGCCACCGTGGATCCACCCCAGAGTTGGCTACAGCTTTGCACTGCGGGAAGCCCCCCTTCATGGAGACCCTTTGTCATGGGGTTTGGGATATTTCTGCACCACGCTGCACTCAGAGGGACCTCCTCATCCCGTGCCAGCTGGAGAAAAGAAAAGGGTCCAGCCAACTCTCCTGTTACCAACTGGGAACCACCCATCCCCCAAACAGGGGGAGGCCCCTGGCTTTGATGGGTATTGAATATATGGCTAGTCTCTTTTATCAGCAAACATTTTTAACAGAGAGAAAGGAGGGAACAAATGATTCTCAAAGGAGAGGGAAAGATGATCATTGTTGCAGGGGGGTTAATTTCCCAACCAGGATGGAGAAGGACTCAGGGCGACAGGTTCCCCCCAAGGAAGGACAAGTTGCTAGGATTTACAGACATGGGGAACAGCCCCAAACTCGAGAGGATTTTTAATTGACATTTGATAATGACATCCTCAGAGGGAAACCTGAGATTTGAGATCAGTGTTCAGAAATGAAAGAGAAAGGATGGAAATCTGAGGGATTTTGGATCCATTTATGCAAATTATAGAGAGGAAAGTGGAAAATGAGAGGGATTTTATAGCAGTTGTTGATAGGAGGTTGTCACGGAGTCCCTGGGCGATGCTCTGGAACTGCTCCCCATGAAGCCGGGCAGGACTCTGGGGCAGTCGCCTTTCTGGGAGCAGCCTATCTTCAGGACACACAGCTCACCCAGCTTCCACCTTCCTGGGTCTGACCTCGGACCATTCAGCCTCCTCTGCCCCTCCGTGCACTTCCCACAGCGAGTCCGCTCAGGCAGGGCTCCTGGGGAAGCCAGAGGGTCCTGCCCCCCAACTCCGCAGTCAGACGTGACTCTCAGCCAGCCAGTAAAATAGAAGGTTTATTAGATGACAGGAACATGATCTAAAACAGAGCTTGCAGGTGCAGAGAACAGGACCCCTCAGCTGGGGCCATTTTGGGGGGGGAAAGTGAGCCAGACAGCCACCTCTGCCCTTCACTCCATGTCCCAGCCAGCCCCAAACTGAAACTCCCTCCAGCCCCTCCTCCTTTGGGCTTTGTTCCTTTCCGGAGCCAGGAGGTCACCTGATTCCTTTGTTCTCCAACCCTTTAGCTCTCACCTTGCAGGGGGAGAAGGACCCAGGCCATCAGTGGCCAGGAAACAGGGTGTCGGCCATTCTCTGTGTCCAGACCCCTGCATACACCTGCCCTCTAGGGCTCTGCAATGATCATACACCCTTATCCCACCCCCTAGATACTTAAGAACTTCATAGGGGAAACTGAGGCACCCCCACACTATTCAGAGGAAACATTAAGAACAGTCCCACTTTGTCACAGAGGTCAAAGCTGAGTGTATTTCCCACCACTATTTGGTCAATGAATAGAGCGGAAATGGGCAACATTGGCAAACGTTTTAGATCCATATTCAGGAATCTGAGGAAAGGTGTCAATCTGAGATTTTCGTCGTAATTTATAATTACAGAGACAGGGAAAGCTCTCAGGGGCATATTCAATTAGAAGTAGACAACAAGAGTAAAAGTGGGGCAAACTTTTTTATGAATCTTTGAGACGTACAGAGAAAACGTGTCACAAACTACGCAACTGAGAACATGGGATAAACGCCAAGACCGGGGGGGATTTTATGTGGCTATTAAAGAACGAACTGGAAAAGGGGGACCGTTTGTGATATAAAATCCAGCCTGTCCAATACATAAACAGAGAGTGATCGTCCCCCCACCCCGCGCCACCCCCGTTCACCTGGGCAGCAGGGAGCCCTCTGAGGGGCTGACTGAAGGGGGCGGGGGGGGGGAGCTGGAGGGCTCCCTGGGGGAGGGGAGGGGGCGGTAGCGGGGGATGGGCAGGTGGGGGTCGGTGGGTGCTGGGGGCAACGGTGCTGCAGTTGGGGGGCAGCAAGTGGGACTCGGAAGCCGGGATCGGGGGCAGCCCCATGGGGGACACGTCCCCTCCCTTCCCCGCCCCGGCAGAGACCCGGCGTCTCCTCCCACCCCCACGCCGGGGCAGCCAGGTTGGGGGATGGCTCCGGGCTCCAACTTACCACCGACACCGGGACAAATCGCTGCGGATAAAACGGGGGGGGGAGGGAAATCCCCCCCCCAACGGGAGGGGAGTTTCAATGGACATGTGAGGAGGAGGGAGAGACGGGGGGGTGATCAGGGGAGACGAGAGAGCGGATCAATGGGGGGGTGGGGGGGAGTTTACAACCACGTGGGAGCTACCGAGAGGGAAAAGGGGAAAACTGGGGGGCATTTGTGCCCGTGGGGGGGGGGAAGGGGATCCAATTAACTCCCCCGCCGCCCCCCACTTCCCCCCCGGGAATTTCCTGGCTGCACAGAGACAGTTCAACCCCCACCCCCCGCAACTCCGGCTTCTCCCCCCAACAACCCCCAAAGGACCGCACCCGCCGGGCCCCAGTCTCTGCCCCCCCCAATCCCAGCCGTGCCGGGGACAGAGAGTCACTTTCCTGCCCCCCCAACAGCGCTCCCCCCCCCGCGGGGTCTCGCACTCACCGGGTCGGGGGCAGGCAGAGCCAGGGGCTGGTCCAAGCTGGGGAAAGCCACCCCCCGGCCAGGCACGGGGGGGTTAATGACAGGCCCCCCCACCACAGACCCCGGAGGGAGCCGCAGCTGCTCCTCCCAGAGACCCGACACGAGGCAGCGCCTGGGGGCGGAGCCTGGAGCAGACCGGGGGCGGGGCATCGTCTGGGGGCGGGCCCTGGAGCAGACCAGGCGCTGCCTCGTGTCGTATCTGCAGGAGGCGCATCTGCGTCTCCCCTCCGTGGTCTGTGCGGGGTGGGGCCCGTCATTAACCCCCCCGTGCCCGGCCGTGGGGGGGGGCTTTGTCCAGCTGGGACCCGCCCCGGTGAGTGGGAGACCCCGGGGGGGAGCGCTCGGCGGGGGGGGGCAGGAAAGTGACTCTCTGCCCCCCACCTGCCCATCCCCCACTGCCGCCCCCTCCCCGCCCCCAGGGAGCCCTCCAGCTCCCGCCCCCGCCCCCTTCAGTCAGCCCCTCAGAGGGCTCGCTGCTGCCCAGGTGAACGGGGGCCGTGGTGGGGGGGACCATCACTTTCTGTTTATGTATTGGACAGGCTGGATTTTATATGACAAATGGTCCCCCTCTTCCAGCTAGTCCTTTAATAGCCACATAAAATCCCCCCCGGTCTTGGCATTTATCCCATGTTCTCAGTTGCGTAGTTTGTGACACGTTTTCTCTGTACGTCTCAAAGATTCATAAAAAATACCCTCAACGTTTGCCCCACTTTTACTCTAGTTGTCTACTTCTAATTGAATATGCCCCTGAGAGCTTTCCCCGTCTCTGTAATTATAAATTACGACGAAAATCTCAGATTTACACCTTTTCTCAGATTCCTGAATATGGATCTAAAACGTTTGCCAACGTTGCCCATTTCCGCTCTATTCATTGACCAAATAGTGGTGGGAAATACACTCAGCTTTTACCTCCTATCAACAACTGCTATAAAATCCCTCTCATTTTCCACTTTCCTCTCTATAATTTGCATAAATGGATCGAAAATCCCTCAGATTTCCACCCTTTCTCTTTCATTTCTGAACACTGATCTCAAATCTCAGGTTTCCCTCTTTCGATGTCATTAACAAATGTCAATTAAAAATCCTCTTGGGTTTGGGGCTGTTCCCCATGTCTGTAAATACCAGCAAGTTGTCCTTCCTTGGGGGGAACCTGTCGCCCTGAGTCCTTCTCCATCCTGGTTGGGAAATTAACCCCCCTGCAACAATGATCATCTTTCCCTCTCCTTTAAGAATCATTTGTTCCCTCCTTTCTCTCTGTTAAAAATGTTTGCTGATAAAAGAGACTAGCCATATATTCAATACCCATCAAAGCCAGGGGCCTCCCCCTGTTTGGGGGATGGGTGGTTCCCAGTTGGTAACAGGAGAGTTGGCTGGACCCTTTTCTTTTCTCCAGCTGGCACGGGATGAGGAGGTCCCTCTGAGTGCAGCGTGGGACCAGAAGTATCCCAAACCCCATGACAAAGGGTCTCCGTGAGGGGGGGCTTCCCGCAGTGCAAAGATGTAGCCAACTCTGGGGTGGATCCATGGTGGCCATTATTTGCTAGTGACAGAGTATGGAAATGTCTTACTTATTTTGGCCCTCCATGGCTTCCCTTCTCCTGTTAAAGAGGCGTCCCCCCGGGCTCCCTCTGCCTGTGTGACTGGCCAGCAGGGGGTGGTGATAACTTTCTGTCCACTTGTCAGACACTCTGAGGGAACACTGTTGCTGGGGGGGCAGGTGTCTGTGTGGGGAGATTGCAGCGGGAGCTGAAGGGACATTGTGGTAGGGGGAGGCCTCTGCGTGGCTGGGCAGGGGGGGCCCTAGTCAGGTTGGTGGGTTCTGGAGGGTTTGGGGTTTCGGGGGGTAGTTCTGATGTGCCCAGCCCTAAGGCTATGGGTCCTGGAGGTGGGTATCGCTGGGGGCCTGTTGGCTGCAGACCAGTGGGGGTGGGGGTCTCTTGGGCAGGTGGGGCAGGGGATTAGACGCTGCCTGGTGCTGTGCCAGGGGCTCTGTCTGGGATTGCCCAGCTGGCTCCTGGGACCATTGCCATGCCCAGTGCACAGCACTGTGGTGGGGCGGTCCCTGGCGCAGAGTGAGGGGTCCTCCTGTAAAGCATCAGGGGGTCCTGCTGGGAGGAGGAGGGGGTCCCAGGCAAATGGGCTGGCAGATCCTGGTGGAAGGCAGGTGGGGGTCCTTGGCAGGCAATGGGGAAATCCCAGGCAGGCAGTGAAGGACTATAAAATTACTCTACATAAAAAGCCCCCCACCCCATTTCTCCTGCCATTTGCAGGAGCAAATCCAGCCATGGGGGAGCAAACAACCCAGGAATGAGAGTTTCCTAGCAGACAGGCATGGAGAGGGCACAGGGAAAAGGAGATAAAGAGATTGACAGGGTCCGTGGGATAAAAGAGTTTTGAAAGAGATTTCCAGCTCTCTCATCTGCCCAGACAGATGTATTACTGCAGTGTGGCGAGAATCACTTTCCTGTGGACAAGACGAGGATGAGAGAGAGGAAAACCCAGTTCCTGACTCCATGTCCCTCCTGCTGGGGTGTGGCTGCCGTGGGGTCAGTGTCAGAGGGAATCCTCGAAAGGGACTCCTTTGGTTCTGCTTTTTTCTAGGATTGCGTTCAGAGACTTTGTTTTGGGATGCGGGAGGGAGAAAGGAGGTTAAAAGTGTGTCTGTGGTCTTAGCCTGGCAGGAGGTGCCAGGTCTCTGCTGTGATCCAGAGATTGAGCATTTTCTCAGCATGGCAGAATCTCAGATCTCACTCTGCAAGGAAAGAGCCTGGGGGAAGCGTGATGTGAAATGAACTAATGCCCGTTCATAAACTTCCACAACAGCCCTTCGTGCCCGGCCAGGTTGCAGAACGACGCTCATGTTTCTTTCCGGTTCATCCCGTCCTCCCATGGGACAAGGGAGTGACATGGCTGCAGAGGAGCCAGCTCAGGTAGGGATTATTGAGGGGGTTCTGATCTGTTCCTGCAGGAGGGAGAGGGACAGCAAATACACCGGAGAGGGGAAGGTTTGCACCGTCTGGTTTGGAGGTTGCAGCGGGGCAGGAAATGCACAGGGTGGAGAAAAGGAGGAGGCTAGGGGGTGGCAGACCTGCCTGGAGTTGTTTAATAAGTGGCCTGGATTCGAGGAAGAGACCCATGAGGTTCGGAGGTGGAAATGCTCCAATCTGGTGAACAGAAAATAACCTACCTAGACGGGGCTTGGAAAAAGGACCAGAGTCGTAGTGCTGGAGCCTGACCCAACTAACCAGCGGGTGCCTTGAAATACGAAGGGGGAAGCCACCAGTCAGGCTTAGGGGAGATTCCCCGGCTTCATATCCAGCTCTCGGAGTGGCTAAGTCATTATGCAAGGTAACCTATTTCCCCTTGTTTTTTCCTGCTCGCCCCACCCCCCCTACATTCTTGTTAAACCCTGGATTTGTGCTTGAAATGGGCCACCTTGATTATCATACACATTGTAAGGAGAGTGATGACTTTAGATAAGCTATTACCAGCATGAGAGTGGGGTGGGAGGAGGTATTTTTTTCTTGATTTGTGTGTATAGAAAAAGATCTTCTCAACTTTCCACAGTTTGCATCCGATGAAGTGAGCTGCAGCTCACGAAAGCTTATGCTCAAATAAATTGGATAGTCTCTAAGGTGCCACAAATCCTCCTTTTCTTTTCACAAGGAGGAGGGTGTTGGGCTTCCGGAAAACACTGGCCCTGGTTGTAACATTATATCCGATAGTCTCAAGATCTAGGCCTGTGTTGATCAGATCTGCCACTCTGCCTTCACGGAGTTCACTCTGCTGGTTGGTTCTACCCCTTCCCCCATTCTGTGTCTGCCTTGTCTATTTAGATTGAAACTTCTTCAGGACACGGGCCATCAACGCTTCTCGGTTTGTACTGTGTCTAGCAAAATGAGGACCCACTGTTAGTAGGCCCTTAGGCACTAAGGTAATGAATATGATTGATAATCATCATCTCCTGGCACTTTGAGCCAAGGAAGCCTGCCTTGGGACGTTACTACTTCAAAGTGAGCTGGGCTTAAAAGCATGGAATATTCTTTGTGACAAGTATCCCACAAATTCCACTGACCTCCCTTGTTTTCTTTGCCTTGAGCAGGGTTTCCAGTTTCCAGAACTGATGTGATCTCGCAGCTGGAACGAGGGGAGGAGTCGTGCGTCCCAGACCTTCATGGCTCTAAGAAAAAAGTGCTCCCGAGAGCTGCCTTCATAGGTGAGGCATTGGTTAAACCAACCCCAAAACTGTCGGTGAATACAGGAAACATTTGGGATGCCCTACAAAGACCTTGTGAGCTCTCCAAGTTCAGGATTGTTCCCTGCAGATGTGGAATCATTAGGCAGAGGTCACTCATGGCTTCCCACCTATCCTGACTGACAACTGGCAGCAGGTCCCTCCCCAATCTCGCTGTCCCCTGAGATTTCTTCTGAGATACGGACCCAGAACTGATCCCTTCGTTTCTCTCCTCTGGGGAAGGTTGAAGGGAAAATCAGCTCCCTGATAGGTTTGATCTGTCCTGTACACATTTTGGTTCCTTCATCCCTTTTCCATTCTTCTCTCTGAGATTTCCTTTCTCTCTGGCGCAGGCAGAGACTTACGTCTGGATTCTCTCGGTGTCCTCTCAGGTGTTGGGATGGTGAGTGAAAACGAGGAGGAACCCCAGGAGGAAGAGGCTGAGCGAGTAGAAGCCCATGGGATGTTGTCAGGAAGGTCCAAAGGGAATGATTCTGGGAGCTGTGCACGCCCAGAAGAAACAAAAGCCTGTGAGAGTCAGCAGAGGCCAGAGGAAAACTTCGGTAGTCAGTCAGACCTTATTACACGTGAGAGAATGAACTTGGAAGGAACATGCTACACATGCCTCGAGTGTGGGAAAAGCTTCAAAGGGAGCTCAGACCTTCTCACACATCAGAGAATCCACACAGGTGAGAAACCTTACGGATGCCCTGAGTGTGGGAAACACTTCAAGCAGAGCTCACACCTTATTACACATCGGAAAATCCACACGGGTGAGAAACCTTATGGCTGCCCTGAGTGTGGGAAACACTTCAAGCAGAGCTCACACCTTATTACACATCGGAAAATCCACACGGGTGAGAAACCTTATGGATGCCCTGAGTGTGGGAAACACTTCAAGCAGAGCTCACACCTTATTAAACATCGGAAAATCCACACGGGTGAGAAACCTTATGGATGCCCTGAGTGTGGGAAACACTTCAAGCAGAGCTCACACCTGATTAGACATCGGAAAATCCACACGGGTGAGAAACCTTATGGATGCCCTGAGTGTGGGAAGCACTTCATTGACAGTTCATCCCTCCTCTCACATCAGCGAATCCACACAGGGGAGAGGCCCTACACATGCTCTCAGTGTGGGAAAAGCTTCAATCGGAGCTCAAACCTGATCACACATCAGCGAATCCACACGGGAGACGCACCCTACACATGCTCTGAGTGTGGGGAATGCTTCCGTTATAGCTCAGCCCTTACCACACATCAGAGAACGCACACAGGAGAGACCCCCTACACGTGCTCTGAGTGCGGGAAAAGCTTTAATCGGAGCTCTGTACTGACCACACATAGAAGAATCCACACAGGTGAGAAGCCTTATGGATGCTCTGAGTGTGGGAAACGCTTCAATCGGAGCTCATACTTTATCATACATCAGCGAATCCATACAGGTGAGAAACCTTATGGATGCCCTGAGTGTGGGAAACACTTCAATCAAAGCTCAGCCCTTATCACACATCAGCGAATCCACACAGGGGAGAGGCCCTACATGTGCTCTGAGTGTGGGAAACGCTTCATACGGAGCTCAACCCTTATTAGACATCAGAAAATCCACATGGGAGTGATCTGTAACAAATGCCTTGACTAGGGCTGGCCAAAGGTATTTTTTTCTTTTAAATCACATTTGCTAATTCCCACTTAGTGATCTGTGCCCCATCTTCACCGTGGTTACTCAGCTCCCCCAGATGAGTTGCCTGCTCCTGCCTTTTGCAGCTCACCCTTCTTTGGGGTCAGTCCTGTGATGTTTTCTATCAACTCCTTTCCTTTTGGGTCAAAGGAGCGTGTGTCCCTCCAGCCAGGAATGTTCATCAGCTCCAGGTGGGGGAGAGAGGTTTGTTCCCAACAAGCTACACTGAGGCAAAAACTACCCGTGCCTTACATCCACTAGGACTGTACATGGCGTTGGCTGCTCAAGTTAGTGATCTTGGTGTTAAAAGACAATTACAGTTGTCGTGCAGATGCAGCCGAGGTGCAGTGGTGGGCATTAGCTTTCCCCTTGACCTGACCTAAACTCCATCACATGTCCTAGTCTAAACAAAGCCTGAGCATCACAGTTATACTGTTCCCCCATTTAAAAACAATTGTTAGTCATCAAGTTCCCCCACCAGGATCATATTGTTTCATTCCCAGTTGTCACAGTTCATCAGAGTGCTGTTGCTTCAGGTTTTCCTGAAGGCAGATATTTTTACGGCCGTTTTCCTCCCTTAAAATATATAGAAGTATAACAAAGAGCAGGAATAGGGAAGGGATAGGGAAAAATGTCTTTTCCCCTCTGTAACAACAGAAGAACATAGGGTAAATAAGAGGAAAGCAGCTTTCTGCGGTGTAACTCCTGAGGTGTGCACGCAGATTTCGTGATGCATGATAGAAAGGGGCCATGACAGGGACACACTGCCGTGCGGGGTCAAAGTGAAGGAGCTGTGACACGCCTACCACAAGGTGCAGGAGGCAAACTGCTGCTCCATATTGGGGGCTAACTAACCCCAGCATCACGGCAAGAATCGACCTAGCAGCTGGAGAAAAAATATGTATGAGAGTCAAATACACCCCCACGTGGCCTGTCTCTTCCCCAATCTCAACACCTGGAAGATTGTCTGGAAGATTCAGAATTTGAACTGCAGAGATTGGTCCCAGGCTGAGAGGGAATTCAGTCTGTGTATTAAGAACTCAACATTGCCTGGAGCAAGCAGTGATGAGAAAAGCTGTTTGATCCAATTCTTGCTCAGTATATTCAAATTAGAGTTTAGACTGGGAGTCTATTTTCATTTGTTTTGTGACCACTTTTGACCTCTGTGACGAACACTTATACTCAGTTAAAATCTAACTTTCTGTAGTTAATAAACTTATTTTACTATTTTATACTTACTCCTGAGTTTGTCCAAAGTGCTTGGGAAAGTTGCTCACATGACAAAGGCTGGTGCATATCCCCTTTATTTTTGATGAAGTGGCGAACTAATTAATGAGCTTACACTTTTCAAGAGAAGGCCGTGAGCCGTGTAAGATGGTACATTTCTGAGGTGCAAGGCTGAGAGCTGGGGAGATATGCTGGTGTCTCTGTATAATTGAGGAGTGGTTTAAAGAGCATTCATGCAACTTAGTTGGGTGCTTTGCTGCATGTTGTTGGCCAAATGATCATAGAATCCTAGGATATTGGGGTTGGAAGGGTCCTCAGGAGGTATCTAGTCCAATCCCATGCCCAGAGGAGGACCAATCCCCAACTAAATCATCCCAGCCAGGGCTTTGTCAAGCCTGATCTTAAAAACTTCTCAGGAAGGAGATTCCACCACCTCCCGAGGAAACCCATTCCAGTGTTTCACCACCCTCCTAGTGAAAAAGTTTTTTCTAATATCCAACCTAAATCTCCCCCACTGCAAAATGACCATTACTCCTTGTCCTGTCATCTGCTGTCACTGAGAATAGTCTAGATCCGTCCTCTTTGGATCCACCTTCATTTAGTTCAAAGCAGCTATGACATCCCCCCTCATTCATCTCTTCTGTAGAGTAAACAATCCCAGTTCCCTCAGCCTCTCCTCATAAGGCATGTGTTCCAGACCCCGAATCATTTTTGTTGCCTTTCGCTGGACTCTCTCCAATTTCTCCACATCCTTCTTGTAGTGTGGGGCCCAAAACTGGACACAGTACTCCAGATGAGGCCTCACCAGTGTCGAATTGAGGGGAAGGATCACATCCCTCGATCTGCTGGCAATGCCCCTACTTATACACCCCAAAATCGGACTGATACACCCCAGTCGTCTGGGACTTCCCCCGATCACCATGAGTTTTCAAAGATATTGGCCCACGGCTCTGCAATCACATCCGCCACTACTTTAGCCCTCTCGGGTGCAACGCATCCGGCCCCATGGACTTGTGCTCGTCCAGCTTTTCTAAATAGTCCCGAACCACTTCTTTCTCCACAGAGGGCTGGTCATCTCCTCCCCATGCTGTGCTGCCCAGGGCAGCAGTCTGGGAGCTGAGCTTGTTTGTGAAGACAGGCAAAAAAAGCATTGAGTACATTAGCTTTTTTCACATCCTCTGTCACTAGGTTGCCTCCCTCATTCAGTAAGGGGCCCACACTTTCCTTGGCTTTCTCCTTGTTGCCAACATACCTGAAGAAACCCTTCTTGTTACTCTTAACATCTCTTGCTAGCTACAACTCCAGGTGTGATTTGGCCTTCCTGATTTCACTCCTGCATACCCAAGCAATATTTTTATACTCATCCCTGGTCATTTGTCCAATCTTCCACTTCTTGTAACCTTCTTTTTTGTATTTGAGATCAGCAAGGATTTCCCTGTTAAGCCACAGTAATGTCCCGAGCTCCCCAAGTCCCATTGACAGCTGAGCTCTTCCTGCCCATTGAGCCCAGCAGAGACAGTGGGTGGGGGGGTGAGTTTGTACCCAAATAACTGACAGAGCCAAGCAAAGAGCAAAGAAATGTTTCCTTCAGTCACTAGGTCTCTGTTTCTGTGGCTCACGCTCTCTCCCCTTCTCTGATAACGAGCAACGCTAAGAGAGGAAGAGGTTCAAACATGTGCTAGGTGGTGGCTAGGGTGGGATGACAAATTGAAAACCATCACAGAGCCCTCTACTGTGACACTGAGACGATCCCATTCTGACCTTTTACTGACACTTCTTTAATAACTAAAAAAAAAGAACAGGAGGACTTGTGGCACCTTAGAGGCTAACCGATTTATTTGAGCATAAGCTTTCGTGAGCTACAGAATGCATCCGATGAAGTGAGCTGTAGCTCACGAAAGCTTATGCTCAAAGAAATTGGTTAGTCTCTAAGGTGCCACAAGTCCTCCTTTCCTTTTTGCAGATACAGACTAACACGGCTGCTACTCTGAAACCTGTCGTCATTAATAACGGTTCCCCTGACGTACGTTGCTAAGATTATTTCAATAGCTCCTACACCGATACCTCCTGCCCCTTCTGGCTGGTTCATTGCGCTGTTTGGAACCTGCACCTAAAATTACACCCTCCCTGGGAGCAAGTTTCAAAACTGCCCAAGGAAACCCCATTGGGTTTCAAGTGCCGCCCAAGCAGGGAGGCAAAGGGACAGTACAGGGTCGCAGAGCTTCTCCTTTGTCCCAGGGAGAAGGATCTAGTGGGCTAGATTAGGGGGGCTAATAGTCATGACTCCTGGGTTCTATTCCTGGCTGTGGGAGGAAAGGGGTGTCGAGTGGATTAGAGTGTGTGTGGGGGGGGCTAGGAGTCAAAGAAAAAACACCTCCCTTGCGTTCAGCTTCAATGCACATTGAACAAGAACATGGCTTCTCATGTCTTAGGTTCTGATGCCATCGTGTGGCCGTTTCATTTCACTTCTTCTTGTGAAAAGGTTTGGGTGCCGTGCACAGACATGTTATTTCATGGGGAGAGACGGAGAAGTGGAAGCTGCATGGATTTCATCCTCCGAAAAATAGATTAAAATAATCCCCAGACAGCTCAGGCCCACCCGTCCCCCATCGCTGCTGCCAGTGAAGCTCAGTTCTGGGCCTGGTGTGCAGTAAATGTGGGGGAGACGCTGCCTGCCTGGACTTTTCGGGAGAAAAAGTCAGACACGACGCCATGCCTGGTGCAGGAGATGCAGATGTGTTGCTTGATTGTTTTTCTCATTTTAAATGTACTTGATCATTTCGATGGCAAAAAATCTTTGAAAAAGACCATGAAACAAAGAAGAAACCATGAAAATACTCAAGGGAGAGAGGGGGTTTCTGAGAGCCGGGGTAGAGATGGAGATGTTCATGAAACGGGGACAGACCAAAGCAGGGAGCAAAGGGGAAGGTTTTTTGTGCAGTTCCATTTTAACCAGCCTCACATCCTGGAGTCCCTAATGTCCCAGCTTACCCGCAACGTGTGACCTCGAGACTCCTCCCCACTGCAAAAACTGCAGATCCCCCAGCACTCCTTAACCTAGATGGATCCTCTGGCAACCAGATGTCTCTGCAGAACCGCCGTGGTTACTCTCCTGAGTGTCTGTTCAAGGATAGCTACTGACTTCTCCTGAGAATGCAGTTGAGTAATGGCTCTCCCATCTCTAGATGCTTTCCTGTGGGCTCTGAGAAGCAGGATGGGGCGTGTATGATAAAGTCCACGCAACATTCCCCTTTCATCCCAGCCCTGGGACGTCACCAGTTGCCACCTATCCCCTGGCAGCAGTGAGGGATGTTTCCCACTGTCCAGGAGACACCAGCCTTGGACCAAAGGCAGCTTGAGGCTTCTCCTCTCTCCCTTCTTGAATCAAGTTCATGTTTTTTCCAAGAGTTAAAGCAGCCCAAACCCCCAGGGTCTGGATTAATGTCACAAGTTTGCTATCTCTCCCTGGAAGACAACTTCTTAATGAGAGGAGTTAAATGAGATGAGTGGAGTTAAATCAGTTCTCAGCCTGAGTCCTTTGCTCTTAATCCTGAGGATATTGTCCCAGCGTGGGGCCATTTCCTGCCTCTCTTTCACACAGAAGGACAATTTTCTTTGTGCAGACGCAGGAACATCAAGATCTTTCTCTGTCCCTTGTGCAAAGCAGAGTGTCAAATTCCAAGGAACCTTCCTCTTCTGCGATGGAAACAATGGAGAAGCAGGGGGCCCTGGGCACCTCTAGCCCTGGCTGGGAGATGTTCCCTCCCTGCTTTCTTTACGCTGCTTGTTGTTATTTCATGGAGTGTCTGGGATGGGGGAAAAGCTGAGTTCACTCCAGGTGGAGGGAAAAAAGGACCCTGAGAATCTCAGGGCCTCAGGGAAAACCCAACCCCTGCTACCGGGATCACGGAGGTGCTGGGGATTTGAGCAGGAAAGGGACTGTGTGAATTGTCCAGGTGGGGAATGAATAACCATCGACAACTAGATCCACCTCATTAACCACGGACACAGGCTAATCGTGCTGCAGATAGAAGGGAAACTGGGAGCAATTCTTTGCTGTCAGCCATGGAAACAGTGACCCGAGTGCACTGCAGTAAATGTGCTGGGGAAAGCTGGACTTTACAGGCAGGTGGAAAGAGCAGATCCCTGCAGGAGTTTCAGTCCTGCTCAGTGCGGGGCAGGTGCCCATTGCACGGAAGGTCTGTGGGGGTTTCTGCTCCTAAGTCACCTTGGTACTTTTAAGATTCCCACCCAAGGGGCGGCTTGGGACAGTAGCGGATGAGAAGGGGGAATCCTCCAGCCCTGGAGGGAAAGGTCCCGTCTGCCCAGACTGAGGGGCAAGGAGACAGAGGGGCAGTCAGTGCTCAGAGAGGAGAGAGCTCAGTGATTTACACCCACCAGGGGACACTGTCTTTTTGAGGCGGGTGCAGCTGGCTTGGGATGGTGCTGACGATGGATAGAAAACAGGCTGGAGTCAAAGACAGATCAGACCACAGAAGGGGAAGGGCATCTCCATAGAAGGTCCTGGGTGCTCAGATACCCCAGTTCTAGGTACCCTGGCCTGTCCCAGAGAGAAAAGACAAAGAGGGGCCCAGCCCCCCGACAGTCATCCCATGGAGAAGAATCTGGTTGGGAGTGGGGTGAAGGTTCCCACTGGACAAAGGGGAGCTGAAGTCCCCCAGCGTCCTGGAATTTAAGCAATGCAAGCTTCAAACCCTGCACGGGTGCGGCCTGAGGGGCACCCGCAGAAGGTTGGGCTGGACAGGGGCGGCAGGTTTCTACAATTTTTGGTGGTTTCCAGAATGGGACCAAGTCCTGCCTCCCCATCCACCTCCCCCCACATCTGCCTAAGGCTCTGGGAGGGAGTTTGGGTATGGGAGGGAGAGGGAAAGGGGTTGGGCTCTGGGAGGGAGTTTGGGTGTGGGCTGTGGGTTGCGGCAGGGGGTTGGGGTGCAGGAGGGAATGCAGGGTGCGGGGTCTGGGCTGGGGTAGGGGGTTGGGGTGCAGGAGCAGGTGTGGGGGCAGGCTCTGGGAAGGAATTGCGTGTGTGGTGTGGGCTCTGGGCTGGGGCAGGGGGTTAGGGTGTGGGAGGGGGTGAGGGGTACAGGCGCTGGGATGCAGTTTGGGTGCATGTGTGGGGTCTTGGCTGGGGTATGGCGTTGGGTGCAGGAATGGGTGGGGAGGCCAGGTTCTGGGAGGGAGTTCAGGTGTGGGCTCTGGGCTGGGGTTGGGGGTTGGGGTGCAGGAGAGGGTACAGGTCAGGCTCTGGGAGGGAGTTTGGGTGTGGGGTGTGGGGTGTGGGCTCTGGGCTGGGGGAGGGGGTTGGGGTGCAGGAGAGGGTGCAGGTCAGGCTCTGGGAGGGAGTTTGAGTGCAGGGGGTGGGCTCCGGGCTGGGGAAGAGGGTTGGGGTGCGAGAGCAGGTGTGGGGGGAGGCCTGTGGGAGGAAGTTTGGGTGCGGGATGTGGGTTGGGGTTGAGGGTTGGGGTGCAGGAGGGGGTGCGGGCGCAGGCTCTGGGAAGAAGTTTGGGTGTGGGGTGTGGGCTCTGGGCTGGGGCATGGGGGTAGGGTGCAGGAGGGAGTGCAGGGGGTGGACTCTGGGAGGGAGTTTGGGTGCAGGGGGTTGGGCTCTGGGCTGGAGCTTGGGGTGCAGGAGAGAGTGAGGGTGCAGCTCTTACCTCAGGCATCTCCCAAAAGCAACCCACACCCCCCTCTGGCAGCAGCTCCTAGGTGGGGGGTCTCTACCCATCGCTTCCCACGGACACCACCCCAGCAGCTCCCATTGCCACAGATGGCAGAGTCGGCCCTCGGGGCGGGGGAGCGTGTGGAGATCCCCCCACCCCCGGGGCTGCAGGGACGCGCCAGCCGCTTCCGAGACTGGCAGGCCACACGGAGTGTAAGCAGTGTCAGGGTGAGCCTCACCCTGACATCTGGTGGTGAGGTCTGGCAAGTTGTGGAAAAGAACTTCAGGGGCCGATCTCATTTGCATAGGCACACCCACCCCGCCTAGAACGAGGCCATAGCTGCCCAAATGGTCACTTTGGCTGCTGTGGGATCCCCAGTGTCTCTGTTATTGGGGCAGGAAGAATAAATTGTTATTACCCTGATTATGGGAACTGTGCTGGGAACTGTACTTGGCCTTTTGTTATGATGGAGGGACTCACCATCAACTCAGTATCACTCGCTAGGCAAGGGTCATGGGTTCCAAAACTCTGTGAATTGAGAGAGGTTGGGGACACGTATTAATACTTGGCAGCATGGGTCCCTTGGTGATGGTCTTATATGCTAATTGCCCTTCCTTTTCTCTTCACTGTGGACTCTCAGAGGTAATTTTGATTTCGTTAGGAGTCTAGTTACAGGCTGATGAGTTCACTTTGGGCTAATGGTGTACTATCACTGAGGTTCCTATACTACAAGCTGACTTCACCAAAGAGATGAACCGAGTAAGAGCTGAAATCACTGAGCGTTGTGTTAAGTAGTGGGGGAGCCTGAAGATCTATTGTGGATAAGTTTGTGGGACGGCTGGAGTGCCTTGTGGAGAGGCTGGTGGAGTAGATCGTGGGACGGCGGGAGCTGCTGGTGGGACGTGAAGCAGTTCATGGGACGGCGGGAGCTGCTGGTGAGACGTGGAGCAGTTCGTGGGACGGCGGGAGCTGCTGGTGGGCCGCAGAGCGGAGCTGAGCGAAGCAGTTCGTGGGGCAGTTGGTGGAGTGGAGGCCTATGGAGCTGTGGGGCGGTCAGCTTCAGATCATGTAAGGTGCCTTTTACCCCCGCCCCCATCTCCACCCAGGTTGGGAGGTAAAGCTCTGCAGATAAACTTTTGAACTTTGGGGCTGCCCTGACCAGGGACAGAGACTTTTGGGTCATTGGACTTTTGGGACTTTGGGTGATTTGGTTTTGCTGGACTCAAGAACCAAAGGGAAAGGGCATGCCCCAATTTGCTTGGGGTGGGTTTTTTTTTTTGCTCGTGGGTTGTGTTATGAATCCTGTTGGTGCTGTTTCCCCAACATAATGCCACATTGTTTCTCTCTGTTATTAAAAGGCTTTTTGCTACACTCAGACTAGGTGCTTGCGAGAGGGGAAGGATTGCCTCTGGGAGGCGCCCAGCGGGGGTGGTACATATTTGTCCCAGGTCACTGGGTGGGGGCTCGAGCCGGTTTGCATTGTGTTATTGGAATGGATCCCCTAGATATTGAACCCGGCCCTTGTTGCTGCCAACTCTGACGGGCTGAAGGGTTACACGGAGCGAGGGTGGGCAGGAAGCCGCCTTAGCCCCCTTGTGCTGCCGGTGATGGCGGTGGGGGTCCCCGGGCCCTTTTAAATTGCCCGGGGGCAGCAGGCGGGGCTGGGGGAGACACCGGGCCCCGGACTTTGGTGGAGCCAGGCCCCCGTGGTCTTATGTTGCTGGAGCACGGGCACCAGGGGCCCAGATGAGGCGCCTCCCCTGCCGCTGGAGGAGCATGGGTGCTAATCCACCTTTCGGTGGGTTGGTTTTTGGAAGGTTAAATGAAGGCAGCCTCTGCTCTGGGCTCGCCCAGTTTCAGGGCCTGATGCTGCTTTGCACAACGATGAATCTCGGAACAGGCCAGCACTGAAATGACGGCAGAACCTGAGGAAGGAAAAGCCTCCGGGTTCGTCTGTGGGCCTTGACGCCGAACGGGAGCCGTAATTTGACTCGCTTTGTGGCTGCGGCCGGTAAAATGTCAGGACAAAGTCGTCCCAGTGATTGTGACACTGGGTTTGAGGCGGCTTTGGTCTTATAAAAATGTAACTAGCATGGAACACTTGTGTTTTTAAAGGTGGCTTCCCCAAGCAATCCCAAGTTGTTCTTCCCAGAGCTGGGTGATAGTGGGCAGCAGGGGATCTCCCCAGTCTGTGGGGGAATCTCTCTGGGCCCCACTGTTAGTTCTCCAGCCTTTCTCCCCCTAACCACGCACACCTCTCCCCACCCATTATCAATGCTTTACAGCGATCCCTCCCTCCCCTTATGGGATACAGACTCTCAGTGACAGAGACTGCCTGGGGCTCCCCTCTGCATGGCTCCAATGGGGAAGGAAAGAGTCTGACGGGGAGAGGAAGGAGACAGGCCGAAGGAGTCAAATGGGGCTAGACGAGAATAGAGAATAGAGGAGATTTTCTTCCTATTAAAATGGACTGGAGTCTCATTGCTGGAAAGCCACATCTTGAGTGAGGTTTGAACCGGCAGCCTTTCAATTGCCAGGCAAAGGTGCGAACCACAGAGACCGATCACGGCCGACTTCCCAAAGCTGTCCAAGGAGCCCCTGCAGGGGTGCAAGTGGTTAGTGCAAAGGGCAATATTGCTGGGGTTGTGAGTTCAAGCCTTCCCTGCAGCCCTGGTTTCTATTACCCCATGGAGCTTCCCCAGCTTGCTTGTCCTAATTCACATGGAAAGTGCCATGAGAGGAAGGTCTGAAATGTGGACGTTGGTGCAAAGCTTGGGACCCCCCACCAATGCTGCCATTAGCTGTGGGTGGGTTGCTCAGGGGCAGGGAGAATTGATTTCTTTGCTGCTGAGAAAGCTGCCAGGACAGGTCTGTGGGCACCAGAGCTCCCCACTTCTTGCAGCACATGCCAGGCTCTGTCACTCCTGGAGGAGGGTCAAAGAATCATAGAAGATCAGGGTTGGAAGGGCCCTCAGGAGGTATCTAGACCAACCCCCTGCCCAGAGCAGGACCAACCCCAACTAAATCATCCTAGCCAGGGCTTTGTCATGCCTGACCTTAGAAACTTCTAAGAAAGGGGATTCCACCACTTCCCTAGGTAATGCATTCCAGTGTTTCACCACCCTCCTAGGGAAAAAGTTTTTCCTAATATCCAACCTAAATCTCCCCCACTGCAACTTGAGACCATTCCTCCTTGTCCTGTCTTCTGCTATCACTGAGAATAGTCTAGATCCATCCTCTTTGATCCACCTTTCAGGTAGTTAAAAGCAGCTATCAAATCCCCCTTCATTCTTCTCTTCCGTAGACTAAACAATCCCAGTTCCCTCAGCCTCTCCTCATAACTCATGTGTTCCAGTCCCCTAATCATTTTTGTTGCCCTTTGCTGGACTCTCTCCCATTTCTCCACATCCTTCTTGAAGTGTGGGGCCCAAAACTGGACACAGTACTCCAGGTGAGGCCTCACCAATGTCGAATAGAGGGGAACGATCACGTCCCTCGATCTGCTTGCAATGCCCCTACTTATACACCCCAAAATGCCATTGGCTTCTTGGCAACAAGGGCACACTGTTGACTCATATCCAGCTTCTCGTCCACTGTCACCCCTAGGTCCTTCTCTGCAGAACTGCTGCCGAGCCATTCGGTCCCCAGCCTGTAGCGGTGCATTGGAATCTTCCGTCCTACGTGCAGGACTCTGCACTTGTCCTTGTTGAACCTCCTCAGATTTCTTTTGGCCCAGTGCTCCAATTTGTCTAGGGCCCTCTGTATCCTATCCCTACCCTCCAGCATATCTACCACTCCTCCCAGTTTCGTGTCATCCACAAATTTGCTGAGGGTGCAGTCCATGCCATCCTCCAGATCATTAATGAAGATATTGAACAAAAACGGCCCCAGGACCGACCCTTGGGGCACTCCGCTAGATACCGGCTGCCAACTAGACAAGGAGCCATTGATCACTACCCGTTGAGCCCGACAATCTAGCCAGCTTTCTATCCACCTTATAGTGCGTTCATCTAGATCATAGGTCTTTAACTTGCTGGCAAGAATAGTGTGGGAGACCGTGTCAAAAGCTTTGCTAAAGTCAAGGAACAACACGTCCACTGCTTTCCCCTCATCCACAGAGCCAGTTATTTCGTCATAGAAGGCAATTAGATTAGTCAGGCATGACTTTCCCTTGGTGAATCCATGCTGACTGTTCCTGATCACCTTCCTCTCCTCTAAGTGCTTCAGAATTGATTCCCTGAGGACATGCTCCATGATTTTTCCAGGGACTGAGGTGAGGCTGACTGGCCTGTAGTTCCCAGGATCCTCCTTCTTCCCTTTTTTAAAGATGGGCACTACATTAGCCTTTTTCCAATCTTCCGGGACTTCCCCCGATTGCCATGAGTTTTCAAAGATAATAGCCAATGGCTGTGCAATCACATCCGTCAATTCCTTTAGCACTCTCGGATGCAGCTCATCTGGCCCCATGGACTTGTGCACGTCCACTTTTTCTAAATAGTCCCGAACCACTTCTTTCTTCACAGAGGGCTGGCCACCTCCTCCCCATGCTGTGCTGCCCAGTGCAGTCATCTGGGAGCTGACCTTGTTCGTGAAGACAGAGGCAAAAAAAGCATTGAGTATGTTAGCTTTTTCCACATCCTCTGTCACTAAGTTGCCTCTCTCATTTAGTAAGGGGCCCACAGTTTCCTTGGCTTTCTTCTTATTGCCAAAATACCTGAAGAAACCCTTCTTGTTACTCTTAACTTCGCTCGCTAGCTGCAACTCCAGGTGTGATTTGGCCTTCCTGATTTCACTTCTGCATGCCTGAGCAATATTTATACACTCATCCCTCGTTATTTGTCCAATCTTCCCCTTCTTGTAAGCCTCTTTTTTGTGTTTAAGATCAGCAAGGATTTCTCTGTTAAGCCAAGCTGGTCGCCTACCATATTTACTTTTCTTTCTACACATCGGGATGGTTTGTCTCTGTAACCTCAATAAGGATTCTTTAAAATACAGCCAGCTCTCCTGGACTCCTTTCCCCCTCATGTTATTCTCCCAGGGGATCTTTCCCATCAGTTCCCTGAGGGAGTCAAAGTCTGCTTTTCTGAAGTTCAGAGTCCGTATTTTGCTGCTTTCCTTTCCTCCCTGTGTCAGGATCCTGAACTCGACCATCTCATGGTCACTGCCTCCCAGGTTCCCATCCACTTTTGCTTCCCCTACTAATTCTTCCCGGTTTGTGAGCAGCAGGTCAAGAAGAGCTCTGCCCCTAGTCGGTTCCTCCAGCACTTGCACCAGGAAATTGTCCCCTACAGTTTCCAAAAACTTCCTGGATTGTCTGTGCACCGCTGTATTGCTCTCCCAGCTGATATCAGGATGATTGAAGTCACCCATGAGAACCAGGGCGTGCCACCTTGTAGCTTCTGCGAGTTGCCGGAAGAAAGCCTCATCCACCTCATCCCCCTGGTCCGGTGGTCTATAGGAGACTCCCACCACGACATCACTCTTGTTGCTCACGCTTCTAAACTTAATCCAGAGACTGTCAGGTTTTTCTACAGTTTCATACTTGAGCTCTGAGCAGTCATACTGCTCTCTTACATACAGTGCAACTCCCCCACCTTTTCTGGCCTCCCTGTCCTTCCTGAACAGTTTATATCCATCCATGACAGCACTCCAGTCATGCGAGTTATCCCACCAAGTCTCCGTTATTCCAATCACATCATAATTCCCTGACTTTGCCAGGATCTCCAGTTCTCCCTGCTTGTGTCCCAGGCTTTGTGCATTTGTATATAGGCACTTGAGATAACCCGCTGATCGCCCCTTGTTCTCAGTATGAGGCAGGAGCCCTCCCCTCTCACACGCTCCAGCTCGTGCTTCCTCCCGGTATCCCGCTTCCCCACTTACCTCAGGGCTTTGGTCTCCTTTCCCTGGTGAACCTAGTTTAAAGCCCTCCTCACTAGGTTAGCCAGCCTGCTCACGAAGATGCTCTTCCCTCTCTTCGTTAAGTGGAGCCCGTCTCTGCCTAGCATTCCTCCTACTTGGAACACCATCCCATGGTTGAAGAATCCAAAGCCTTCTCTCCGACACCACCTGCATAGCCATTCGTTGACTTCCATGATTCGACGGTCCCTACCCCGGCCTTTTCCTTCCATGGGGAGGATGGACGAGAACACCACTTGCACCTCAAACTCCTTTATCCTTCTTCCCAGAGCCACGTAGTCCGCAGTGATCCGCTTAAGGTAATTCTTGGCAGTATCATTGGTGCCCACGTGGAAAAGCAGGAAGGGGTAGCGATCCGAGGGCTTGATGAGTCTCGGCAGTCTCTCCGTCACATCGCAAATCTTAGCCCCCGGCAAGCAGCAGACTTCTCTGTTTTCCCGGTCAGGGCGGCAGATAGATGACTCAGTCCTCCTGAGGAGAGAGTCCCCGACCACCACCTCCCACCTCCTTCTCTTGGGAGTGATGGTCGTGGAACCCCCAACCCTAGGACAGTGCATCTCATGCCTTTCAACTGGTGGAGTCTCCTTCTGCTCCCTTCCCCCAGACGTATCATCTGGGTCACTCCCCGCAACTGTACCTGTGGAGAGAACATGAAAATGGTTACTTACCTGTGTCCGCTTTGCTGGTACATGGACGTTCCCCCTTCTTCTTCTGGAGGTCACATGTTGCCAGATTTCTTCACAGTCCTCCTGTCCCTGCTGTGCAGCCTGCTCTGAATCTTCAGAACCTTGTGCCCATAGAAGCATATCCTGATGTCTGTCCAGGAAATCTTCAGTTTCTCTTATGCAACGCAGGGTCGATACCTGTTGCTCCAGACCTTGAACCTTCTCTTCCAATATGGAGACCAGCTTGCACTTTGTAGAGACAAAGTGGCTTCTGTCCTCTGGAAGAAAGACACACATGGCACATCCAGTGCAGGTCACAAGAGTTGACCACTCCCCATCCATATTACCTTCCTACTATGAGCTTCCTCCGGAGATGCAGTAATTCCTCAGAGAAGTCGTTAGGGTGTAAGCCTCAGTGGGCTCACTCCAGGTGAAGTCCCAGGCAAACTCCTGCTGTTTGCTGCTCTGCTGTTCCCCGCTGCTCTGCTGTTCCCCGCTGCTCAGCTGGTTCTATAAGCATCGAGCCTAAAGCTCTTCCAAGCCTTCTTAGCGCAGGGGGCAGCGCATCAGTCTCATAATCTGAAGGTCCTGAGTTCAAGCCTCAGAGAAGGCAACTCTTCTTGCTCCCTGCTTTAGATTTTCTAACAGAAATCAGAGAAAAAAAGACGAGACCTGAGTGGTTTCTAGACACCCTCCCATCCATCTAACACACATACACAGACTTTTCTAACGGTACGTGTACAGTACGAAATTAGTTCAATATTATTCGATTGGAAATTTCGGGAGCTATTTTAGACATTCAGGCTTCGGTGTCCCCACTAAAGCGCGTGAATTCGGCAGAGTGCGTCCACAGTACCGAAGCTAGCATCGAACGTCGGAGCGGGTGCACCGTGGGTCACTATCCCGCAGTTCCCGCAGTTCCCGCCGCCCACTGGAATTCTGGGTTACGCTCCCAGTGCACGATGGGGCAAAAACATTCTTGGGGGTGTTTCTGGTGCGTGTCATCAGGAAGCTCTGGCAGACAATCGTTTCACGCCTTTTTGGCATGTAGACGCCGTACTGCTTTCAGCAAACGGTGCACCGCTTGCTCTTCTGCAACTATGAATCCGCCTCTCATTTCCTCTCCCCTTCCGATGTAATCTCTACTATCTACTCTTTCTCTTCCTCATCGAACTCTTCTGCCTCCAACTCTGCTCTCCCACTGGTGCCACGCTTCCGAGCTTCTCCGGGTTGTCTGTCTTGGGCTCCCGCCTCCGTGAAAACCACGGAAGACAACCATTTCCCGCCTTTGTTCGGCTACCACGAACCAAACAGCATCTCTTCCCCTGCCACTCTGCTCTCCTACATTTCGCGCCCGTTTTCCAGGATTACCCGTGCAGGCGCCATGGAGCCCGCTCAGATCTCCGCTGCAGTTTTGAGCATTGTAAATACCTCGCGCATTATCCAGCAGTATGTGCAGTCCCTGCAAAAGGGGGCGAGGAAACGACGACGGGGCGATTACTATACTGATGAGGACATGGACAAAGATGGCACGGCGTGTGGCAATTGGGAGATCATGGTGGTGCTGGGCCAGGTTCATGCCGTGGCAGGCCGATTCTGGGCCCAGGAAACAAGCACAGACTGCTGGGGCCTCATCGCGTTGCAGGTGTGGGATGATTCCCAGTGGCTGAGAAACTTTTGTAAGCGTAAGGGCCACTTTCATGGAGCTTTGCGACTTGCTGTCCCCTGCCCTGAAGCGCAAAGACACCAAAATGAGAGCCACCCTCACAGTTGGGAAGTGAGTGGCCATAGCCCTGCGGAAGCTTGCAACGCCCGACAGCTACCAGTCAGTTGGGAATCAGTTTGGAGTGGGCAAATCTACTGTGGGGGCTGCTGTGATCCAAGTAGCCAACACAATCATTGACCAGCTGCTATCAAGGGTCGTGCCTTTGGGAAATGTGCGGACCATTGTGGATGGCTTTAATACGCTGGGGTTCCCTGACTGCGGCGGGGCGATAGACATAACGCATATCCCTCTCTTGGCCCCGGAACAGCGGGGCAGCCACTACATAAAACGCAAGGGGTACTCTTCCATGGTGCTGCAAGCCCTGGTGGATCACAAGGGACGTGGCGAAAGGGATGCACAAACAATCCAGTTGGGCCATTGCCCACAAGCTCACCCCAAGCAGCTTGGACTCCTGATGACTGTGATGCTGAGGTTCCTTAGACCCCTGTTCATATTTCAGACCCCAGCCGGTGCAGCATCCCTGCCCAACCACTCACCATCTGCCCCAGGAGAACCAGCTGGTGGGCTGCATCCACAGGCAGGTAGTTTATGCCGCTCCCCTCAGAGCAGCAGCCACAGCTGTGCAGCTACTCCCCACATCTGGTTGCCGGGGATCCAGCTGGATTGTTTGGGCATCCCTTTCAAGACTTGCCCTCAACAACCTGGCAGCCCCCAGCTTTCTCATTGCTCTGTGGTTGTTTGCTCTGTGAAAGGGGCCTCTAGGAATTAGTATTTCCAGAGGCATTAAAGAATCATAAAGGAGAAGGAAAAGTTAATGCCTTAGAAAAGTCTGTGTGTCTGTGTTAGATGGATGGGAGGGTGTCTAGAAACCACTCTGCTCTCGTCTTTTTTCTCGGATTTCCAGTGGTAATCAAGGTCAGCCATTGCCAGCAGTTGACAAGAACATGTGAGAACAGTGCGGGTGGGAAATAAACATGGGGAAATAGTTTTACTTTGTGTAATGACCCATCCATTCCCAGTCTTTATTCAAGCCTAAGTTAACTGTATCCAGTTTGCAAATTAATACCAATGATCACTACAAAAGGTTCCCCCCACCCCACCCGGCTCTCCTCCTGGTAATAGCTCACCTTACCTTAGCGAGCAGATGGAGGGACGTGATCGTTCCCCTCTATTCAACATTGGTGAGGCCTCATCTGGAGTACTGTGTCCAGTTTTGGGCCCCACACTACAAGAAGGATGTGGAGAAATTGGAGAGAGTCCAGCGAAGGGCAACAAAAATGATTAGGGGTCTAGAACACATGACTTATGAGGAGAGGCTGAGGGAGCTGGGATTGTTTAGCCTGCAGAAGAGAAGAATGAGGGGGGATTTGATAGCTGCTTTCAACTACCTGAAAGGGGGTTCCAAAGAGGATGGCTCTAGACTGTTCTCAATGGTTGCAGATGACAGAACAGAGGAGTAATGGTCTCACGTTGCAGTGGGGGAGGTTTAGATTGGATATTAGGAAAAACTTTTTCACTAAGAGGGTGGTGAAACACTGGAATGCGTTACCTAGGGAGGTGGTAGAATCTCCTTCCTTAGAGGTTTTTAAGGTCAGGCTTGACAAAGCCCTGGCTGGGATGATTTAACTGGGAATTGGTCCTGCTTCGAGCAGGGGGTTGGACTAGATGACCTTCAGGGGTCCCTTCCAACCCTGATATTCTATGATTCTATGATTCTATACCTGATCACTCTCGTTACAGTGTGTAGGGTAACCCCCATTGTTTCATGTTCTCTGTGTATAGGAGTCTCCCCACTGTATTTTCCACTGCATGCATCTGATGAAGTGAGCTGTAGCTCACGAAAGCTTATGCTCCAATAAATTTGTTCGTCTCTAAGGTGCCACAAGTCCTCCTGTTCTTACTCATGGTGTTGTATCCCCATCGTGTGGCCGTTTGGTGTCAGTCCTTTTAAATAAACAATGAGTTTTTTTCATAGAAACCATATTTTCCTCATACAGACGCAGGAGTAGATTAATCTGCAAAGGGAAGGTGATTCCAAGGCAGTTCCGGAGGGAGAAGGGAATGTTTTCAGCATCACTAAATTATTGTGTTGTACCTCACACACACACACAGAGTGACAATAAACTCAATTAACTGAGCTACCAACACACTGCACAGGAATGAAATAAACAACTTTATGTTCAAGGAGTTCGGTGCATGTAAATAATATTAAAAACATGTTTTGGGCAACGCATGGAAAAGTCATTGTATTGTACAATCCACTTGATATAGTTAATACACCACATAATATTTAACGAAGTTAAGAACCATGTGCTTATAAATTAACATGTTGTGCCATTTACACACGCAAAAGACCTAGAAAAAACTGAATTATTTGAGCTTCCACCATTTCCACTTTCTCACAGCATGTTAGACCCCCTGCTTTAAATGAAATATGTCTAAAGGCCAGATGTATGAAAGAATTGTCTCATTCTGTATTTCTTAGCTTTTATCTCAAAAGGTAATAGAGTCATAATCTCCCCCAAACACCATGGGACCTCCCCCAATTATTAAAATGCCCCTGTCTTCAGCAAGACCATGACAGTGACCCACAGCTAGAGTGTCTAGGCCAAGCTGTTCTGAAGGAGGCAAGTCAAAGATTTTCTCTCTGCTTCCCTTGGCAAGGTCTGAGTGGGAAAACAAAATTCCCCACATGGAAAGTTTTCTGCTGAGAAACCAATACTAGTCTGTTTGGGGACTTTGATTTGAATGGATTATTATTCTTCTCTTCTGATCTCTGAATTATTTCAGTTCAATCTTTGTCCTCCAGATATGTTTCCAGGTGTTGAATTGTGGGGGAGAGAGGCCAAGTCATGATGTCTCTTCCCCTCTTCCATAGTTTCTTCCTACTTGCTAGGAAGTTCCTGTGCTTTGATGTGAGTCAAGCAGTGTCCATTGTCTCCGGGCTGTCTCGGAGGAGTCCGCATTGTACACGGTTCCTGGGAGAGTCCTTGGGAGCGTGGATACCTTCACTGGGCCAGCAGCGAGTCTGGCTCCTCCAGCGTCACACCGGAAAGGCTGGCGGTGGCCATTTCCCAGCCTCATCACATATTTCAGTGACACACCCAGAGCAAAACTCCACCATTTCCCAGACAAGCCTAGCACACACCATCCACCCAGGCATTAGCCTTCAACAGATCACGACTTTTACAATGATAGCTCACCAGGCCGACTCTGTACAAATCATACCTTAATTCTGTGAGAGTGGTGACTATGGGGCTTCCAGGGTGCTGCTTTGAGCACAGCCTGCCACCCCTGGGCTGACATTGCAATGGAGACGTCCCCGTAGAGTCCCTCTCTCCCGGGATAAAGATGGCAGCAGGGCTGGCCTGGGTCACCTGATGTGGGCTCCTGGAGCTCAAGCTGTGGGGCTCAAAAGTGGGATGCAGATACTGGTGTTCTTGCTGAAGCCTAGGTTCGGAAACCCTCACCCCTCGTGGGGTCTCAGAGGTTGGGCTCAAGCCCATCTGTCTCACCTGTCATTTTATAGCCCTGCAGCCCCAGCCCCAGAAGCCTGAGTCAGCTGCCCTGGGTGTTTTAATGACTGTGCAGACATAATGTTAGGATACGTCTACAGTGCAATGAATCACCCACGGCTGGCCGGTGTCACATTAATCAGGATCAGGCGGCTTGGGCTGTAAAGTTGCAGTGTACAAATACAAAGAAACAAGAGCAAAAACCGGTTGCCTTTATAGCTAGATAGCTATAGATACATGGCAAATAGCAACAAGAATCAGCGTAGAGCTGGATCTAAAAAAATGAAAGATTAATCTTTGCTCTACAAATAATAACTACTGATAAATGGTAATATAAAAAAGGACCTCAAATTCCTTCATAATTTCATGGTTTTTGGAACTTCCAGGCATATTGGCTAGAATTTTCGAGACACATATTGTCAGAAAAACGTATCACGCTGAGTGCTCCACCTGAAACAACAGCAAATACTGTTGCCTAGATAGATAGATACATTGCAAAGAGCAACAAGTATCAATGTGGAGCTGAATCTGCAAAAGGGAAAGATTAATCTGGCAATACAAATAATAATGTATTAATTATTATTATTATTATTATTTATTATTATGTCACAAAGGACCGTGAATTCCTTCATACTTTTATCATCCTCAGGATGTTGTGTGAATTCAGAGACATGATTGTTTTCTGGAGCAGCCTTTGCAGTTTCAAAAGGAAATGCAGGCAGAAAATGAAGCAGGGAGGGTTGTGATGGGGTGCATGAAAGGAGAGGAGGCTTGTTCCTCTTGAGTTTTCTTTCCGTTGCTCTCGTGATCCTGATGGTGGAAGTGGAAGCTTAATTTGAGTTTCTCCCCACTCCCCTCCTTCTGTCGGCGGTGTGTGTCTTCACCAGGAGTGCTTCCACCAAATGAAGAGGGGCAGTGTTGGGGGGGCTGAGAAACGGGGCTCTTCACTCCGCGCAGCTGCCCACTGGGAGCCCAGCTGCCCCCTGGGCTCTTGACTCCCCACCTCCTCCCTGGAGTGGGAGCCGGCCACCTGGGCTTCTTCCCTGCCTGCTCCCAGCCAGGAGTGGGGGCGGGGGCCAAGTGCTCAGGCTTCTCGGCTCCCTGCGCTGGGAGCCGGGAGCTTTCGTGCAGCAGCCCCGCGAGGAGCCAGGCAGGTGCAGCCCCGCTGGGATCAGGGAGCGGAGGGCAGCCATGAAGGGAGCCAGCCGGAAGCCATGACATTGGCAAGACAGCCAGCAGCCCCTGTGAGTCAGGCAGTGTCTACACAGACACTGTGTTGTCCTAACGACCCCAAAGCAATCCCCGTGCCTCTTGAGGAGCTGGAGTTACTATGTGGGTGTAGCAGGGCACTTACATAGATGGGACAAGGCTGTAGTGTGCACCGTGAGGTAATTAGGACAACCTAAAATGCTGTCGGCGGGCCTAACTGTGTAGTGTAGCCCAGGTTTTAATCTCCTGCTGATGGGTTATATGCTGGGTGCCTTGTTTCCTTTGCTTAGGAGTGCTTGTTCTCACACCTATCTCCTCGCTTTCCATTCCAGTTCAGGGAAGGAGAGAAGAACCAAGTCTTCAGGTATGAAAAGGCAAAACATTTCTACATGACCCTTCGCAGTCAGTGAAACCTGTGGTGGGAAACGTGCCCTTGATTTTACTGCATCTTGGTTTCTTGTCTTGTTGGTTGCTCCCGAGGAGCTGGCAGGGAAATGTCCATGGAGAAGTGGAGTGGATGTGAGGTTTCTTGCTTATGAGATTTGCCTGTGTTTTGGCCTCATTGTGAGAAGGGCAAATTGGATGAGACCTTGCAGCTTTTCTGATGCCTGTCTGAGTTTGGAAAGTAAGTTCTTTGTTGTCCTGTTCTTCAAAGGAAACTGAGGGAGCGGATATACACTGGCAGCTGAGAAAGCCTTAGAAGGGGAAATCCAAATCTGGGCACAATTGGTTTCTGTCGTAGACTGTAGTGTAGTGTGGTGGTTATCATGTTGGCTTGACACACAAAATATCCCTGGTTTAAAACTTGGCAGAAACAGTGCCTTTTCCCCCGACTGATCACTTTTGGTCTTCCTCCATTCCAAGCCCTTTGCTGAAATACACCCATATTTCCCACACTTTTTGTTCATTTTTCTTTCCTTTTACAATATTTTAGGGTTTTAATTTAATGGCCAAACAATTTTGCTCATGAATTAAAGTTTAACACAACATTTGACAGCCTTTTCCCATGCCCTCTTTTCTGTCACTTACAGGAGTTTACTTATGGGACTATTCACTGATTTATTGCACCGAGCATTTCAAAGGAAAGGTCAGAATCATTTATCTTGGATTCACTTTCCTTACTTCTTTCTAATTCTTTCTCTCACATAGATGGGGAAATCTGTGTTGGAGCAATTTAGCTTACCACTCTCTCTTTCTAGACGGAAGCTGACACAATTTAAAACTTCCCAATTTGCAAATATCTATGTGAAAATATTTCCTAAAGCAATGCAGAGATCCTGGGCAGGGCTAGGGGTGAGGCAGATTAATAATTGGCTGTTCTTTATTTTGGTGCTTGCTAATTGGCCATTTGGAATTTTAATACAGGATGGCATTACAGCCGAAAGATAATCTCAAGATGTGGAGAAGAAATGGTTATACGGGCTAATAAATAATTTCTTGGTGTCACACCAAAAGTGATGCATTCCAGTGTGAAAGAAGAACTAATTCATGGCTTATGAGCATTTGCTACGTAGTTGTAGCCATGCAGGTCCCAGAAAAGCTTGTCTTTGTCCCCAACAGAAGCTGGCCCAGTGAAAGATATTATCTCACCCACCTCCGCGTTTGCTCGCCACACTACTGTTAGCCGACGGCCAAGGATGTTTGGTGAGGTGCCAGCTATGCCCATTTATACCATCCGTGACTTTAACCGCTAGGACGCACTGTCCCTTCGCGGCGGGCAGCCCGGGCTAGGCTGACGGATGCCCCAAGGTCCTAACCACCCGTGACTTTAACTGCTAGAGCTCAGAGCTCCTTCGCAGCGGGCAGTCAATACTGACTGACAGGTGCCCCAATGGCAGCACTAAGAGCCTCTCCACACCCGTGACTTTAACTGCTAGAGCTCAGAGCTCCTTCGCAGCGGGCAGCCAGGATTGACTGACAGGTGCCCCAAGAGTTTGCCCCGTGGAGGCGGCACAACTCAACGCTAGGCTCTTAGTACTCTCACCTCATGGCCAGGCTTTAGAGCCAAAACGGCTGAGGTTCTTTCATTGTGTTGGCTGCTTTCCAGTAAACCAGAGAAAACAAGTCAGGCTTATGCACAAATGGTTACCAACATTTATTAAGCTAGATTCTAATCATGTGGTTACAAAATTGCTAGTGCCTACTTATTTAAATGTCGAGATGTTACACACACAAACAAGTTACAAAACTGAAGCCACAATCCCAAAGAAAGAAAACAAAGTATAGAGCTCTATTTCAAAATATGTGTACACTGAAGATAGGAGATCAGGTGTGGGTGCTTCTTACCCTCCTTGCATCTCTCGATTCCAGCGGTGCCAAGCCAGGATCGGTCACTCAATTCCGCGGAAAGACGAATAAGGGACAAGGCTTAGGGACCCTCTTAGCTGCAGAAGCCTTGGGAGGCTGTCACTTATCTGACCAGCAGATAGATAGTGAA
Organism: Eretmochelys imbricata; assembly: GCF_965152235.1. Lineage (NCBI taxonomy): Eukaryota > Metazoa > Chordata > Testudines > Cheloniidae > Eretmochelys > Eretmochelys imbricata. Next base: position 5,288,236 of record NC_135599.1, on the reverse strand, counting down.
AAGCACTCCAAAATCATGGTGCTGTAGGTCCCCGACTTATACCTCTGTACTCCTTTATTCTCTTTCTCCTTTCTTATGCCAACTTGAGGCTGGTCTGTCTGGGTGACGCCAGCTTTCGCAAGAGTAGTTTACACTTGCAAGGGAGAGAAACAATAAGTGTCGACTACTGGACATTTCTTTTATCAGGGTAAATATTTTCCCACCTAGGATGTTGGTGTGTGTGCATCACGCTATTTCGTAGGGGCTAAGAGCCATGTCTGTCACAGGGCCTCTGCCTGCTGTGAGCTTAATCGTTGTATCTGTTCCCAGAGGCACATTGTAGCAGCACACCTGTGCTTTTCACAGCTTCAAAGGCTGTGCTGGAATATATGTTAAGTGCCCTGTTCCGGCTTCCTCCTGTGTTTCCAGCAATGCTGGTCTGAGGGGGGGGGGGGGCTGGCTGTCTGGCTACAGACCCCCACCTGCCCTCCACCAGGATCTGCCAGGCCATTTGCCTGGGACCCCCTCCTCCGGCCAGCAGGACCCGCTGACGCTTTACAGGAGGACCCCTCACTCTGCGGCAGGGACCGCCCCACCACAGCGCTGTGCACTGGGCATGGCAATGGTCCCAGGAGCCAGCTGGGCAATCCCAGACAGAGCCCCTGGCACAGCACCAGGCAGCGTCTAATCCCCTGCCCCACCTGCCCAAGAGACCCCCACCGCCACTGGTCTGCAGCCAACAGGCCCCCGGCAATACCCACCTCCAGGGTATAGCCTTAGGGCTGGGCACATCAGAACTACCCCCCGAAACCCCAAACCCTCCAGAAACCACCAACCTGACTAGGGTCCCCCCTGCCCAGCCACCCAGAGGCCTCCCCCTACCACAATGCCCCTTCAGCTGCCGCTGCAATCTCCCCACACAGACATGCACCCCCCCAGCAACAGTGTTCCCTCACAGTGTCTGACAAGTGGACAGAAAGTTATCACCACCCCCTACTGGCCAGTCACACAGGCAGAGGGAGCCCGGGGGGACGCCTCTTTAACAGGAGAAGGGAAGCCATGGAGGGCTAAAATAAGTAAGACATTTCCATACTCTGTCACTAGCAAATAATGGCCACCGTGGATCCACTCCAGAGTTGGCTACATCTTTGCACTGCGGGAAGCCCCCCCTCACGGAGACCCTTTGTCATGGGGTTTGGGATATTTCTGGACCCACGCTGCACTCAGAGGGACCTCCTCATCCCGTGCCAGCTGGAGAAAAGAAAAGGGTCCAGCCAACTCTTCTGTTACCAACTGGGAACCACCCATCCCCCAAACAGGGGGAGGCCCCTGGCTTTGATGGGTATTGAATATATGGCTAGTCTCTTTTATCAGCAAACATTTTTAACAGAGAGAAAGGAGGGAACAAATGATTCTCAAAGGAGAGGGAAAGATGTTCATTGTTGCAGGGGGGTTAATTTCCCAACCAGGATGGAGAAGGCTCAGGGCGACAGATTCCCCCCAAGGAAGGACAAGTTGCTAGGATTTAGAGACATGGGGAACAGCCCCAAACTCGAGAGGATTTTTAATTGACATTTGATAATGACATCCTAAGAGGGAAACCTGAGATTTGAGATCAGTGTTCAGAAATGAAAGAGAAAGGGTGGAAATCTGAGGGATTTTGGATCCATTTATGCAAATTATAGAGAGGAAAGTGGAAAATGAGAGGGATTTTATAGCAGTTGTTGATAGGAGGTTGTCACGGAGTCCCTGGGCGATGCTCTGGAACTGCTCCCCATGAAGCCGGGCAGCAAGTGGGACTCGGAAGCCGGGATCGGGGGCAGCCCCATGGGGGACACGGCCCTTCCCTTCCCCGCCCCGGCAGTTACCCGGCGTCTCCTCCCACCCCCACGCCGGGGCAGCCAGGTTGGGGGATGGCTCCGGGCTCCAACTTCCCACCGACACCGGGACAAATCGCTGCGGATAAAACGGGGGCGGGGGAGGGAAATCCCTCCCCCGCCACGGGAGGGGAGTTTCAATGGACATGTGAGGAGGAGGGAGAGACGGGGGGGGGAGGATCAGGGGAGACGAGAGAACGGATCAATGGGGGGGTGGGGGGGAGTTTACCATCACGTGGGAGCTACCGAGAGGGAAAAGGGGAAAACTGGGGGGCATTTGTGCCCGTGGGGGGGGAAGGGGATCCAATTAACTCCCCCGCCGCCCCCCACTTCTCCCCCGGGAATTTCCTGGCTGCATTAATTATTATTTATTATTATGTCACAAAGGACATAATTAAATTAATACATTATTATTTGAATTGCAAGATTAATCTTTCCGTTTTGCAGATTCAGCTCCACATTGATACTTGTTGCTCTTTGCAATGTATCTGTCTATGTAGGCAACAGTATTTACTGTTGTTTCAGGTGGAGCACTCAGCGTGTTACGTTTTTCTGACAATCTGTGTCTCGAAAATTCTAGCCAATATGCCTGGAAGTTCCAAAAACCATCAAATTATGAAGGAATTCGAGGTCCTTTTTTATATTACCAGAATATAATAATAATAATCCATTCAAATCAAAGTCCCCAAACAGACTAGTATTGGTTTCTCAGCAGAAAACTTTCCATTTGGGGGATTTTGTTTTCCCACTCAGACCGTGCCAAGGGAAGCAGAGAGAAAATCTTTGACTTGCCTCCTTCAGAACAGCTTGGCCTAGACACTCTAGCTGTGGGTCACTGTCATGGTCTTGCTCAAGACAGGGGCATTTTAATAATTGGGGGAGGTCCCAGGGTGTTTGGGGGAAGATTATGAGGCTGTTACCTTTTGAGATAAAAGCTAAGAAATATAGAACGAGACAATTCTTTCATACATCTGGCCTTTAGACATATTTCATTTAAAGCAGGGGGTCTAACATGCTGTGAGAAAGTGGAAATGTTCGAAGCTCAAATAATTCAGTTTTTTTTAGGTCTTGTGCGTGTGTAAATGGCACAACATGTTAATTTATAAGCACATCTTTCTTATCTTCATTAAATATTATGGGGTGTATTAACTATATCAAGTGGGTTGTACAATACAATGAATTTTCCATGCGTTGCCCAAAACATATTTTTAATATTATTTAAATGCACCCAACTCCTTGAACATAAAGTTGTTTATTTCATTCCTGTGCAGTGTGTTGGTAGCTCAGTTAATTGAGTTTATTGTCACTCTGTGTGTGTGTGAGGTACAACACAATAATTTAGTGATGCTGAAAACGTTCCCTTCTCCCTCCGGAACTGCCTTGGAATCACCTTCCCTTTGTAGATTAATCTACTCCTGTGTCTGTTTGAGGAAAATATGGTTTCTATGAAAAAAACTCATTGTTTATTTAAAAGGACTGACACCAAACGGCCACACTATGGGGATACAACACCATGAGTAAGAACAGGAGGACTTGTGGCACCTTAGAGACGAACAAATTTATTGGAGCATAAGCTTTCGTGAGCTACAGCTCACTTCATCAGATGCATGCAGTGGAAAATACAGTGGGGAGACTCCTATACACAGAGAACATGAAACAATGGGGGTTACCCTGCACACTGTAACGAGAGTGATCAGGTATAGAATCATAGAATCATAGAATATCAGGGTTGGAAGGGACCCCTGAAGGTCATCTAGTCCAACCCCCTGCTCGAAGCAGGACCAATTCCCAGTTAAATCATCCCAGCCAGGGCTTTGTCAAGCCTGACCTTAAAACCCTCTAAGGAAGGAGATTCTACCACCTCCCTAGGTAACGCATTCCAGTGTTTCACCACCCTCTTAGTGAAAAAGTTTTTCCTAATATCCAATCTAAACCTCCCCGACTGCAACTTGAGACCATTACTCCTCGTTCTGTCATCTGCTACCATTGAGAACAGTCTAGAGCCATCCTCTTTGGAACCCCCTTTCAGGTAGTTGAAAGCAGCTATCAAATCCCCCCTCATTCTTCTCTTCTGCAGGCTAAACAATCCCAGCTCCCTCAGCCTCTCCTCATAAGTCATGTGTTCTAGACCCCTAATCATTTTTGTTGCCCTTCGCTGGACTCTCTCCAATTTCTCCACATCCTTCTTGTAGTGTGGGGCCCAAAACTGGACACAGTACTCCAGATGAGGCCTCACCAATGTCGAATAGAGGGGAACGATCACGTCCCTCCATCTGCTCGCTAAGGTAAGGTGAGCTATTACCAGGAGGAGAGCCGGGTGGGGTGGGGGGAACCTTTTGTAGTGATCATTGGTATTAATTTTCAAACTGGATCCAGTTAACTTAGGCTTGAATAAAGACTGGGAATGGATGGGTCATTACACAAAGTAAAACTATTTCCCCATGTTTATTTCCCACCCGCACTGTTCTCACATGTTCTTGTCAACTGCTGGCAATGGCTGACCTTGATTACGACTGGAAATCCGAGAAAAAAGACGAGAGCAGAGTGGTTTCTAGACACCCTCCCATCCATCTAACACAGACACACAGACTTTTCTAAGGCATTAACTTTTCCTTCTCCTTTATGATTCTTTAATGCCTCTGGAAATACCAATTCCTAGAGGCCCCTTTCACAGAGCAAACAACCACAGAGCAATGAGAAAGCTGGGGGCTGCCAGGTTGTTGAGGGCAAGTCTTGAAAGGGATGCCCAAACAATCCAGCTGGATCCCCGGCAACCAGATGTGGGGATTAGCTGCACAGCTGTGGCTGCTGCTCTGAGGGGAGCGGCATAAACTACCTGCCTGTGGATGCAGCCCACCAGCTGCTTCTCCTGGGGCAGATGGTGAGTGGTTGGGCAGGGATGCTGCACCGGCTGGGGTCTGGAATATGAACAGGGGTCTAAAGAACCTCAGCATCACAGTCATCAGGAGTCCAAGCTGCTTGGGATGAGCTTGTGGGCAATGGCCCAACTGGATTGTTTGTGCATCCCTTTCGCCACGTCCCTTGTGATCCACCAGGGCTTGCAGCACCATGGAAGAGTACCCCTTGCGGTTTATGTAGTGGCCGCCCCGCTGTTCAGGGGCCAAGAGAGGGATATGCGTTATGTCTATCGCCCCGCCGCAGTCAGGGAACCCCAGCGCATTAAAGCCATCCACAATGGTCCGCACATTTCCAAAAGGCACGACCCTTGATAGCAGCTGGTCAATGATTGTGTTGGCTATTTGGATCACAGCAGGCCCCACAGAAGGTTTGCCCACTCTAAACTTATTCCCGACTGACCGCTAGATGTCGGGCGTTGCAAGCTTCCGCAGGGCTATGGCCACTCACTTCCCAACTGTGAGGGTGGCTCTCATTTTGGTGTCTTTGCGCTTCAGGGCAGGGGACAGCAAGTCGCAAAGCTCCATGAAAGGGGCCCTTACGCTTACAAAAGTTTCTCAGCCACTGGGAATCATCCCACACCTGCAACGCGATGAGGCCCCAGCACTCTGTGCTTGTTTCCTGGGCCCAGAATTGGCCTGCCACGGCATGAACCTGGCCCAGCACCACCATGATCTCCCAATTGCCACACGCCGTGCCATCTTTGTCCATGTCCTCATCAGTATAGTAATCGCCCCATTGTCGTTTCCTCGCCCCCTTTTGCAGGGACTGCACATACTGCTGGATAATGCGCGAGGTATTTACAATGCTCAAAACTTCAGTGGAGATCTGAGCGGGCTCCATGGCGCCTGCACGGGTAATCCTGGAAAAAGGGCGCGAAATGTAGGAGACCAGAGTGGCAGGGGAAGAGGTGCTGTTTGGTTCGTGGTAGCCGAACAAAAGCGGGAAATGGTTGTCTTCCGTGGTTTTCACGGAGGCGGGAGCTCAGGACAGACAACCCGGAGAAGCTCGGAAGCGTGGCACCAGTGGGAGAGCAGAGTTGGAGGCAGAAGAGTTCGATGAGGAAGAGAAAGAGCAGACAGTAGAGATTACATCGGAAGGGGAGAGGAAATGAGAGGCGGATTCATAGTTGCAGGAGAGCAAGCGGTGCACCGTCTGCTGAAAGCAGTACGGCGTCTGCATGCCAAAAAGGCGTGAAACGATTGTCTGCCAGAGCTTCCTGATGACACGCACCAGAAACACCCGCAAGAATGTTTTTGCCCCATCGTGCACTGGGAGCGTAACCCAGAATTCCAGTGGGCGGCGGAACTGCAGGAACTGTGGGATAGCGACCCACGGTGCACCCGGTCCGACGTTCGATGCTAGCCTCGGTACTGTGGACGCACTCTGCCGAATTCACGCGCTTTAGTGGGGACACCGAAGCCTGAATGTCTAAAATAGCTCCCGAAATTTCCAATCCAATCATTTTGAACTAATTTCATACTGTACACGTACCCTTAGAAAAGTCTGTGTGTGTGTGTTAGATGGATGGGAGGGTGTCTAGAAATCACTCAGCTCTCTTCTTTTTTTCTCTGATTTACGTTAGAAAATCTAAAGCAGGGAGCAGGAAGAGTTGCCTTCTCTGAGGCTTGAACTCAGGACCTTCAGATTATGAGACTGATGCGCTGCCCCCTGCGCTAAGAAGGCTTGGAAGAGCTTTAGGCTCGGTGCTTATAGAACCAGCTGAGCAGCGGGGAACAGCAGAGCAGCGGGGAACAGCAGAGCAGCAAACAGCAGGAGTTTGCCTGGGACTTCACCTGGAGTGAGCCCACTGAGGCTTACGCCCTAACGACTTCTCTGAGGAATTACTGCATCTCCGGAGGAAGCTCATAGTAGGAAGGTAATATGGATGGGGAGTGGTCAACTGTTGTGACCTGCACTGGATGTGCCATGTGTGTCTTTCTTCCAGAGGACAGAAGCCACTTTGTCTCTACAAAGTGCAAGCTGGTCTCCATATTGGAAGAGAAGGTTCAAGGTCTGGAGCAACAGGGATCGACCCTGCGTTGCATAAGAGAAACTGAAGATTTCCTGGACAGACGTCAGGATATGCTTCTATGGGCACAAGGTTCTGAAGATTCAGAGCAGGCTGCGCAGCAGGGACAGGAGGACTGTGAAGAAATCTGGCAACATGTGACCTCCAGAAGAAGAAGGGGGAACGTCCATGTACCAGCAAAGCGGACACAGGTAAGTAACCATTTTCATGTTCTCTCCACAGGTACCATTGCGGGGAGTGACCCAGATGATACGTCTGGGGGAAGGGAGCAGAAGGAGACTCCACCAGTTGAAAGGCATGAGATGCACTGTCCTAGGGTTGGGGGTTCCACGACCATCACTCCCAAGAGAAGGAGGTGGGTGGTGGTGGTCGGGGACTCTCTCCTCAGGTGGACTGAGTCATCTATCTGCCGCCCTGACCGGGAAAACAGAGAAGTCTGCTGCTTGCCGGGGGCTAAGATTTGCGATGTGACGGAGAGACTGCCGAGACTCATCAAGCCCTCGGATCGCTACCCCTTCCTGCTTTTCCACGTGGGCACCAATGTTACTGCCAAGAATTACCTTAAGCGGATCACTGCAGACTACGTGGCTCTGGGAAGAAGGATAAAGGAGTTTGAGGTGCAAGTGGTGTTCTCGTCCATCCTCCCTGTGGAAGGAAAAGGCCTGGGTAGAGACCGTCAAATCGTGGAAGTCAAGGAATGGCTACACAGGTGGTGTCGGAGAGAAGGCTTAGGATTCTTCAACCATGGGATGGTGTTCCAAGTAGGAGGAATGCTAGGCAGAGACGGGCTCCACTTAACGAAGAGAGGGAAGAGCATCTTCGTGAGCAGGCTGACTAACCTAGTAAGGAGGGCTTTAAACTAGGTTCACCAGGGAAAGGAGACCAAAGCCCTGAGGTAAGTGGGGAAGTGGGATACCGGGAGGAAGCACGAGCTGGAGCGTGTGAGAGGGGAGGGCTCCTGCCTCATACTGAGAAGAAGGCGCGATCAGCGGGTTATCTCAAGTGCCTATATACAAATGCACAAAGCCTGAGACACAAGCAGGGAGAACTGGAGATCCTGGCAAAGTCAGGGAATTATGATGTGATTGGAATAACGGAGACTTGGTGGGATAACTCGCATGACTGGAGTGCTGTCATGGATGGATATAAACTGTTCAGGAAGGACAGGGAGGCCAGAAAAGGTGGGGGAGTTGCACTGTATGTAAGGGAGCAGTATGACTGCTCAGAGCTCAAATATGAAACTGTAGAAAATCGGTCTCTGTGGCAATTGAAAGGCTGCCGGTTCAAACCTCACTCAAGATGTGGCTTTCCAGCAATGAGACTCCAGTCCACTTTAATAGGAAGAAAATCTCCTCTATTCTCTATTCTCGTCTAGCCCCATTTGACTCCTTCGGCCTGTCTCCTTCCTCTCCCCTGTCAGACTCTTTCCTTCCCCACTGGAGCCATGCAGAGGGGAGACCCAGGCAGTCTCGGTCACCGAGAGGCTGTATCCCATAAGGGGATGGAGAGGTCACTGTAAAGCATTGACAATGGGTGGGGGAGAGGTCTGCGTGGTTAGGGGGAGAAAGGCTGGAGAACTAACAGTGGGGCCCAGAGAGATTCCCCCACAGACTGGGGAGATCCCCTGCTGCCCACCATCACCCAGCTCTGGGAAGAACAACTTGGGATTGCTTGGGGAAGCCACCTTTAAAAACACAAGTGTTCCATGCTAGTTACATTTTTATAAGACCAAAGCCGCCTCAAACCCAGTGTCACAATCACTGGGACGACTTTGTCCTGACATTTTACCGGCCGCAGCCACAAAGCGAGTCAAATTACGGCTCCCGTTCGGCGTCAAGGCCCACAGACGAACCCGGAGGCTTTTCCTTCCTCAGGTTCTGCCGTCATTTCATTGATGGCCTGTTCCGAGATTCATCGTTGTGCAAAGCAGCGTCAGGCCCTGAAACTGGGCGAGCCCAGAGCAGAGGCTGCCTTCATTTAACCTTCCAAAAACCAACCCGCCGAAAGGTGGATTAGCACCCATGCTCCTCCAGCCGCAGGGGAGGCGCCTCATCTGGGCCCCTGGTGCCCATGCTCCAGCAACATAAGACCACGGGGGCCTGGCTCCACCAAAGTCCGGGGCCCGGTGTCTCCCCCAGACCCGCCTGCTGCCCCCGGGCAATTTAAAAGGGCCCGGGGACCCCCACCGCCATCACAGGCAGCACAAGGGGGCGAAGTCGGCTTCCTGCCCACCCTTGCTCCATGTAACCCTTCTGCCCATTAGAGTTGGCAGCAACAAGGGCTGGGTTCAATATCTAGGGGATCCATTCCAATAACACAATGCAAACCGGCTCGAGCCCCCACCCAGTGACCTGGGACAAATATGTACCACCCCCGCTGGGCGCCTCCCAGAGGCAATCCTTCCCCTCTCGCAAGCACCTAGTCTGAGTGTAGAAAAAAGCCTTTTAATAACAGAGAGAAACAATGTGGCATTATGTTGGGGAAACACCACCAACAGGATTCATAACACAATCCACAAGCAAAAAAAAACCCACCCCAAGCAAACTGGGGCATGCCCTTTCCCTTTGGTTCTTGAGTCCAGCAACCCCAAATCACCCAAAGTCCCAAAAGTCCAATGACCCAAAAGTCTCTGTCCCTGGTCAGGGCAGCCCCAAAGTTCAAAAGTTTATCTGCAGAGCTTTACCTCCCAACCTGGGTGGAGATGGGGGCGGGGGTAAAAGGCACCTTACATGATCTGAAGCTGACCACCCCACAGCTCCATAGGCCTCCACTCCACCAGCCGCCCCACGAACTGCTTCGCTCAGCTCCGCTCCGCGTCCCACCAGCAGCTCCCGCCGTCCCATGAACTGCTCCACGTCCCACCAGCAGCTCCCGCCGTCCCATGAACTGCTCCACCAGCCTGTCCACAAGGCACTCCAGCAGTCCCGCAAACTTCTCCACAATAGATCTTCAGGCTCCCTCACTACTTAACACAACAGTCAGTGATTTCGGCTCTTAGTCAGTTCAGCTCTTTGGTGAAATCAGCTTGTAGTATAGGAGCCTCAGTGATAGTACACCATTAGCCCGAAGTGAGCTCAGCAGCCTGTAACTAGACTCCTAACGAAATCAAAATTAGCTCTGAGATTCCACAGTGGAGAGAAAACGAAGGGCAATTAACATGTAAGATCATCACAAAGAGACCCATGCCACCAAGTATTAATACTTGCCCCCAACCTCTCTCAATTCACAGAGTTTTGGAACCCATGACCCTTTCCTAGCGATTGCTACTTAGTTGATGGTGAGTCCCTCCATCATAACAAAAGGCCAAGTACAGTTCCCAGCACAGTTCCCATAATCAGGGTAATAACAATTTATTCTTCCTGCCCCAGTAACAGAGACACTGGGGATCCCACAGCAGCCAAAGTGACCATTTCGGCAGCTATGGCCGCGTTCTAGGCGGGGTGGGTGTGCCTATGCAAATGAGATCGGCCCCGGAAGTTCTTTTCCACAACTTGCCAGACCTCACCACCAGATTTCAGGGTGAGGCTCACCCTGACACTGCTTACACTCCGTGTGGCCTGCCAGTCTCGGAAGCGGCTGGCGCGTCCCTGCAGCCCCGGGGGTGGGGGGATCTCCACACGCTGCCCCCACCCCGAGGGCCGACTCTGCCATCTGTGGCAATGGGAGCTGCTGGGGTGGTGTCCGTGGGCAGCGATGGGCAGAGACCCCCAACCTAGGAGCTGCTGCCAGAGGGGGGTGTGGGTTGCTTTTGGGAGATGCCTGAGGTAAGAGCTGCACCCTCACTCTCTCCTGCACCCCAAGCCCCAGCCCAGAGCCCAACCCCCTGCACCCAAACTCCCTCACAGAGTCCACCCCCTGCACTCCCTCCTGCACCCTACCCCCATGCCCCAGCCCAGAGCCCACACCCCACACCCAAATTTCCTCCCAGAACCTGCGCCCGCACCCCCTCCTGCACCCCAACCCCCAACCCCAACCCAGATCCCGCACCCAAACTTCCTCCCACAGGCCTCCCCCCACACCTGCTCTTGCACCCCAACCCTCTTCCCCAGCCCAGAGCCAACCCCCTGCACCCAAACTCCCTCCCAGAGCCTGACCTGCACCCTCTCCTGCACCCCAACCCCAGCCCAGAGCCCACACCCAAACTCCCTCCTAGAACCTGGCCACCCCACCCATTCCTGCACCCAACGCCCTGCCCCAGCCAAGACCCCACACATGCACCCAAACTGCCTCCCAGAGCCTGTACCCCTCACCCCCTCCCACACCCTAACCCCCTGCCCCAGCCCAGAGCCCACACCACACACCCAATTCCTTCCCAGAGCCTGCCCCCACACCTGCTCCTGCACCCCAACCCCCTGCCCCAGCCCAGACCCCGCACCCTGCATTCCCTCCTGCAGCCCAACCCCCTGCCGCAACACACAGCCCACACCCAAACTCCCTCCCAGAGCCCAATCCCTTTCCCTCTCCCTCCCATACCCAAACTCCCTCCCAGAGCCTTAGGCAGATGTGGGGGGAGGTGGATGGGGAGGCAGGACTTGGTCCCATTCTGGAAACCACCAAAAATTGTAGAAACCTGCCGCCCCTGTCCAGCCCAACCTTCTGCGGGTGCCCCTCAGGCCGCACCCGTGCAGGGTTTGAAGCTTGCATTGCTTAAATTCCAGGACGCTGGGGGACTTCAGCTCCCCTTTGTCCAGCGGGAACCTTCACCCCACTCCCAACCAGATTCTTCTCCATGGGATGACTGTCGGGGGGCTGGGCCCCTCTTTGTCTTTTCTCTCTGGGACAGGCCAGGGTACCTAGAACTGGGGTATCTGAGCACCCAGGACCTTCTATGGAGATGCCCTTCCCCTTCCCCTTCTGTGGTCTGATCTGTCTTTGACTCCAGCCTGTTTTCTATCCATCGTCAGCACCATCCCAAGCCAGCTGCATGCGCCTCAAAAAGACAGTGTCCCCTGGTGGGTGTAAATCACTGAGCTCTCTCCTCTCTGAGCACTGACTGCCCCCTCCGTCTCCTTGCCCCTCAGTCTGGGCAGACAGGACCTTTCCCTCCAGGGCTGGAGGATTCCCCCTTCTCATCCGCTACTGTCCCAAGCCACCCCTTGGGTGGGAATCTTAAAAGTACCAAGGTGACTTAGGAGCAGAAACCCCCACAGACCTTCCGTGCAATGGGCACCTGCCACGCACTGAGCAGGACTGAAACTCCTGCAGGGATCTGCTATTTCCACCTGCCTGTAAAGTCCAGCTTTCCCCAGCACATTCACTGCAGTGCACTCGGGTCACTGTTTCCATGGCTGACAGCAAAGAATCGCTCCCAGTTTCCCTTCTATCTGCAGCACGATTAGCCTGTGTCGGTGGTTAATGAGGTGGATCTAGTTGTCAATGGTTATTCATTCCCCACCTGGACAATTCACACAGTCCCTTTCCTGCTCAAATCCCCAGCACCTCCGTGATCCCGGTAGCAGGGGTTGGGTTTTCCCTGAGGCCCTGAGATTCTCAGGGTCCTTTTTTCCCTCCACCTGGAGTGAACTCAGCTTTTCCCCCATCCCAGACACTCCATGAAATAACAACAAGCAGCGTAAAGAAAGCAGGGAGGGAACGTCTCCCAGCCAGGGCTAGAGGTGCCCAGGGCCCCCTGCTTCTCCATTGTTTCCATCGCAGAAGAGGAAGGTTCCTTGGAATTTGACACCCTACTTTGCACAAGGGACAGAGAAAGATCTTGATGTTCCTGCGTCTGCGCAAAGAAAATTGTCCTTCTGTGTGAAAGAGAGGCAGGAAATGGCCCCACGCTGGGACAATATCCTCAGGATTAAGAGCAAAGGACTCAGGCTGAGAACTGATTTAACTCCACTCATCTCATTTAACTCCTCTCATTAAGAAGTTGTCTTCCAGGGAGAGATAGCAAACTTGTGACATTAATCCAGACCCTGGGGGTTTGGGCTGCTTTAACTCTTGGAAAAAACATGAACTTGATTCAAGAAGGGAGAGAGGAGAAGCCTCAAGCTGCCTTTGGTCCAAGGCTGGTGTGTCCTGGACAGTGGGAAACATCCCTCACTGCTGCCAGGGGATAGGTGGCAACTGGTGACGTCCCAGGGCTGGGATCAAAGGGGAACGTTGCGTGGACTTTATCATACACGCCCCATCCTGCTTCTCAGAGCCCACAGGAAAGCATCTAGAGATGGGAGAGCCATTCCTCAACTGCATTCTCAGGAGAAGTCAGTAGCTATCCTTGAACAGACACTCAGGAGAGTAACCACGGCGGTTCTGCAGAGACATCTGGTTGCCAGAGGATCCATCTAGGTTAAGGAGTGCTGGGGGATCTGCAGTTTTTGCAGTGGGGAGGAGTCTCGAGGTCACACGTTGCGGGTAAGCTGGGACATTAGGGACTCCAGGATGTGAGGCTGGTTAAAATGGAACTGCACAAAAAACCTTCCCCTTTGCTACCTGCTTTGGCCTGTCCCCGTTTCATGAACATCTCCATCTCTACCCCGGCTCTCAGAAACCCCCTCTCTCCCTTGGGTATTTTCATGGTTTCTTCTTTGTTTCATGGTCTTTTTCAAAGATTTTTTGCCATCGAAATGATCAAGTACATTTAAAATGAGAAAAACAATCAAGCAACACATCTGCATCTCCTGCACCAGGCATGGCATCGTGTCTGACTTTTTCTCCCGAAAAGTCCAGGCAGGCAGCGTCTCCCCCACATTTACTGCACACCAGGCCCAGAACTGAGCTTCACTGGCAGCAGCGAGGGGGGACGGGTGGGCCTGAGCTGTCTGGGGATTATTTTAATCTATTTTTTGGAGGATGAAATCCATGCAGCTTCCACTTCTCCGTCTCTCCCCAGGAAATAACGTGTCTGTGCCAAGGCACCCAAACCTTTTCACAAGAAGAAGTGAAATGAAACGGCCACACGATGGCATCAGAACCTAAGACATGAGAAGCCATGTTCTTGTTCAATGTGCATTGAAGCTGAACACAAGGGAGGTGTTTTTTCTTTGACTCCTAGCCCCCCCCCCACACTCTAATCCACTCGACACCCCTTTCCTCCCACAGCCAGGAATAGAACCCAGGAGTCATGACTATTAGCCCCCCTAATCTAGCCCACTAGATCCTTCTCCCTGGGACAAAGGAGAAGCTCTGCGACCCTGTGCTGTCCCTTTGCCTCCCTGCTTGGGCGGCACTTGAAACCCAATGGGGTTTCCTTGGGCAGTTTTCAATCTTGCTCCCAGGGAGGGTGTAATTTTAGGTGCAGGTTCCAAACAGCGCAATGAACCAGCCAGAAGGGGCAGGAGGTATCGGTGTAGGAGCTATTTAAATAATCTTAGCAACGTACGTCAGGGGAACCGTTATTAATGACGACAGGTTTCAGAGTAGCAGCCATCTTAGTCTGTATCTGCAAAAAGGAAAGGAGGACTTGTGGCACCTTAGAGACTAACCAATTTCTTTGAGCATAAGCTTTCGTGAGCTACAGCTCACTTCATCGGATGCATTCTGTAGCTCACGAAAGCTTATGCTCAAATAAATCGGTTAGCCTCTAAGGTGCCACAAGTCCTCCTGTTCTTTTTTTTTAGTTATTAAAGAAGTGTCAGTAAAAGGTCAGAATGGGATCGTCTCAGTGTCACAGTAGAGGGCTCTGTGATGGTTTTCAATTTGTCATCCCACCCTAGCCACCACCTAGCACATGTTTGAACCTCTTCCTCTCTTAGCGTTGCTCGTTATCAGAGAAGGGGAGAGAGCGTGAGCCACAGAAACAGAGACCTAGTGACTGAAGGAAACATTTCTTTGCTCTTTGCTTGGCTCTGTCAGTTATTGGGGTACAAACTCACCCCCCCACCCACTGTCTCTGCTGGGCTCAATGGGAAGGAAGAGCTCAGCTGTCAATGGGACTTGGGGAGCTCGGGACATTACTGTGGCTTAACAGGGAAATCCTTGCTGATCTCAAATACAAAAAAGAAGCTTACAAGAAGTGGAAGATTGGACAAATGACCAGGGATGAGTATAAAAATATTGCTTGGGCATGCAGGAGTGAAATCAGGAAGGCCAAATCACACCTGGAGTTGTAGCTAGCAAGAGATGTTAAGAGTAACAAGAAGGGTTTCTTCAGGTATGTTGGCAACAAGGAGAAAGCCAAGGAAAGTGTGGGCCCCTTACTGAATGAGGGAGGCAACCTAGTGACAGAGGATGTGAAAAAAGCTAATGTACTCAATGCTTTTTTTGCCTGTCTTCACGAACAAGCTCAGCTCCCAGACTGCTGCCCTGGGCAGCACAGCATGGGAAGGAGATGACCAGCCCTCTGTGGAGAAAGAAGTGGTTCGGGACTATTTAGAAAAGCTGGACGAGCACAAGTCCATGGGGCCGGATGCGTTGCATCCGAGAGGGCTAAAGGAGTTGGCGGATGTGATTGCAGAGCCATTGTCCAATATCTTTGAAAACTCATGGTGATCGGGGGAAGTCCCAGACGACTGGGGTGTATAAGTCCCATTTTGGGGTGTATAAGTAGGGGCATTGCCAGCAGATCGAGGGATGTGATCCTTCCCCTCAATTCGACACTGGTGAGGCCTCATCTGGAGTACTGTGTCCAGTTTTGGGCCCCACACTACAAGAAGGATGTGGAGAAATTGGAGAGAGTCCAGCGAAAGGCAACAAAAATGATTCGGGGTCTGGAACACATGCCTTATGAGGAGAGGCTGAGGGAACTGGGATTGTTTACTCTACAGAAGAAAAGAATGAGGGGGGATGTCATAGCTGCTTTGAACTAAATGAAGGTGGATCCAAAGAGGACGGATCTAGACTATTCTCAGTGACAGCAGATGACAGGACAAGGAGTAATGGTCAAGTTGCAGTGGGGGAGATTTAGGTTGGATATTAGGAAAAACTTTTTCACTAGGAGGGTGGTGAAACACTGGAATGGGTTACCTCGGGAGGTGGTGGAATCTCCTTCCTTAGAAGTTTTTAAGATCAGGCTTGACAAAGCCCTGGCTGGGATGATTTAGTTGGGGATTGGTCCTCCTCTGGGCATGGGATTGGACTAGATACCTCCTGAGGTCCCTTCCAACCCCGATATCCTAGGATTCTATGATCATTTGGCCAACAACATGCAGCAAAGCACCCAACTAAGTTGCATGAATGCTCTTTAAACCACTCCTCAATTATACAGAGACACCAGCATATCTTCCCAGCTCTCAGCCTTGCACCTCAGAAATGTACCATCTTACACGGCTCACGGCCTTCTCTTGAAAAGTGTAAGCTCATTAATTAGTTCGCCACTTCATCAAAAATAAAGGGGACATGCACCAGCCTTTGTCATGTGAGCAACTTTCCCAAGCACTTTGGACAAACTCAGGAGTAAGTATAAAATAGTAAAATAAGTTTATTAACTACAGAAAGTTAGATTTTAACTGAGTATAAGTGTTCGTCACAGAGGTCAAAAGTGGTTACAAAACAAATGAAAATAGACTCCCAGTCTAAACTCTAATTTGAATATACTGAGCAAGAATTGGATCAAACAGCTTTTCTCATCACTGCTTGCTCAAGGCAATGTTGAGTTCTTAATACACAGACTGAATTCCCTCTCAGCCTGGGACCAATCTCTGCAGTTCAAATTCTGAGTCTTCCAGACAATCTTCCAGGTGTTGAGATTGGGGAAGAGACAGGCCACGTGGGGGTGTATTTGACTCTCATACATATTTTTTCTCCAGCTGCTAGGTCGATTCTTGCCGTGATGCTGGGGTTAGTTAGCCCCCAATATGGAGCAGCAGTTTGCCTCCTGCACCTTGTGGTAGGCGTGTCACAGCTCCTTCACTTTGACCCCGCACGGCAGTGTGTCCCTGTCATGGCCCCTTTCTATCATGCATCACGAAATCTGCGTGCACACCTCAGGAGTTACACCGCAGAAAGCTGCTTTCCTCTTATTTACCCTATGTTCTTCTGTTGTTACAGAGGGGAAAAGACATTTTTCCCTATCCCTTCCCTATTCCTGCTCTTTGTTATACTTCTATATATTTTAAGGGAGGAAAACGGCCGTAAAAATATCTGCCTTCAGGAAAACCTGAAGCAACAGCACTCTGATGAACTGTGACAACTGGGAATGAAACAATATGATCCTGGTGGGGGAACTTGATGACTAACAATTGTTTTTAAATGGGGGAACAGTATAACTGTGATGCTCAGGCTTTGTTTAGACTAGGACATGTGATGGAGTTTAGGTCAGGTCAAGGGGAAAGCTAATGCCAACCACTGCACCTCGGCTGCATCTGCACGACAACTGTAATTGTCTTTTAACACCAAGATCACTAACTTGAGCAGCCAACGCCATGTACAGTCCTAGTGGATGTAAGGCACGGGTACTTTTTGCCTCAGTGTAGCTTGTTGGGAACAAACCTCTCTCCCCCACCTGGAGCTGATGAACATTCCTGGCTGGAGGGACACACGCTCCTTTGACCCAAAAGGAAAGGAGTTGATAGAAAACATCACAGGACTGACCCCAAAGAAGGGTGAGCTGCAAAAGGCAGGAGCAGGCAACTCACCTGGGGGAGCTGAGTAACCACGGTGAAGATGGGGCACAGATCACTAAGTGGGAATTAGCAAATGTGATTGAAAAGAATTTGGTCAGCCCTAGTCAAGGCATTTGTTACAGATCAGTCCCATGTGGATTTTCTGATGTCTAATAAGGGTTGAGCTCCGATTGAAGCGTTTCCCACACTCAGAGCACATGTAGGGCCTCTCTCCTGTGTGGATTCGCTGATGTGTGATAAGGGCTGAGCTTTGATTGAAGTGTTTCCCACACTCAGGGCATCCATAAGGTTTCTCACCCGTATGGATTCGCTGATGTATGATAAAGTATGAGCTCCGATTGAAGCGTTTCCCACACACAGAGCATCCATAAGGCTTCTCACCTGTGTGGATTCTTCTATGTGTGGTCAGTACAGAGCTCCGATTAAAGCTTTTCCCGCACTCAGAGCACGTGTAGGGGGTCTCTCCTGTGTGCGTTCTCTGATGTGTGGTAAGGGCTGAGCTATAACGGAAGCATTCCCCACACTCAGAGCATGTGTAGGGTGCGTCTCCCGTGTGGATTCGCTGATGTGTGATCAGGTTTGAGCTCCGATTGAAGCTTTTCCCACACTGAGAGCATGTGTAGGGCCTCTCCCCTGTGTGGATTCGCTGATGTGAGAGGAGGGATGAACTGTCAATGAAGTGCTTCCCACACTCAGGGCATCCATAAGGTTTCTCACCCGTGTGGATTTTCCGATGTGTAATAAGGTGTGAGCTCTGCTTGAAGTGTTTCCCACACTCAGGGCATCCGTAAGGTTTCTCACCCGTGTGGATTTTCCAATGTGTAATAAGGTGTGAGCTCTGCTTGAAGTGTTTCCCACACTCAGGGCATCCATAAGGTTTCTCACCCGTGTGGATTTTCCGATGTGTAATAAGGTGTGAGCTCTGCTTGAAGTGTTTCCCACACTCAGGGCATCCGTAAGGTTTCTCACCTGTGTGGATTCTCTGATGTGTGAGAAGGTCTGAGCTCCCTTTGAAGCTTTTCCCACACTCGAGGCATGTGTAGCATGTTCCTTCCAAGTTCATTCTCTCACGTGTAATAAGGTCTGACTGGCTACCGAAGTTTTCCTCTGGCCTCTGCTGACTCTCACAGGCTTTTGTTTCTTCTGGGTGTGCACAACTCCCAGAATCATTCCCTTTGGACCTTCCTGACAACATCCCATGGGCTTCTACTCGCTCAGCCTCTTCCTCCTGGGTTTCCTCCTCGTTTTCACTCACCATCCGAACACCTGACAGGAGACCGAGAGAATCCAGACATAAGTCTCTGCCTGCACCAGAGAGAAAGGAAATCTCAGAGAGAAGAATGGAAAAGGGATGAAGGAACCAAAATGTGTACAGGACAGATCAAACCTATCAGGGAGCTGATTTTCCCTTCAACCTTCCCCAGAGGAGAGAAACGAAGGGATCAGTTCTGGGTCCGTATCTCAGAAGAAATCTCAGGGGACAGCGAGATTGGGGAGGGACCTGCTGCCAGTTGTCAGTCAGGATAGGTGGGAAGCCATGAGTGACCTCTGCCTAATGATTCCACATCTGCAGGGAACAATCCTGAACTTGGAGAGCTCACAAGGTCTTTGTAGGGCATCCCAAATGTTTCCTGTATTCACTGACAGTTTTGGGGTTGGTTTAACCAATGCCTCACCTATGAAGGCAGCTCTCGGGAGCACTTTTTTCTTAGAGCCATGAAGGTCTGGGACGCACGACTCCTCCCCTCGTTCCAGCTGCGAGATCACATCAGTTCTGGAAACTGGAAACCCTGCTCAAGGCAAAGAAAACAAGGGAGGTCAGTGGAATTTGTGGGATACTTGTCACAAAGAATATTCCATGCTTTTAAGCCCAGCTCACTTTGAAGTAGTAACGTCCCAAGGCCGGCTTCCTTGGCTCAAAGGGCCAGGAGATGATGATTATCAATCATATTCATTACATTAGTGCCTAAGGGCCAACTAACAGTGGGTCCTCATTTTGCTAGGCACAGTACAAACCGAGAAGCGTTGATGGCCTGTGTCCTGAAGAAGTTTCAATCTAAATAGACAAGGCAGACACAGAATGGGGGAAGGGGTACAACCCACCAGCAGAGTGAACTCCGTGAAGGCAGAGTGGCAGATCTGATCAACACAGGCCTAGATCTTGAGACCATCGGATTTAATGTTACAACCAGGGCCAGTGTTTTCCGGAAATTGTCGCTAAGACTGCATTTTTTCCCAAAATTACTCTTTGTTTGTGGAATCACCGTTAATATCCGGAATTGATGATCAGAGGGTGGGTGGGGCATGCAGGGTCACAATCCCCCAGATTTCTCCCTGGAGACACCCGTCTCCTCCCCAGGGCACAGGCTGGCTGCGGTTGAGACTTGATGCCAATTTCTTCCCTCCTCATACAAGTCTGGGATCAGCAGTGGGACGCCAGGCTCTCTCATCATGCTGCAGAGAGGACGGCACTCACAGCTGCTCGCGGCTGTGTCCACAGCACCTCTCCCCTGCTCACCTCCCCTGTACACAGCTGGTTCATGCCCCGTCTCTCCAGCGCACAGCTGGCTCTAGGCTCTCAATGCCCAGTATCTGAGCCCCACCGCCCCCACACAGCCGGCTCCTGTCCCCTCCCCCCAAGGCACTTTCAGGCTTTAAAGGATTAGATATTGCTCACGTTTGGCAATTACTCTCTTTTCATTGCCTGCAAACTCTTATCTGTATATCTAAGCCAGCCCTTGAAAGCATGAATTCTTCACAGACTATGATGCCGAGATGCGCCACATGAAGGGCTGCGGGATGGGTTTCCTGTGCAAGCTGGTATCACTACAGGGTGATGAATGCCAGATCTCAAGGCTGGTTATGCAGAGCTCCACCTTTTGAAGCTTTACCCAACGCAGAAAGGGGTAGGGACGGATTTCCCCTCATTCAGGAGACTGAAGACGACAGACTTTTGGGGGATAAAGAGCTGAGTTTGAGCTGACTGAGGGGGGTCTTTCTGGGCTACAAACTCACAGGACCTGATAACCACCAAGAGGTAACCCTTTAAGAAAGGTTTTAATACACTTTGGAACCCATCAGGGATTCCCATGAGGACCGCTGAGGGAATGAAGGGAAACACGCATTTGGATGCTCTTCTTCTTTTATGAGAACGGGAACAGGAAGGGCAGGGATATCACTGAATGCAGGATCTCAGCAGTACTAGGTGTCAGGATAGCACCATATTGCAGCCCATTGGAAAACATAATCCCAACTACACATATAAAATGATGGGCTCTAAATGAGCTGTTTCCACTCAACAGAGGGATCTTGGAGTCACTGGGCACACTTCTCTGAAAACATCAACTCAGTGTGCCACGGCAGTCAAAAAGCAAAGAGAATGTTGGGAATCATTCTGAAATGGATAGATAAGAAGACAGAAAATATCATATCGCCTCCATATAAACCCATGGTACACCCACATCTCGAATAGTGCCTGCAGATGTGGTTGCCCCATCTCAAAAAAAGATATATTTGAATTGGAAAAGGTTCAGGAAAGGGCAACCCAAATGATTACAGGTATGAAACTCTTCTGTACGGGGAAAGATTAAAAAGACCGGGACTATTCAGCTTGGAAAAGAGACAAAGGGGGGATATGAGAGAGGTCTATAAAATCAAAACTGCCGTGGAGAAAGTAAATAAGGACGTGTCATTTACTCCTTCTCAGAACACAAGGACTAGGAATCACCCAATCAAATTAATAGGCAGCAGGTTTATAAGAAACAAAAGGAAGTATTTCTTCACACAACGCACAGTCAACCTGGGGAACTCCTTGCCAGAGGACGTTGTGAAGGCCAAGATTATAATAGGGTTACAAAAAAAAAACAAAAAACACCATGAGAAATCTATTGAGGACAGGTCCGTGAATGGTTATTAGCCAGGATGGGCAGGGATGGTGTCCCTAACTTCTGTTTGTCATAAGCTGTGAATGGGTGACAGGAGATGAATCACTCCATGATTCCCTGTTCTGTTCATTCCCTATGGGACACCCGGCGCTGGTCACTCTCGGAAGACAGGACACTGGGCTAGATGGACCTTTGGTCTGTACCAGTGTGGCCATTCTTAAATACTAGGGAATCTAATGAGTCCAGTGCAATGGGAGGGAGTAGGAAAATCCCTGGGTGTGGAGAACACTGGGAAATTAGAAACTATCATTCAGAAGCAACAGACTCTAAATAGTCTAGACAAGCAGAATGTGAAAAATAAGAATCGGGGTCATGTGACTTCAGGAATGAGGGACTCAAAAAACCAAGTCTGCAGAGAAGAGAGATTGTGGCTATTGCACATGGGGATGGGGGGAGCAACTCTCCAGGTCTCAAGGATTTTCACCAGCAACCGAGGCCATTGTCCCATGCACGGGGCAATCCGGAGCAGTGAGGAGTTGTGTCATCTGTAATCCTGGCTGAGTTTCAATGCTCTGCTGCTGGAGCTCCCTTGTCTGGATTCCCCCAGCCACCATTCAAGGTCTGTGTGATCAGTAACCCTGGACCATCTGCTCTGACCCCAGCAGCCTGCTTCTTACACCCCAAGCACATTCTGGTCTGGGTGGAGAAGGCTCAGGGTTTGAGAGAAGGCCAGGGGTAGGAAGCTTCTGTTCGTTATGCTGGATCTAACCCCCCCTTTTACTTGTGCAAACAGGAAATATTTGACACTGTGCGATTCTGCTCCTGTGCTCTCTTCCCACAGCGTTCAGCAGCAGGGGAGGGTCTCTGGTCGTGTGTGTGTCACTGGCATGCTGGGGTGATGCTGGAAGAGGACAGAGCAGAGGTGGCATTGTGGGGGTGGCGTGAACCTCATCTCTTCCGTTCCCCTTCCACGAACCGAGGGGACAGGAACCCTTACCCAGCGAGGTCACATTCTCATAGGTCTCCTGCATGACGTCTCTGGAGAGGGCTCTCTGAGCGGGGTCCAGCAGAGCCCCCTCTTCCCTGGTGAAATACACAGCCAGCTCCTCGAAGGTCACCGGCCCTTGAAAGAGCAAGAGCCCCCCACTCAGGACCTGCTGCCCCACTCACGGCCCCACTATTCGTGGGGGAGAGGTGCCAATCAAACGGAAACACTGGGTGGACCGCAGCCAACAGAGTCCCACCCCCACGCGCTCAGAGCACCCAGGAAACACCAGGGGGAGGGGGCAAAGAGACACCCCTCCTCTCTCCCAGCAGATCCATCACACACCTACTAGCCAAAGACTGATACCGGAGATGCTGCCCCGAGCAGGGTCTAGGGAGAGATCTCTTGTAGGAAGCCCAACACCCTCCTCCTTGTGAAAAGAAAAGGAGGACTTGTGGCACCTTAGAGACTATCCAATTTATTTGAGCATAAGCTTTCGTGAGCTACAGCTCACTTCATCGGATGCAAACTGTGGAAAGTGTAGAAGATCTTTTTATATACACACAAATCGTGAAAAAAATACCTCCTCCCACCCCACTCTCCTGCTGGTAATAGCTTATCTAAAGTGATCACTCTCCTTACAATGTGTATGATAATCAAGGTGGCCCATTTCCAGCATAAATCCAGGGTTTAACAAGAACGTCAGGCGGGGGGGGGGCAGGAAAAAACAAGGGGAAATGGGTTACCTTGCAAAATGACTTAGCCACTCCTAGAGCTGGATATGAAGCAGGGGAATCTCCCCTCACCCTGACTGGTGGCTTCCCCCTTCGTATTTCAAGGCACACGCTGGTTAGTTGGGTGAGGCTCCAGCACTAGGAGTCTGGTCCTTTTTCCCAGCCCCAGCCCCATCTAGGTAGGTTATTTTCTCTTCACCAGATTGAAGCATTTCCACCTCCGAACCTCATGGGTCTCTTCCTAGAATCTAGGCCACTTATTAAACAACTCCCAACAGGTCTGCCACCCCCTGGCCTCCTCCCTTTCTCCACGCCGTGCATTTCCTGCCCCGCTCCAACCTCCAAACCAGACGGTGCAAACCTTCCCCTCTCCCGTGTATTTGCTGTCCCTCTCCCTCCTGCAGGAACAGATCAGAACCCCCTCAATAATCCCTACCTGAGCTGGCTCCTCTGCAGCCATGTCGCTCCCTTGTCCCATGGGAGGACGGGATGAACCGGAAAGAAACATGAGCGTCGTTCTGCAACCTGGCCGGGCAAGAAGGGCTGTTGTGGAAGTTTAGGAACTGGCATTAGTTCATTTCACATCACGCTTCCCCCAGGCTCTTTCCTTGCAGAGCGAGATCCGAGATTCTGCCGTGCTGAGAAAATGCTCAATCTCTGGATTACAGCAGAGACCTGGCCCCTCCTGCCCGGCTAAGCTCACGGACACACTTTTAACCTCCTTTCTCCCTCCCGCATCCCAAAACAAAGTCTCTGAACGCAATCCTAGAAAAAAGCAGAACCAAAGGAGTCCCTTTCGAGGATTCCCTCTGACACTGACCCCACGGCAGCCACACCCCAGCAGGAGGGACATGGAGTCAGGAACTGGGTTTTCCTCTCTCTCATCCTCGCCTTGTCCACAGGAAAGTGATTCTCCCCACACTGCAGTAATACATCTGTCTGGGCAGATGAGAGAGCTGGAAATCTCTTTCAAAACTCTTATCCCACGGACCCTGTCAGTCTCTCTATCTCCTTTTCCCTGTGCCCTCTCCATGCCTGTCTGCTAGGAAACTCTCATTCCTGGGTTGTTTGCTCCCCCATGGCTGGATTTGCTCCTGCAAATGGCAGGAGAAATGGGGTGGGGGCTCTTTGTGTACAGTCATTTTATAGTCCTTCACTGCCTGCCTGGGATTTCCCCATTGCCTGCCTAGGACCACCACCTGCCCTCCACCAGGATCTGCCAGCCCATTTGCCTGGGACCCCCTCCTCCTCCCAGCAGGACCTCCTGATGCTTTCCAGGAGGACCCCTCACTCTGCGCCAGGGACCGCCCCACCACAGCGCTGTGCACTGGGCATGGCAATGGTCCCAGGAGCCAGCTGGGCAATCCCAGACAGAGACCCTGGCACAGCACCAGGCAGCGTCTACTCCCCTGCCCCACCTGCCCAAGAGACCCCCACCCCCACTGGTCTGCAGCCAACAGGCCCCCAGCAATACCCACCTCCAGGACCCATAGCCTTAGGGCTGAGCACATCAGAACTACCCCCCGAAACCCCAAATCCTCCAGAACCCACCAACCTGACTAGCGTCCCCCGTGCCCAGCCACCCAGAGGCCTCCCCCTACCACAATGTCCCTTCAGCTCCCGCTGCAATCTCCCCACACAGACACCTGCCTCCCCCAGCAACAGTGTTCCCTCACAGTGTCTGGTAAGTGGATAGAAAGTTATCACCACCCCCTGCTGGCCAGTCACACAGGAAGAGGGAGCCCGCGGGGACGCCTCTTTAACAGGAGAAGGGAAGCCATGGAGGGCCAAAATAAGTAAGACATTTCCATACTCTGTCACTAGCAAATAATGGCCACTGTGGATCCACCCCAGAGTTGGCTACATCTTTGCACTGCAGGAAGCCCCCCCTCACGGAGACCCTTTGTCATCGGGTTTGGGATACTTCTGGACCCACGCTGCACTCAGAGGGACCTCCTCAGCCCGTGCCGGCTGGAGAAAAGAAAAGGGTCCAGCCAACTCTCCTGTTACCAAATGGGAACCACCCATCCCCCAAACAGGGGGAGGCCCCTGGCTTTGATGGGTATTCAATATATGGCTAGTCTCTTTTATCAGCAAACATTTTTTACAGAGAGAAAGGAGGGAACAAATGATTCTCAAAGGAGAGGGAAAGATGATCATTGTTGCAGGGGGGTTAATTTCCCAACCAGGATGGAGAAGGACTCAGGGCGACAGGTTCCCCCCAAGGAAGGACAAGTTGCTAGGATTTACAGACATGGGGAACAGCCCCAAACCGAAGAGGATTTTTAATTGACATTTGATAATGACATCGTAAGAGGGAAACCTGAGATTTGAGATCAGTGTTCAGAAATGAAAGGGAAAGGGTGGAAATCTGAGGGATTTTGGATTCATTTATGCAAATTATAGAGAGGAAAGTGGAAAATGAGAGGGATTTTATAGCAGTTGTTGATAGGAGGTAAAAGCTGAGTGTATTTCCCACCACTATTTGGTCAATGAATAGAGCGGAAATGGGCAATGTTGGCAAACGTTTTAGATCCATATTCAGGAATCTGAGAAAAGGTGTCAATCTGAGATTTTCGTCGTAATTTATAATTACAGAGACAGGGAAAGCTCTCAGGGGCATATTCAATTAGAAGTAGACAACTAGAGTAAAAGTGGGGCAAACGTTGAGGGTATTTTTTAGGAATCTTTGAGACGTACAGAGAAAACGTGTCACAAACTACACAACTGAGAACATGGGATAAACGCCAAGACCGGGGCAGCTTTTATGTGGCTATTAAAGAACTAGCTGGAAAAGGGGGACCGTTTGTGATGTAAAATCCAGCCTGTCCAATACATAAACAGAGAGTGATGGTCTCCCCCCCCACGGCCCCCGTTCACCTGGGCAGCAGGGAGCCCTCTGAGGGGCTGACTGAAGGGGGCGGGGGGGGGAGCTGGAGGGCTCCCTGGGGGCGGGGAGGGGGCGGCAGTGGGGGATGGGCAGGTGGAGGGCAGAGAGTCACTTTCCTGCCCCCCTGCCCAGCGCTCCCCCCCGGGGTCTCCCACAAACCGGGGCGGGTCCCAGCTAGACAAAGGCCCCCCCGGCCGGGCACGGGGGGGGGGGGGTTAATGACGGGCCCCACCCCGCACAGACCCCGGATGAGAGCCGCAGCTGCTCCTCCTGCAGATCCGACACGAGGCAGCGCCTGGTCTGCTCCAAGCCCCGCCCCCAGACGCTGCCCCGCCCCCGGTCTGCTCCAGGCCCCGCCCCGTGGCGCTGCCCCGCCACCGGTCTGCTCCAGGCCCCGAACCCTGGCGCTGCCCCGCCCCTGGTCGACTCCGGGCCCTGCCCCCAGGCGCTGGCTCGTGTCGGTTCTCTCGGAGCAGCAGTTGCGGCTCCTCTTCGGGGTCTGTGCTGGGGGGGCTTTGTTCAGCTGGGACCCGACCTGGTGAGTGGGAGACCCCGCGCTGGGGGGAGCGCTGGTGGGGGGGCAGGAAAGTGACTCTCTGCCCCCGGCACGGCTGGGATTGGGGGGGCAGAGACTGGGGCCCGGCGGGCTGGGTCCCTTGGGGGGTGTTGGGGGGAGAAGCCGGAGTTGCGGGGGGTGGGGGTTGAACTGTCTCTGTGCAACCAGGAAATTCCCGGGGGGTAAGTGGGGGGCGGCGGGGGACTTAATTGGATCCCCTTCCCCCCCCACGGGCACAAATGCCCCCCAGTTTTCCCCTTTTCCCTCTCGGTAGCTCCCACGTGGTTGTAAACTCCCCCCCACCCCCGCCCCATTGATCCGCTCTCTCGTCTTCCCTGATCCCCCCCCGTCTCTCCCTCCTCCTCACATGTCCATTGAAACTCCCCTCCCGTAGGGGGGGCGGGATTTCCCTCCCTCCCGCCCCCCGTTTTATCCGCAGCGATTTGTCCCGCTGTCGGTGGGAAGTTGGAGCCCGGAGCCATCCCCCAACCTGGCTGCCCCGGCGTGGGGGTGGGAGGAGACGCCGGGTCTCTGCCGGGGCGGGGAAGGGAGGGGACGTGTCCCGCATGGGGCTGGCCCCGATCCCGGCTTCCCAGTCCCACTTGCTGCCCCCAACTGCCGCACCGTTGCCCCCAGCCCCCACCTGCCCCCCACCTGTACATCCCCCACTACCGCTCCCTCCACTCCCCCAGGGAGCCCTCCAGCTCCCCCCCGTCCCCTCCAGTCAGCCCCTCAGAGGGCTCCCTGCTGCCCAGGTGAACGGGGGCCGTGGGGGGGGAGATCATCACTCTCTGTTTATGTATTGGACAGGCTGGATTTTATATGACAAACGGTCCCCCTTTTCCAGCTAGTTCTTTAATAGCCACATAAAATCCCCCCCGGTCTTGGCGTTTATCCCCTGTTCTCAGTTGTGTAGTTTGTGACACGTTTTCTCTGTAGGTCTTGTTGCCGGCACCCAGTGCCGAGAGGCTGAACAACAGCTTGAGTTGGTTCGTTACCCGGTGTGCTGCACCCAATAATCACAACGGGGTGGAGAAGCAGAAAAGTTTATTTGAAGCTTCAAAAAGGTACAGGGAGATTTGAATCTCAAATCCTGTACAACAAAGCAGGAAGTTACACAGGCTTTTACACATCCTTTTTTTTAGCATACTTATTCAATAGTAAGCTGCTCCAAGTATCCATATAGCCAGCCAATCCAGTTCCCAGCTAGTTCCCTGATTTTCTGTATTATTTGTTAAACTATATATAAAGCTGCTTTATTTAGCATTGTTTTTTTATATTTTTTTTGTTTGGCCTTGCTTAGTTTTAGGCAGTTTAACTCTGCAACATACTGTTGCAGATTTTTAGCATAACTGCTGTGTATGCCTCCAAGCGGGGGGGTGGGGGGCGGCAAGGACACTTGGGCCTAGCACGCAGAGCTGCTGCAAGTGCCTCCAGGCAGGAGTGGGGCCAAGGACACCGGGGCCTAGCGCGAGGGGGCTTCATTAACATTTGTGGTTTTTTATTTTTTTGAGTTACTTAGTGGCCATGCCCCAGTGTTCCCAACAGTCTCAAAGATTCATAAAAAAGTTTGCCCCACTTTTACTCTAGTTATCTACTTCTAATTGAATATGCCCCTGAGAGCTTTCCCTGTCTCTGTAATTATAAATTACGACGAAAATCTCAGATTGATACCTTTCCTCAGATTCCTGAATATGGATCTAAAACGTTTGCCAACGTTGCCCATTTCCTCTCTATTCATTGACCAAATAGTGGTGGGAAATACACTCAGCTTTTACCTCTGTGACGAAGTGGGACTGTTCTTAATGTTTCCTCTGAATAGTGTGGGGGTGCCTCAGTTTCCCCTATGAAGTTCTTAAGTATCTAGGTGGTGGGATAAGGGTGTATGATCATTGCAGAGCCCTAGAGGGCATGTGTGTGCAGGAGTCTGGACACAGAGAATGGCCAAAACCCAGTTTCCTGGCCACTGATGGCCTGGGCCCTTCCCCCCTGCAAGGTGAGAGCTAAAGGGTTGGAGAACAAAGGAATCAGGTGACCTCCTGGCCCCGGAAAGGAACAAAGCCCAGAGGAGGAGGGGCTGGAGGGAGTTTCAGTTTGGGGCTGTCTGGGACATGGAGTGAAGGGCAGACGTGGTTGTCTGGCTCACTGCCCCCCCCCCCAAAATGGCCCCAGCTGAGGGGTCCTGTTCTCTGCACCTGCAAGCTCTGGTTTAGACCATGTTCCTGTCATCTAATAAACCTTCTCTTTTACTGGCTGGCTGAGAGTCACGTCTGACTGCGAAGTTGGGGTGCAGGACCTCTGGCTTCCCCAGGAGCCCTGCCTGAGCGGACTCGCTGTGGGAAGTGCACGGAGGGGCAGAGGAGGCTGAATGGTCGGAGGTCAGACCCAGGAAGGTGGAAGCTGTGTGAGCTGTGTGTCCTGCAGACAGACTGCTCCCAGAAAGGCGACTGCCCCAGAGTCCTGCCCGGCTTCATGGGGAGCAGTTCCAGAGCATAACCCAGGGACTCTGTGACAACCTCCTATCAACAACTGCTATAAAATCCCTCTCATTTTCCACTTTCCTCTCTATAATTTGCATAAATGGATCCAAAATCCCTCAGATTTCCACCCTTTCTCTTTCATTATGAACACTGATCTCAAATCTCAGGTTTCCCTCTTAGGATGTCATTATCAAATGTCAATTAAAAATCCTCTCGAGTTTGGGGCTGTTCCCCATGTCTCTAAATCCTAGCAACTTGTCCTTCCTTGGGGGGAACCTGTTGCCCTGAGTCCTTCTCAATCCTGGTTGGGAAATTAACCCCCCTGCAACAATGATCATCTTTCCCTCTCCTTTGAGAATCATTTGTTCCCTCCTTTCTCTCTGTTAAAAATGTTTGCTGATAAAAGAGACTAGCCATATATTCAATACCCATCAAAGCCAGGGGCCTCCCCCTTTTTGGGGGATGGGTGGTTCCCATTTGGTAACAGGAGAGTTGGCTGGACCCTTTTCTTTTCTCCAGCTGGCACGGGATGAGGAGGTCCCTGTGAGTGCAGCGTGGTCCAGAAGTATCCCAAACCCCATGACAAAGGGTCTCTGTGAGGGGGGGCTTCCCACAGTGCAAAGCTGTAGCCAACTCTGGGGTGGATCCATGGTGGCCATTATTTGCTAGTGACAGAGTATGGAAATTTCTCAGTTATTTTGGCCCTCCATGGCTTCCCTTCTCCTGTTAAAGAGGCGTCCCCCTGGGCTCCCTCTTCCTGTGTGACTGGCCAGCAGGGCGTGGTGATAACTTTCTATCCACTTGTCAGACACTGTGAGGGAACACTGTTGCTGGGGGGGTGCATGTCTGTGTGGGGAGATTGCAGCGGGAGCTGAAGGGACATTGTGGTAGGGGGAGGCCTCTGGGTGGCTGGGCAGGGGGAGCCCTAGTCAGGTTGGTGGGTTCTGGAGGGTTTGGGGTTTCGGGGGGTAGTTCTGATGTGCCCAGCCCTAAGGCTATGGGTCCTGGAGGTGGGTATTGCTGGGGGCCTGTTGCCTGCAGACCAGTGGGGGTGGGTGTCTCTTGGGTGAGTGGGGCAGGGGATTAGACGCTGCCTGGTGCTGTGCCAGGGGCTCTGTCTGGGATTGCCCAGCTGGCTCCTGGGACCATTGCCATGCCCAGTGCACAGCGCTGTGGTGGGGCGGTCCCTGGCACAGAGTGAGGGGTTCTTGTAAAGTGTCAGGGGGTCCTGCTGGGAGGAGGAGGGGGTCCCAGGCAAATGGGCTGGCAGATCCTGGTGGAGGGCAGGTGGGGGTCCTAGGCAGGCAATGGGGAAATCCCAGGCAGGCAGTGAGGGACTATAAAATGACTCTACACAAACAGCCCCCCACCCCATTTCTCCTGCCATTTGCAGGAGCAAATCCAGCCATGGGGGAGCAAACAACCCAGGAATGAGAGTTTCCTAGCAGACAGGCAAAGAGAGAGAGAGACTGACAGGGTCCGTGGGATAAGAGTTTTGAAAGAGATTTCCAGCTCTCTCATCTGCCCAGACAGATGTATTACTGCAGTGTGGGGAGAATCACTTTCCTGTGGACAAGATGACGATGAGACAGAGGAAAACCCAGTTCCTGACTCCATGTCCCTCCTGCTGGGGTGTGGCTGCCGTGGGGTCAGTGTCAGAGGGAATCCTCAAAAGGGACTCCTTTGGTTCTGCTTTTTTCTAGGATTGCGTTCAGAGACTTTGTTTTGGGATGCGGGAGGGAGAAAGGAGGTTAAAAGTGTGTCTGTGGGCCTAGCCTGGCAGGAGGGGCCAGGTCTCTGCTGTAATCCAGAGATTGATCATTTTCTCAGCACGGCAGAATCTCAGATCTCGCTCTGCAAGGAAAGAGCCTGGGGGAAGCGTGATGTGAAATGAACTAATGCCCGTTCCCAAACCTCCACAACGGCCCTTCTCTCCTGATCAGGCTGCAGAACGACGCTCACGTTTCGTTCCGGTTCATCCCGTCCTCCCATGGGACAGGGGAGCGACATGGCTGCAGGGGAGCCAGCTCAGGTAGGGATTATTGGGGGTTTTCTGATTTGTTCCTGCAGGAGAGAGAGGGCCAGCAAATACACGGGAGAGGGGAAGGTTTGCACCGTCTGGTTTGGAGGTTGGAGCGGGGCAGGAAATGCACAGGGTGGAGAAAGGGAGGAGACCAGGGGGTGGCAGACCTGCTGGGAGTTGTTTAATAAGTGGCCTAGATTCTTGGAACAGACCCATGAGGTTCGGAGGTGGAAATGCTCCAATTTGGTGAACAGAAAATAACCCACATAGATGGGGCTGGGAAAAAGGAGCAGACTCCTAGTGCTGGAGCCTGACCCAACTAACCAGTGGGTGCCTTTAAATATGAAGGGGGAAGCCACCAGTCAGGCTTAGGGGAGATTGTCCTACCTCATATCCAGCTCCTCACAAGGAGGAGGGTGTTGGGCTTCCTACAAGAGATCTCTCCCTAGACCCTGCTTGGGGCAGCATCTCCGGTATCAGTCTGTGGCTAGTAGGTGTGTGATGGATCTGCTGGGAGAGAGGAGGGGTGTCTCTTTGCCCCCTCCCCCTGGTGTTTCCTGGGTGCTCTGAGCGGGGTGGGGGTGGGACTCTGTTGGCTGCGGTCCATCCAGAGTTTCCGTTTGATTGGCTCCTCTCCCCCACGAATAGTGGGGCTGTGAGTGAGGCAGCACGTCCTGAGTATGGGGCTCTGGCTCTTTCAGGGGCCGGTGACCTTCGAGGAGGTGGCTGTGTATTTCACCAGGGAGGAGGGGGCTCTGCTGGACCCCGCTCAGAGAGCCCTCTCCAGAGACGTCATGCAGGAGACCTGTGAGAATGTGACGTCGCTGGGTAAGGATTCCTGTCCCCTCGGTTCTTGGAAGGGGAACGGAAGAGATGAGGTTCACGCCACCCCCACAATGCCA
The DNA here is from genome assembly GCF_965152235.1 of Eretmochelys imbricata. Taxonomy (NCBI): domain Eukaryota; kingdom Metazoa; phylum Chordata; order Testudines; family Cheloniidae; genus Eretmochelys; species Eretmochelys imbricata. Next base: position 5,256,470 of record NC_135599.1, on the reverse strand, counting down.
CCTCTGCTCTGTCCTGTTCCAGCATCACCCCAGCATGCCAGTGACACACACACGACCAGAGACCCTCCCCTGCTGCTGAACGCTGTGGGAAGAGAGCACAGGAGCAGAATCGCACAGTGTCAAATATCTCCAGAGACCTCTCTCATATGCACAAGTAAAACGGGGGGTTAGGTCCAGCATAACGAACAGAAGCTTCCTACCCCTGGCCTTCTCTCAAACCCTGAGCCTTCTCCACCCAGACCAGAATGTGCTTGGGGTGTAAGAAGCAGGCTGCTGGGGTCAGAGCGGCTGGTCCAGGGTTACTGATCACACAGACCTTGAATGGTGGCTGGGGGAATCCAGACAAGGGAGCTCCAGCAGCAGAGCATTGAAACTCAGCCAGGATTACAGATGACACAACTCCTCACTGCTCCGGATTGAACTGTGCATGGGACAATGGCCTCGGTTGCTGGTGAAAATCCTTGAGACCTGGAGAGTTGCTCCCCACATCCCCATGTGCAATAGCCACAATCTCTCTTCTCTGCAGACTTGGTTTTTTGAGTCCCTCATTCCTGAAGTCACATGACCCCGATTCCTATTTTTCACATTCTGCTTTTCTAGACTATTCAGAGTCTGTTGCTTCTGAATGATAGTTTCTAATTTCCCAGTGTTCTCCACACCCAGGGATTTTCCTACTCCCTCCCATTGCACTGGACTCACTAGGTTCCCTGGTATTTAAGAACGGCCACACTGGGACAGACCAAAGGTCCATCTAGCTCAGTGTCCTGTCTTCCGACAGTGACCAGCGCCGGGTGTCCCAGAGGGAATGAACAGAACAGGGAATCATGAAGTGATTCATCTCCTGTCACCCATTTACAGCTTATGACAAACAGAAGTTAAGGACACCATCCCTGCCCATCCTGGCTAATAACCAGTCATGGACCTGTCCTCAATAGATTTCTCATGGTGTTTGTTTGTTTTTTTTGTAACCCTATTATAATCTTGGCCTTCACAACGTCCTCTGGCAAGGAGTTCCCCAGGTTGACTGTGCGTTGTGTGAAGAAATACTTCCTTTTGTTTCTTATAAACCTGCTGCCTATTAATTTGATTGGGTGATTCCTTGTCCTTGTGGTCTGAGAAGGAGTAAATTACACTTCCTTCTTTACTTTCTCCACAGCAGACATGCTTTTATAGACCTCTCTCATATGCCCTCTTGTCTCTTTTCCAAGCTGAAAAGTCCCAGTCTTACATATCTCTCCTCATACAGAAGCTGCTTCATACTCCTAGTCCGGGTTTTTTTGCCCTTTTCTGAACCTTTTCCAATTGCAATGTATCTTTTTGGAGATGGGCCGACCACATCTGCACACAATATTCAAGATGTGGGCGTACCATGGATTTATATAGAGGCAAGTTATGTACTGTCTTATTATCTATCCCTTTCTTAATGATTCCCAACACCCTGTTCCCTTTTTGACTGCCTCTGCACCCTGAGTGGATGTTTTCAGAGAACTATCGACAATGACTCCAAGATCCCTCTCTTGAGTGGAAACAGCTAATGTAGACCCCATCATTTTATATGTATAGTTGGGATTATGTTTTCCAATGGGCTGCACTAGGTGCTATCCTGACAACTAGGACTGCTGAGATCCTGCATTCAGTGATATCCCTGCCCTTCCTGTTCCCTTTCTCCACTGAACCCCACCAGCCCATTCTTAGTGTTCCCAGCTTCTCCAGGACTCTCTCATTGTGTCTGGACCTCTCTCTCTCTGCAAGAAGCAGTTCCAGGGAGACTTATCCTCTGTCTGGAGTCTTCAACTTCTGGGACATGGATTTACTTTCTCTGTGTTTTAGGAGATGCTTTGAAATTGAGTGTCTGTGACATTAACCACAGTGCAATCTTGACTGGTTGAACAGCTGTTTCCCCTCAGTTGCCCAAGCTGGGGTGGCTTTTACACTGCTTTACTGTGAGAACAGCCACTCCTGGGCAGTTAACACCCAGTCTCCAGCATGTAACTCGCTGCCAGCTACACAGTATTGAGCGCTGTTAGTCAGCGACTCATGAATTACAGTGCACCACAGGAGAACCCCAGAAAATTCTCTGGTCCCGGACTTTTGTGCATCTTTCACTGTCCAGCACACTACTGAATGACGCAAGGTCATATGAAGTCTGTCATTTCATCAGTGGAAAATGACACGTGCCAGCCTTGTTATCCCAAATGGATTTTCCAACACACTTTAATCCCAACACACTGGTTAGATGAAACAATAAAATGAGATGGCTAACTACCGGCAAAAAAACGATATTAATTGACTACAGGTAATGAGGTATAAAAGCCAGAATTGTTTACAAAAGAAATGCAAGATAAAACCCAAACTAACATCTAAGTTAACGAGCTAAAACGGATACAAAGCAAATGTTTCTCTCACCATATCCTGAGGCAGGCTGGCTGTCCTTTCAGCCAGAAGTCCCCCTAATTCGCCCCTGCTGCCAAGTTCAGTTTCTTCAGGAGCTGTCATGAGCAGAGGAAAAGGGGGAGAGAGAGAGTCTCAAGCATTTTCCTCCCCTCTTTTTATAATTCAGTCCTTTGTACGACAAACAACTTCAGTTCTCAGCTGAGTCATGGTGACCGGCTGTCTGTTGTAGATATGAGCTTCAAGTGGTCGCTGTGAAGGAATGTAAAAGTCTTCTTCACACCTTCCCCCTCCTGGAGAATGGCAATTTGACCAGCTGCTTGCCTTGCTGTCTCTGAGGAACTGGTCTGAGGGTGTTCCCCAGAATTGTAACTTTTTCACTAATATGATACAGTAAAATCTCATAATTTTACATAGTGTTGCTACACATATTTTAACAGGAGGATAATATTCTGCAGATTATGCATTTTCAAATGATACCTCAAACAAGCCATAGTATGTAAATAATTGATCATAGTTTTCTAGAAGAGTGAACATAGGGGTTGTGACAGGGTCAGGCCAGATGGCTAAGTAGGTCCCTTTTCCTTGGGTAAAGTAACAGAACAATCAGGAACCTTCTGGAGACCAGTAAAACAGGCTGATTAGAACACCTGCAGCCCATCAAGAAGCTACTTGAATCAATTGAGGCAGGCTAATCAGGGCACCTGGGTTTTAAAAAGGAGCTCACTTCAGTTAGTGAGGTGCGTGTGAGGAGCTGGGAGCAAGAGGCGCGAGGAGCTGAGAGTGAGACCATGGACTGTTGGAGGACTGAGGAGTACAAGCATTATCAGACACCAGGAGGACGGTCCTATGGTGAGGATAAAGAAGGGGTTGGGAGGAGGCCGTGGGGAAGTAGTCCAGGGAGTTGTCGCTGTCGCAGAGCTGTTCCAGGAGGCAGTCTAGACAGGTGCATTCCACAGGGCCCTGGGCTGGAGCCCGGAGTAGAGGGCGGGCCCGGGTTCCCCCCAAATCCTCCCAACTCCTGGTCAGACCCAGGAGTCGTCAACCTGGACTGTGGGTTCAGAGAAACGGCCAAGCTGAGGGCTGCCGTGAAGCTCCAAGGCGAGCAAATCCGCCAATAAGCGCAAGACCCACCAAGGTAGAGCAGGAAATTTGTCACAGGGGACAGACTGTGCCTGTCTGTGTGTGTTCCCAGCAGATATGTGGGTATTTCAATCCCTCATAAGCAGAGTGCTCAGCATCTTCAGGGACCCAGGGAGCTGGTCCTGGGAATTCACTGGTTTACTAGGTGTGACACTGTAGGCAATTGTGAGACACTTTAATAATAATAATTAATAATAAAATACCAATATGATGAAATTGCAATGAATCATGCTAGATATGCCATGTAAGGTGTAAGTGAAAATGCTATGATTTTCCAAGTATGATCATTTTGTTTCTATGTTTTGTACCACCTTTGTGTTGTGAGTTATAGACATGTAGGGTATATCTGTATTTCCAGACTTGTGCAGTGTTTCTGGGTGACACCCCCGGACAGACTGGCATCAGCACTGCCGAGCCTCTTCACTGGCCTGTCAAGGGTCATCAGCTGTACAATGAGCCCATGAAAAGAACCAAGGGGATACACCTATTGAGTCAGCAAGACATGCAGGGGTATGCCTGTGTACTGAGAACTCCAGGGCTTTTCCATGCCATGTGCTGTGAAGCTTGTGTTTGGGACACAGGAAGTACAAGCCACAAGGCAAAGGGAATAGAAAGGGCAGCTGCATCATCTTCATTTTCTCTTCAATCCGTCTTCCTACCTCTGGAGCAACTTCTCTGCAAACTGAAGCCTTGAACAAAGGACTGAATGACCCATCCAAGCTGTGGATGTGTTCCAGACGGACTTTCAAGCCAGGAACTCACCAATACTGTGAAGAACCCGATATATAGATTTCTGAATGTATCTGACCTTTGCTTCTTTCCTTTAGTTTAGAGGCTAAAGGATTGGCTGGCAGCCTGGTATTTTGGGTAAGATCCAAACCTTTTTTTTAAGGTCAGGCTTGACAAAGCCCTGGCTGGGATGATTTAATTGGGGATTGGTCCTAATTTGAGCAGGGGGTTGGACTAGATGACGTCCTGAGGTCCCTTCCAACCCTGAGATTCTATGATTCTATGATTCAAACCTGTGCTGACCTGGTAATATGGCTGACCCTTTGGGGTCAGAACATTGTGTTTCTGTGACCAGAATTTTTAAATAAGCTCTCACTGTACCGAACACAGGTGCTGATTGGGAGTCAGAGAACTGGAATGCAATAAAGGGGGCTGTGTGATCTTTTTCAGCTTCTCAATAACCAGTGTGGGGGATCAGAAGCAGAGTTTGTGAGTGGTCGGTGATTTTAACTTCAGTGTTAGCCATCAGTTCTGGGAGCATCTGCTCTCCCTTTTTTAGCCTGCCCTGACCTTAGCGTTTTCAGTCAGGACTCCCCAAGGCACACCAGGTCACACTAAGCACTGAAGTTAAATTAATAGAATGTTTTGTTTTTTTTATGACAAAGTCTGATGCAATCACCTGAACTCCTTTGTTTTCTTTCGTCTGAGCAGGGTTTCCCATTTCCAAACCTGATGTGTTTTCCCAGCTGGAACAAGGGGAAGAGCCATGGGTCTCAGAGCTCCAGGGTTCAGAGGAAAGACAGACCCTGAGAGCTCCCTGCAAAGGTGAGGAAACATGAAACCAACTCAGAATCTGTAAGTGCCTGAAGGAAACATATGGGATGCCCTACAAAGCCCTTGGGAGGTCTCTCAGTTCATTATTGTCCCTAGCAGGGGTCATAACCTCAGGGAAACTAAAGCTCATGGCTTCCTGTAGATCCTAGCAGACATCAGGCAGTAGCTTCCTCCCTTCCCCCCATGAATTTGATGGGATGTGAAGGCTGAATTGATCCCCTCCTCTCTCCCATTTAGGGGAAGTGTTTGGAGGAGTTCAGTTCCTGTTTTTATTTGACCTCTCTCCAGCACTTTTTTTCGTTGGCCTTCCCCTTTCCATCCCTGTTGGAGGTTTCTGTCTCTATCGCAGCAGGTCATGAGATGGCATGTGAGAAAGAAGAGCAGTATTCTCAGCAGGAAAATGCTGGGCAAGTGGATAAACACAGAGCATTATCACAAAGATGGGAAAGGAACGTGTCCAGGAGTCATGAGCAGGGAAAATCCTGTGAGATGCAGCACAGACCAGAGAGAGAGCAGGGAAATCGGCCAAGGGATAAAGTGGGTAAATTAATTTCCTGTCGGGGAACTCAGAAGGACCTCAAGGAAAGCACAACACAGCAGGAAATCCTCAGGGGAAAGACAAAAAATGCATGCACTGAGTGTGGGAAAAACGTATATGACCAGTCAGCCCTTATAAAGCATCAGAGAATCCGCGCAGGAGAGAGGCCCTATGAATGCCGTGAGTGTGAGAACCTTCAATCGCAGCTGAAACCTTGTTACTCATCAGAGAACCACACAGGGGAGAGGCCCTATGAACGCTGTGAGTGTGAGAACCTTCAATCGCAGCTCAAACCTTGTTACCCCTCAGAGAACCACACAGGGGAGAGGCCCTATGAATGCCGTGAGTGTGGGAAAACCTTCTCTTGGCACTCAGCCCATGTTAGCCATCCAAGAATCTGCACAGGAGATCAACACCATAAAAACCTCTAGGGCTATCCGTACTTTTTTTTCTTTAATACTTTTCCTGATTCCCACATAGTAACTTTTAAGGTTGTTTGAACTGTTTGCAGCACCGTTCTCCCTCAGCGTGTCCAAATGAGTGGCCCATTTTTGCCTTTTGCAGTTCACCCTGTTTTGAGGTGGACCCATTTGTCCTTTGTATCTACTCCATTGTCTCATGAATAATTTGAGTGTGCCCTTCCTATCAGGAACCAGGGAGCATCACATCTATACCATTCCTCCTATTGCAAAATTATTGTTCGGAATCACCACTGATTCAGATTATATCATTGCCAGTTGTTCTCACGTTGCTCTGGGTTGTGCTGAAGAGCAGTTATATTGGGAACTTTCCCAATTATATTGAAAGGAAGAGGAGCAGGGGCAGGAAAAGAAGGGTCATTTCAGCCTCTGTGACACTGGAAGGAGATGGGGTGACTCAGAGATTCCCTCCTTCCCCATCACTCCAGACCTGTTAACTCTGCATGGCTCAGACAGGAGGGATCTTCATCACATTCTATCCCTCCACTTCTCAAAGTGTCACGTGATGAAGCGTTCTCAGCTGTCTGTGCTTGGAGACGATACTTTGACTTCTTTAATCCTATATCAGAGTCGCTATGACTGGAGATGAAAGTGTCAAAAACCTGGAAGGGGAATTCAAATGGATCCCAAGCACAGTGTGATCATTTGGAGTTTAAATCCCAGGTTCCATCAATTGGTAAAGCCACTTCTGGCAAGGGGGCTGTTTTGTCCCCCATTATGGGGGATGCTAGGTTACTAAAAATTTTAAATAACCTAACTAATTCTATGGCATGGGGAATGGTCCCCTTCATGATGCAGATGTTGAGGAAATAGAAGTGGGTTTTTTATTGAATTTATTTTTTGTAGGTGCTAAAAAAAAGTGTATGAAATGAAATCAGTGTTGGATATCTAATAGCTGCAGAAAAATAGCTAGTTTTGAATAGAAACTCCAGCTCTGATAACTAACAGGCCTGTATCCAGTCCCTTGCCTGGAATTGTGCCACCAAATTAAAGAAAAGCTGGGCATGTTTCAGGAAGCCATTCCTCACTAACACTGCTGAGATTTGGAGTGCTTTTGTAAAGGATTCTACTTCAGAGAAGTGTACATTTACCCTAACCAAGGCCAAGGATTTGGAAAGAACTGGGGTTGAATGAGTACACGCTCCGTTCTTGGTTTCCATCCCAGTAAAAGAAGCTATGGTGACCAAAGACCCAAGGAAAATTTTTGTTTGTACAACTCACTGATTACAGATCCAAAGCATGCCAGGGTTAGATTGAGAACAATCATCCTTCACCATTTGGATCCAAAGAGAGAGAGTGCTTCATAGGACATTCCCTCCTCGTGGATTCCAAACTGGGTGCCCGATTGGGTAATGTCAAAGTCAGATTCAGGACTCACATAATTTGTCAGACCACTCTGTTTATTAGCAAAGCACTTTGCCAATGCACCCAGATATGTGAGCCCCCTGCAAAGGCTCAAGCTAACTTATTTATACAGATAAGCCAATTTAACATAAGAGACAAAAGGAAGCAGAAACTGACAAATATACATATATATCTTACTTGCATACTAATGTTTACCAATCTCCCAGCTCAGTAGGAGCTCTAAGTTAATTAGTTTGAGGACCCATTGTCTCACACGCCTTAATGTTTCTCTTCTTGACAACTATATTTCAACAAACCCTTCAAGTAGCATTTCTTTAATGAATTCTAATTTAAATATAATTCATTCTATTTTCACAGAAACCAGGACTTTCAGGCTGTGGAAATGATGGTAACCAATGAGGCAAGGAACGTGTCCGGTTCCAATTTCAGACTTCCAGATACTCGCATGTTGAGTCGTGATTCTCTGGTTTTGTGTCTGATGCTCCGGCTTCACAATAAAGCTGATGTTGGCACAGCTGCCCCAATGTAGCTGCACTGGTGTAGCATGCTATTACAGATGCTCTAAGCCAATGGGAGAGATCTCTCCCGTCGGACTTCATTAGTCCAGCCCCCTCAAGCTGAATGTCCTGCTGACGTAGTGCTGTCTACACAGGGCATTAGGGCTGTGTAACTACATTGCTCAACTCTGGATTTTTCACACCCCTGAGCAACATAGTTATACCAATAAATGCCTTTAGTGTAGGACAGTTTTCTCTTGTGTTTCATGCATTTACATCCCTTCTCCTCTACCTCCTCCTACTTTGAAAGATTAAAAAGTGTGAAAAGAGAGATTTTTGTTTTCCTCGTGATGCAAACATTCCCACATCGGAGACCCCTTCCACCAACACACATGGCAGAAGAACCAGCGATATATGAACTCAGAGAATTGGTTGGGACCTACGTTGGGACAAACCAGAACTAGAGCCAGGGTTTGGTTGTTGGCAACGGGGATTAAAAGAAAATGAACTCATATGACAAGAATTTGAGCTCTTTGAATATGTTATTGTTTCCAATGAAAATGAATTTATTGGTTAAACAGTAGGAGACTAATTGTGTGATAATCTGAATCACTTTGTAAAACAAAGTGTCTTGCTTTTTGTTTTGTTAGTCATACAGGAAGTGACAGGTGATCTTGAAAAGTTAATTTGCTTTAATTGACCCCCTGTAGTGTAAGGAGTTCTGGTAGAAAACCTCACTCCAATGGTTGGGGTGGAAGAATGTGTGTGAGAGTGTATAAGTGAATATTGGCCCAGTATAGATTTTAAATTTTTGTGTTTCAAATAGAACTTATTTTGCTTAGTTTCAAAGTCTATTTCTAGTGAAAACAAAATTATTCGAAGAGACAATTTGTAGAAGTTTTTACAAGTTCTTACACTAAGACTGTAAGGGTCACTGACTTCCCCACTTCTCTAATTTGCAAAGGAAAGTCATCTGTCATAGGATGTGTTCAGCAGGTAGGAAAGTTGCAGTCCTCAACCACCAAGGAAAAGGCTGAAGTCCATTACCTTTTAGGTCAATAAGCCATCTAAAGTCTGGTCTATGCTGAAAAGCGATGTTGACGTAGCCACCTCTCTCAGGGGTGTGAAAAGTCCACTCCACTGAGAGAAGTAGTTAATGTGACCTGAGCCCCAGCGTAGACAGTGTTAGGTTGTCAGAAGAATACTTCCAGTGTTTGAAGTATAGACAGAGCCTGAGACAGACTGATCCCCTATGGGAAGTGAGTCATGACATGAATTCCAATTTTGACCCATTTCCCTATATGTGAGAGAGGTACTAGTATGGAGGGCTGGGCCAGCTGTCCGATCGCCTGGTTCCTCAGCTGTAGCTACAGCTCTTAGTACCCATCCACCCAAAGACAGAGAGAAATGGAGAGTTCCAACCGTTGTTATTTTAGTATCTTATTGTTCCTTTCTCTGTTTTTTGTGCTGGCCTTTCTATTATATCAGGGGGTGAGGGTATAGCTCAGTTCATGTTGTGACAAAGCTCTGTCCTTGTCTCTATGGGTCCCACGTTTCCTGGTGGATTTTGCTAGCCTCAGAGGCTCACTGTGACCCTCCACATAGCCCTTCTCTCTCTCTAGAGGCAAGGGCCACAGCTTACTGAGCCATCAAAAGCCAGCAAGGGAGGTGAGGAGAAGCAACCCTCCCTCGCACAATCTCTGTTTCCCAGTATCCATGATTAATCAGGGAGGGGAGGGGGGAGCCCGGGCCCGCCCTCTACTCTGGGCTCCAGTCCAGGGACCCTAATAGTAGCAGCTATGGGAGCTGACTTTTGGGAAATAGGACAGAGTACCAAGGATTTGTTTAGCCTGGGGCTAAAATACCTGTTCCTCACTACTTCACTATAGCCGTCTTGCCTTGCCCCTTCGCAATGTGTGACAAAAGCTTATTGGTGCCAACTGGCAAAGGGGTCACTGTCATTCACAAGCAACTCCTGTCTCAGACCTGACAAATTCACCACACCTAGGACCCAGAGCAGGGGTGGTGGAATCTTCCTTACAGTGGGGGGGGCCTCCGGCGTCCGAACTGTGACGCCCCCATGACACCCATTTTCCCTCAGCCCTCACTCACTCTGCCCCTTCTCCCTGAGGCCCCAATCTCACACCGCCCCTTCTCCCTGATGCCACCCCTCCCTCCGAGGCCACACCCACAGAACGCCTCTTCCCCCAAGGCTCCAGCTTGTTCCCCCCTCCGTCGTCCGTTCTTAGGGCTGCTAAAAAGTGCTGGGCCCATGGCCCTCTAAACCCCCCTCGTCCTGCACCCTGACACACAGCCAGGCAGGCAGCAGTGTGTGTGAGTGTGTGTATGTGACAGAGACTGCTGGGCTGTGCTGAGCCAGTGCGGGAAGTGGGGGCTGATGTTGGGGCTGTCCCGCTCTCCCTGACTCAGGACTGGGGTGTCCCGCTCCCCCTGACTCAGGACTGGGGTGTCCCCCTCCCCCTGACTCAGGACTGGTTGCTTCCAGCAGCTGTCTGAACTTAGGGACAGCATGCCAACACACTCACTCTTCCACAACACACATGCTCCCCGAACACACACACTGTCTGTCCCCAACACACACACACTCTCTGCCCAGCACGCCCACGGCAGCTGAAAAGCAGCTGGCAATCGAGTCGGATGCCCATGGAACAATGGGATAGAGAAACCTGCCTCGTGTGGCTGCCCACGAGGCATTGCAAACCCTTCCCAAAGCACCCTGCGGCCAGTTGCACAGTGGGATAGTGACCCACAATGCACTGCACTCTGTGGCGACCCAAGAGCTGCTAGCCTGGATGCGCTCCGGTGACACAAGCAGTCTAGTGTGGACATGCAACAGCGGCTTAATTAAAACGCTTTAACTAAAGCAGCATAACTCTGTTGTGTAGACGTAGCCTGGCTCCCACTGGGGCCAAGGATGCTCAGGCACTGAAACTAAAGAGCCACAACTTCCTCCGTAGTTGGCAGGATTCAAACCTGCACAGGGAGACCCCCCGCCAAGGGATTTCGAGTCCACCACCTTAACCACTCAGCCACAACTACTTGCTTTATAGAGCGCTCTCACGACACTCTAGTTCTGTTCTCACTGAGTGATCGTTTCCAATTGTTTCCTCAGACCAGCGTCCACAACACACTCACTGCTGTGCTGTTGTGTAAGTGTGCCCAGGGCTGAACAAGAATTCCTGCTCTTTTCCCTTCTGGCTGGAGCATGAGGAGAGTGTGTTTGTGGCCAGTGATGTTGCTGTAGATTGTTGTAAAATTCCTGCCTCGATAATTCAGACAGTCCCTTTCCCGTCATATCCCCAGTACATCAGTGACTGTAATAGCAGGGGGCAGGTTTTCTGTGGGGCACAGAGCTTTATCAGGGGGTTGGTGTCTCCTTCCTTTCCTCACCCTGGAGGAAACTCAGCTTTTCATTCCATCTTTAATGTGTCATGGAATAACAACGGCAGCATGAAGAAAGAGGTGGGCAGGGTGGGCCTCAGGGGAGGGGCACAGAGGTACAAGTGGTGGGCAGGGCAGGACGGAGAGGCACGGGTGGCAGGCTGGGTGGGTCTGATGGGTGGGGCTGAGAGGTGGGAGCGGCGGCCATGGTGGGTCTCAGGGGAGGGGTCAGAGAGGTGTGGGTGGCGGGCAGACCTTGGGGTAGGGGGCGGAGAGGAAAGAGCAGCCGGCAAGGAGGCCTCGGGGAGAGAGGAGCGAGTGAAAGGTGGACCAGCAGGCCTCAGCCGAAGAGGCAAGGTGGGGTGGGAAGAAGTCCTCCTGTTAACCCAGTGCTATCTACACCGGGATTAGGCTGATATAACTGCATTGCTCAGGGAAGGTAAAATTTTTAACACCCCAAAGTAATGTTGTTACTGACTTAATTTTGTAAGATAGACCTGTCCAAAGAATCACACACACACCTTGGGAGTAAAACTTCACCCGCTTCTCTGCTTCACAGAATCGAAACACAAGAAATGCTTGTCAGGGCCCAGTGCGGGTTGGCAGGGAGTCAGGTGTGGGCAGACACCATACGTTAGCCAGATGAAGGCACCATGGATTAGCTGGTTTAAAGCACCTGTCTTCTAAACAGGAGATCCTGGGTTCAACTCCCAGTAGTGGCTTTTGAGGCACCTGGTACTGGCTGCTATCAGAAGACAAATAACAGAGTTAGATGGACCTCTGGTCTAGCCCAGTGTAGCTGTTCTTGTTGTTTAAATTACACTCAGAGGCACTGATAATAGAGTGACTGAAAGTTTGGGTGTTAAGAGCTGATAGGTCAGTGGTGCAGTCCCCTCGCAGATGACCCCCTCCCTCTGGGACAGGGGCAGGTCCGAGCTCTCACACCAAGTGGCTCATTGGGGCTGCCAGAATCTGTGGGCGGCTCACTCAGTTTACGCCGAGGGTTGAATCCTGCTTTGTGCACCGTGTCTGAGAATGAAAATCCTTACTGAATGAGGGAGGCAACCTAGTGACAGAGGAGGTGGAAAAAGCTAATGTTCACAATGCTTTTTTTGCCTCTGTCTTCACAAACAAGGTCAGCTCCCAGACTATTGCACTGGGCAGCACAGCATGGGGAGGAGGTGACCAGCCCTCTGTGGAGAAAGAGGTGGTTCGGGACTATTTAGAAAAGCTGGACGTGCACAAGTCCTTGGGGCCGGACGAGTTGCATCCGAGAGTGCTAAAGGAACTGGCGGCTGTGATCGCAGAGCCGTTGGCCATTATCTTTGAAAACTCGTGGCGAACGGGGGAAGGTGGGTGTTTTAATCGCTGTGCAGACATAACGTTAGGATACGTCTACAGTGCAATGAATCACCCACGGCTGGCCAGTGTCACATTAATCAGGATTATGTGGCTTGGGCTGTAAAGTTGCAGTGTACAAATACAAAGAAACAAGAGCAAAAACCGGTTGCCTTTATAGCTAGATAGCTATAGATACATGGCAAATACCAACAAGAATCAGCGTAGAGCTGGATCTAAAAAAATGAAAGATTAATCTTTGCTCTACAAATAATAAATACTGATAAATGGTAATATAAAAAAGGACCTCAAATTCCTTCGTAATTTGATGGTTCTTGGAATTTCCAGGCATATTGGCTAGAATTTTCGAGACACAGATTGTCAGAAAAACGTAACACGCTGAGTGCTCCACCTGAACAACAGCAAATACTGTTGCCTAGATAGATAGATACATTGCAAAGAGCAACAAGAATCAATGTAGAGCTGAATCTGCAAAACAGAAAGATTAATCTTGCAATACGAATAATAATGTATTAATTATTATTAATTATTTATTTTTATTTTATTTTATTATGTCACAAAGGACCATGAATTCCTTCATACTCTTATCATCCTCAGGACGTTGCTGTGAATTCAGAGACATGATTGATTTCTGGAGTAGCCGTTGCAGTTTCAAAAGGAAATTCAGGCAGAAAATGAAGCAGGGAGGGTTGTGATGGGGTGCATGAAAGGAGAAGAGGCTTGTTCCTCTTGAGTTTTCTTTCTGTTGCTCTCATGATCCTGATGGAGGAAGCGGAAGCTTAATTTGAGTTTCTCCCCACTCCCCTCCTTCTGTCGGCGGTGTGTGTCTTCACCAGGAGTGCTTCCACCAAATGAAGAGAGGTAGTGTTGGGGGGGCTGAGAAACGCGGCTCTTCACTCCGCGCAGCTGCCCACTGGGAGCCTAGCTGCCCCGTGGGCTCTTGACTCCCCACCTCCTCCCTGGAGTGGGAGCGGCCACCTGGGCTTCTTGCCTGCCTGCTCCCAGCCAGGAGGGGGGCGGGGGCCAAGTGCTCAGGCTTCTCGGCTCCCTGCGCTGGGAGCCGGGAGCTTTCGTGCAGCAGCCCCGCGAGGAGCCAGGCAGGTGCAGCCCCGCTGGGATCAGGGAGCGGAGGGCAGCCATGAAGGGAGCCAGCCGGAAGCCATGACATTGGCAAGACAGCCAGCAGCCCCTGTGAGTCAGGCAGTGTCTACACAGACACTGTGTTGTCCCAACGACCCCAACGTAATCCCCGTGCCTCTTGAGGAGCTGGAGTTACTATGTGGGTGTAGCAGGGCACTTACATAGATGGGACAAGGCTGTAGTGTGCACCGTGAGGTAATTAGGACAACGTAAAATGCTGTTGGCGGGCCTAACTGTGGAGTGTAGCCCAGGTTTTAATCTCCTGCTGATGGGTTATATGCTGGGTGCCTTGTTTCCTTTGCTTAGGAGTGCTTGTTCTCACACCTATCTCCTCGCTTTCCATTCCAGTTCAGGGAAGGAGAGAATAACCAAGTCTTCAGGTATGAAAAGGCAAAACATTTCTACATGACCCTTCGCAGTCAGTGAAACCTGTGGTGGGAAACGTGCCCTTGATTTTACTGCATTTTGGTTTCTTGTCTTGTTGGTTGCTCCCGAGGAGCTGGCAGGAAAATGTCCATGGAGAAGTGGAGTGGATGTGAGGTTTCTTGCTTATGAGATTTGCCTGCGTTTTCGCCTCATTGTGAGAAGGGCAAATTGGATGAGACATTGCAGCTTTTCTGATGCCTGTCGGAGTTTGGAAAGTAAGTTCTTTGTTGTCCTGTTCTTCAAAGGAAACTGAGGGAGCGGATATACACTGGCAGCTGAGAAAGCCTTAGAAGGGGAAATCCAAATCTGGGCACAATTGGTTTCTGTCGTAGATTGTAGTGTAGTGTGGTGGTTATCATGTTGGCTTGACACACAAAATATCCCTGGTTTAAAACTCGGCAGAAACAGTGCCTTTTCCCCCAACTGATCACTTTTGGTCTTCCTCCATTCCAAGCCCTTTGCTGAAATACACCCATATTTCCCACACTTTTTGTTCATTTTTCTTTCCTTTTACAATATTTTAGAGTTGTAATTTAATGGCCAAACAATTTTGCTCATGAATTAAAGTTTAACACAACATTTGACAGCCTTTTCCCATGCCCTCTTTTCTGTCACTTACAGGAGTTTACTTATGGGACTATTCACTGATTTATTGCACCGAGCATTTCAAAGGAAAGGTCAGAATCTTTTATCTTGGATTCACTTTCCATACTTCTTTCTAATTCTTTCTCTCACATAGATGGGGAATTCTGTGTTGGAGCAATTTAGATTACCACTCTCTCTTTCTAGACGGAAGCTGACACAATTTAAAAACTTCCCAATTTGCAAATATCTATGTGAAAATATTTCCTAAAGCAATGCAGAGATCCTGGGCAGGGCTAGGGGTGAGGCAGATTAATAATTGGCTGTTCTTTATTTTGGTGCTTGCTAATTGGCCATTTGGAATTTTAATACAGGATGGCATTACAGCCGAAAGATAATCTCAGCATGTGGAGAAGAAATGGTTATATGGGCTAATAAATAATTTCTTGGTGTCACACCAAAAGTGATGCATTCCAGTGTGAAAGAAGAACTAATTCATGGCTTATGAGCATTTGCTATGTAGTTGTAGCCATGCAGGTCCCAGAAAAGCTTGTCTTTGTCCCCAACAGAAGCTGGCCCAGTCAAAGATATTATCTCACCCACCTGCGCGTTTGCTCGCCACACTACTGTTAGCCGACGGCCAAAGATGTTTGGTGAGGTGCCAGCTATGCCCATTTATACCATCCGTGACTTTAACCGCTAGGACGCACTGTCCCTTCGCGGCGGGCAGCCCGGGCTAGGCTGACGGATGCCCCAAGGTCCTAACCACCCGTGACTTTAACTGCTAGAGCTCAGAGCTCCTTCGCAGCGGGCAGCCAGGATTGACTGACAGGTGCCCCAAGAGTTTGCCCCGTGGAGGCGGCACAACTCAACGCTAGGCTCTTAGTACTCTCACCTCATGGCCAGGCTTTGGAGCCAAAACGGCTGAGGTTCTTTCATTGTGTTGGCTGCTTTCCAGTAAACCAGAGAAAACAAGTCAGGCTTATGCACAAATGGTTACCAAAATTTATTAAGCTAGATTCTAATCATGTGGTTACAAAATTGCTAGTGCCTACTTATTTAAATGTCGAGATGTTCCACACACACACAAGTTACAAAACTGAAGCCACAATCCCAAAGAAAGAAAACAAAGTGTAGAGCTCTATTTCAAAATATGTGTACACTAAAGATAGGAGATCAGGTGTGGGTGCTTCTTACCCTCCTTGCATCTCTCGATTCCAGCGGTGCCAAGCCAGGATCGGTCACTCAATTCCACGGAAAGACGAATAAGGGACAAGGCTTAGGGACCCTCTCAGCTGCAGAAGCCTTGGGAGGCTGTCACTTATCTGACCAGCAGATAGATAGTGAAAAGCACTCCAAAATCATAGTGCTGTAGGTCCCCTACTTATACCTCTGTACTCCTTTATTCTCTTTCTCCTTTCTTATGCCAAATTGAGGCTGGTCTGTCTGGGTGACGCCAGCTTTCGCAAGAGTAGTTTACACTTGCAAGGGAGAGAAACAATAAGTATCGACTACTG
The DNA here is from genome assembly GCF_965152235.1 of Eretmochelys imbricata. Lineage (NCBI taxonomy): Eukaryota > Metazoa > Chordata > Testudines > Cheloniidae > Eretmochelys > Eretmochelys imbricata. Next base: position 5,240,068 of record NC_135599.1, on the reverse strand, counting down.
GACATTTCTTTTATCAGGGTAAATATTTTCCCACCTAGGATGTTGGTGTGTGTGCATCACGCTATTTAGCAGGGGCTAAGAGCCATGTCTGTCAAAGGGCCTCTGCCTGCTGTGAGCTTAATCCTTGTATCTGTTCCCAGAGGCACATTGTAGCAGCACACCTGTGCTTTTCACAGCTTCAAAGGCTGTGCTGGAATATATGTTAAGTGCCCTGTTCCGGCTTCCTCCTGTGTTTCCAGCAATGCTGGTCTGAGGGCGTGGGGGGGGCTGGCTGTCTGGCTACAGACCCCCACCTGCCCTCCACCAGGATCTGCCAGCCCATTTGCCTGGGATCCCCTCCTCCGGCCAGCAGGACCCGCTGACGCTTTACAGGAGGACCCCTCACTCTGCGCCAGGGACCGCCCCACCACAGCGCTGTGCACTGGGCATGGCAATGGTCCCAGGAGCCAGCTGGGCAATCCCAGACAGAGCCCCTGGCACAGCACCAGGCAGCGTCTAATCCCCTGCCCCACCTGCCCAAGAGTCCCCCACCCCCACTGGTCTGCAGCCAACAGGCCCCCGGCGATACCCACCTCCAGGACCCATAGCCTTAGGGCTGGGCACATCAGAACTACCCCCCGAAACCCCAAACCCTCCAGAAACCACCAACCTGACTAGGGTCCCCCCTGCCCAGCCACCCAGAGGCCTCCCCCTAACACAATGTCCCTTCAGCTCCCACTGCAATCTCCCCACACAGACATGCACCCCCCCAGCAACAATGTTCCCTCACAGTGTCTGACAAGTGGATAGAAAGTTATCACCACCCCCTGCTGGCCAGTCACACAGACAGAGGGAGCCCGGGGGGACGCCTCTTTAACAGGAGAAGGGAAGCCATGGAGAGCCAAAATAAGTAAGATATTTCCATACTCTCTCACTAGCAAATAATGGCCACCGTGGATCCACCCCAGAGTTGGCTACATCTTTGCACTGCGGAAAGCCCCCCCTCACGGAGACCCTTTGTCATGGGGTTTGAGATATTTCTGGACCACGCTGCACTCAGAGGGACCTCCTCATCCCGTGCCAGCTGGAGAAAAGAAAAGGGTCCAGCCAACTCTCCTGTTACCAACTGGGAACCACCCATCCCCCAAACAGGGGGAGGCCCCTGGCTTTGATGGGTATTGAATATATGGCTAGTCTCTTTTATCAGCAAACATTTTTAACAGAGAGAAAGGAGGGAACAAATGATTCTCAAAGGAGAGGGAAAGATGTTCATTGTTGCAGGGGGGTTAATTTCCCAACCAGGATGGAGAAGGCTCAGGGCGACAGGTTCCCCCCAAGGAAGGACAAGTCCTAGGATTTAGAGACATGGGGAACAGCCCCAAACTCGAGAGGATTTTTAATTGACATTTGATAATCACATCGTAAGAGGGAAACCTGAGATTTGAGATCAGTGTTCAGAAATGAAAGAGAAAGGATGGAAATCTGAGGGATTTTGGATCCATTTATGCAAATTATAGAGAGGAGAGGGGAAAATGAGAGGGATTTTATAGCAGTTGTTGATAGGAGGTTGTCACGGAGTCCCTGGGCGATGCTCTGGAACTGCTCCCCATGAAGCCGGGCAGGACTCTGGGGCAGTCGCCTTTCTGGGAGCAGCCTGTCTGCAGGACACACAGCTCACACAGCTTCCACCTTCCTGGGTCTGACCTCGGACCATTCAGCCTCCTCTGCCCCTCCGTGCACTTCCCACAGCCAGTCCGCTCAGGCAGGGCTCCTGGGGAAGCCAGGGGGTCCTGCCCCCCAACTCCGCAGTCTGACGTGACTCTCAGCCAGCCAGTAAAATAGAAGGTTTATTAGATGACAGGAACATGGTCTAAAACCGAGCTTGCAGGTGCAGAGAACAGGACCCCTCAGCTGGGGCCATTTTTGGGGGGGAGTGAGCCAGACAACCATGTCTGCCCTTCACTCCATGTCCCAGACAGCCCCAAACTGAAACTCCCTCCAGCCCCTCCTCCTCTGGGCTTTGTTCCTTTCCGGGGCCAGGAGGACACCTGATTCCTTTCTTCTCCAACCCTTTAGCTCTCACCTTGCAGGGGGGAAGGGCCCAGGCCATCAGTGGCCAGGAAACAGTGTGTCGGTCATTCTCTGTGTCCAGACTCCTGCACACACATGCCCTCTAGGGCTCTGCAATGATCATACACCCTTATCCCACCCCCTAGATACTTAAGAACTTCATAGGGGAAACTGAGGCACCCCCACACTATTCAGAGGAAACATTAAGAACAGTCCCACTTCGTCACAAAGGTAAAAGCTGAGTGTATTTCCCACCACTATTTGGTCAATGAATAGAGCGGAAATGGGCAACATTGGCAAACATTTTAGATCCATATTCAGGAATCTGAGAAAAGGTTTTAATCTGAGATTTTCGTCGTAATTTATAATTACAGAGACAGGGAAACCTCTCAGGGGCATATTCAATTAGAAGTAGACAACTAGAGTAAAAGTGGGGCAAACTTTTTAATCAATCTTTGAGACCTACAGAGAAAACGTGTCACAAACTACGCAACTGAGAACATGGGATAAACGCCAAGACCGGGGGGGATTTTATGTGGCTATTAAAGAACTAGCTGGAAAAGGGGGACCGTTTGTGATATAAAATTCAGCCTGTCCAATACATAAAGAGAAAGTGATCGTCCCCCCCCCCCCCGCCCCTGTTCACCTGGGCAGCAGCGAGCCATCTGAGGGGCTGACTGAAGGGGGCGGGGGGGGGGAGGTGGAGGGCTCCCTGGGGGCGGGGAGGGGGCGGCAGTGGGGGATGGGCAGCTGGGGGGCAGAGAGTCACTGTCCTGCCCTCCCCCGCCCAGCGCTCCCCCTCCGGGGTCTGCCACTCACCGGGGCGGGTCCCAGCTGGACAAAGCCCCCTCCCCCGGCCGGGCACGGGGGGGTTAATGACGGCCCCCCCGCACAGACCGCGGATGGGAGCCGCAGCTGCACCTCCTGCAGATCCGACACGAGGCAGCGTCTGGTCTGCTCCAAGCCCCGCCCCCAGACGCTGCCCCGCCCACGGTTTGCTCCAGACCCCGCCCCCTGGCGCGGACCCGCCCCCAGTCTGCTCCAGGCCCCGCCCCCAGGCGCTGCCCCGCCCCCGGTCTGATCCAGGCCCCGCCCCCAGGTGCTCTCGGAGGAGCGGGTGCGGCTCCCCTCCGGGGTCTGTGCTGGGGGGGCCCGTCATTAACTCCTCCGTCCTCGGCCGTGGGGGGCTTTCTCCAGCTGGGACCAGGCCCGGGCTCTGGCCGCCCCCGACCCGGTGAGTGGGAGACCCCGCCGGGGGGGGAGTTCTGGTGGGGGGGCAGGAAAGTGACTCTCTGCCCCCGGCACGGCTGCGATTGGGGGGCACAGAGACTGGGGCCCGGCGGGCGGGGTCCCTTGGGTTTGTTGGGGGGAGAAGCCGGAGTTGCGGGGGGGGGTCGAACTGTCTCTGTGCAGCCAGGAAATTCCCGGGGGGGAAGTGGGGGGCGGCGGGGGAGTTAATTGGATCCCCTTCCCCCCCAAACGGGCACAAATGCCCCCCAGTTTTCCCCTTTTCCCTCTCGGTAGCTCCCACGTGGTTGTAAACTCCCCCCCACCCCCCACTGATCCGCTCTCTCGTCTTCCCTGATCCCCCCCCGCGTCTCTCCCTCCTCCTCACATGTCCATTGAAACTCCCATCCCGTTGGGGGGGGCGGGATTTCCCTCCCCCGCCGTTTTATCCGCAGTTATTTGTCCCGGTGTCGGTGGGAAGTTGGAGCCCGGAGCCATCCCCCAACCTGGCTGCCCCGGCGTGGGGGTGGGAGGAGACGCCGGGTCTCTCCCGGTGCCAGGAAGGGTGGGGACGTGTCCCCCATGGGGCTGCCCCCGATCCTGGCTTCCCAGTCCCACTTGCTGCCCCCCAATTGCAGCACCGTTGCCCCCAACCCCCACCTGCCCCCCATCTGCCGATCCCCCCCCTACCGCCCCCTCCCCTCCCCCAGGGAGCCCTCCAGCTCCCCCCCCGCCCCCTCCAGTCAGCCCCTCAGAGGGCTCCCTGCTGCCCAGGTGAACGGGGGCGGGTGGGGGGGGGGACGATCACTCTCTGTTTATGTATTGGGCAGGCTGGATTTTATATCACAAACGGTCCCCCTTTTCCAGCTAGTTCTTTAATAGCCACATAAAATCCCCCCCGGTCTTGGCGTTTATCCCATGTTCTCAGTTGCGTAGTTTGTGACACGTTTTCTCTGTACGTCTCAAAGATTGATAAAAAAGTTTGCCCCACTTTTACTCTAGTTGTCTACTTCTAATTGAATATGCCCCTGAGAGCTTTCCCTGTCTCTGTAATTATAAATTACGACGAAAATCTCAGATTGAAAACTTTTCTCAGATTCCTGAATATGGATCTAAAATGTTTGCCAATGTTGCACATTTCCGCTCTATTCATTGACCAAATAGTGGTGGGAAATACACTCAGCTTTTACCTTTGTGACGAAGTGGGACTGTTCTTAATGTTTCCTCTGAATAGTGTGGGGGTGCCTCAGTTTCCCCTATGAAGTTCTTAAGTATCTAGGGGGTGGGATAAGGGTGTATGATCATTGCAGAGCCCTAGAGGGCATGTGTGTGCAGGAGTCTGGACACAGAGAATGGCCGACACCCTGTTTCCTGGCCACTGATGGCCTGGGCCCTTCCCCCCTGCAAGGTGAGAGCTAAAGGGTTGGAGAAGAAAGGAATCAGGTGACCTCCTGGCCCCGGAAAGGAACAAAGCCCAGAGGAGGAGGGGCTGGAGGGAGTTTCAGTTTGGGGCTGGCTGGGACATGGAGTGAAGGGCAGACGTGGTTGTCTGGCTCACTGCCCCCCCAAAAATGGCCCCAGCTGAGGGGTCCTGGTCTCTGCACCTGCAAGCTCTGTTTTAGACCATGTTCCTGTCATCTAATAAACCTTCTATTTTACTGGCTGGCTGAGAGTCCCGTCTGACTGCGGAGTTGTGGGGCAGGACCCTCTGGCTTCCCCAGGAGCCCTGCCTGAGCGGACTGGCTGTGGGAAGCGCACGGAGGGGCAGAGGAGGCTGAATGGTCCGAGGTCAGACCCAGGAAGGTGGAAGCTGTGTGAGCTGTGTGTCCTGCAGACAGGCTGCTCCCAGAAAGGCGACTGCCCCAGAGTCCTGCCCGGCTTCATGGGGAGCAGTTCCAGAGCATCGCCCAGGGACTCCGTGACAACCTCCTATCAACAACTGCTATAAAATCCCTCTCATTTTCCCCTTTCCTCTCTATAATTTGCATAAATGGATCCAAAATCCCTCAGATTTCCACCCTTTCTCTTTCATTTCTGAACACTGATCTCAAATCTCAGGTTTCCCTCTTACGATGTCATTATCAAATGTCAATTAAAAATCCTCTCGAGTTTGGGGCTGTTCCCCATGTCTCTAAATCCTAGCAACTTGTCCTTCCTTGGGGGGAACCTGTCGCCCTGAATCCTTCTCCATCCTGGTCGGGAAATTAACCCCCTGCAACAATGAACATCTTTCCCTCTCCTTTGAGAATCATTTGTTCCCTCCTTTCTCTCTGTTAAAAATGTTTGCTGATAAAAGAGACTAGCCATATATTCAATACCCATCAAAGCCAGGGGCCTCCCCCTGTTTGGGGGATGGGTGGTTCCCAGTTGGTAACAGGAGAGTTGGCTGGACCCTTTTCTTTTCTCCAGCTGGCACGGGATGAGGAGGTCCCTCTGAGTGCAGCGTGGGTCCAGAAATATCCCAAACCCCATGACAAAGGGTCTCCGTGAGGGGGGGCTTCCCACTGTGCAAAGATGTAGCCAAATCTGTGGTGGATCGACGGTGGCCATTATTTACTAGTGACAGAGTATGGAAATGTCTTAGTTATTTTGGCCCTCCATGGCTTCCCTTCTCCTGTTAAAGAGGCGTCCCCCTGGGCTCCCTCTGCCTGTGTGACTGGCCAGCAGGGGGTGGTGATAACTTTCTGTCCACTTGTCAGACACTGTGAGGGAACACTGTTGCTGGGGGGGTGCATGTCTGTGTGGGGAGATTGCAGCGGGAGTTGATGGGACATTGTGGTAGGGGGAGGCCTCTGGGTGGCTGGGCAGGGGGGACCCTAGTCAGGTTGGTGGTTTCTGGAGGGTTTGGGGTTTCGGGGGGTAGTTCTGATGTGCCCAGCCCTAAGGCTATGGGTCCTGGAGGTGGGTATCGCTGGGGGCCTGTTGGCTGCAGACCAGTGGGGGTGGGGGTCTCTTGGGCAGGTGGGGCAGGGGATTAGACGCTGCCTGGTGCTGTGCCAGGGGCTCTGTCTGGGATTGCCCAGCTGGCTCCTGGGACCATTGCCATGCCCAGTGCACAGAGCTGTGGTGGGGCGGTCCCTGGCGCAGAGTGAGGGGTCCTCCTGTAAAGCGTCAGGGGGTCCTGCTGGCCGGAGGAGGGGGTCCCAGGCAAATGGCCTGGCAGATCCTGGTGGAGGGCAGGTGGGGGTCTGTAGCCATACAGCCAGCCCCCCCCCCGCTCAGACCAGCATTGCTGGAAACACAGGAGGAAGCCGGAACAGGGCACTTAACATATATTCCAGCACAGCCTTTGAAGCTGTGAGAAGCACAGGTGTGCTGCTACAATGTGCCTCTGGGAACAGATACAAGGATTAAGCTCACAGCAGGCAGAGGCCCTTTGACAGACATGGCTCTTAGCCCCTACTAAATAGCGTGATGCACACACACCAACATCCTAGGTGGGAAAATATTTACCCTGATAAAAGAAATGTCCAGTAGTCGACACTTATTGTTTCTCTCCCTTGCAAGTGTAAACTACTCTTGCGAAAGCTGGCGTCACCCCGACAGACCAGCCTCAATTTGGCATAAGAAAGGAGAAAGAGAATAAAGGAGTACAGAGGTATAAGTAGGGGACCTACAACACCATGATTTTGGAGTGCTTTTCACTATCTATGTGCTGGTCAGATAAGTGACAGCCTCCCAAGGCTTCTGCAGCTAAGAGGGTCCCTAAGCCCTGTCCCTTATTCGTCTTTCCGCGGAATTGAGTGACCGATCCTGGCTTGGCACCGCTGTAATCGAGAGATGCAAGGAGGGTAAGAAGCACCCACACCTGATCTCCTATCTTTAGTGTGCACATATTTTGAAATAGAGCTCTACACTTTGTTTTCTTTCTTTGGCATTGTGGCTTCAGTTTTGTAACTTGTTTGTGTGTGTAACATCTCGACATTTAAATAAGTAGGCACTAGCAATTTTGTAACCACATGATTAGAATCTAGCTTAATAAATTTTGGTAACCATTTGTGCATAAGCCTGACTTGTTTTCTCTGGTTTACTGCAAAGCAGCCAACACAATGAAAGAACCTCAGCCGTTTTGGCTCTAAAGCCTGGCCATGAGGTGAGAGTACTAAGAGCCTAGCGTTGAGTTGTGCCGCCTCCACGGGGCAAACTCTTGGGGCACCTGTCAGTCAATCCTGGCTGCCCGCTGCGAAGGAGCTCTGAGCTCTAGCAGTTAAAGTCACGGGTGTGGAGAGGCTCTTAGTGCTGCCATTGGGGCACCTGTCAGTCAGTATTGACTGCCCGCTACGAAGGAGCTCTGAGCTCCAGCAGTTAAAGTCACGGGTAGTTAGGACCTTGGGGCATCCGTCAGCCTATCCCGGGCTGCCCGCCGCGAAGGGACAGTGCGTTCTAGCGGTTAAAATAACGGATGGTATAAACGGGCATAGCTGGCACGTCACCAAACATCCTTGGCCGTCGGCTAACAGTAGTGTGGCGAGCAAACGAGCAAATGAGTGAAGAGCCCCGTTTCTCAGCCCCCCCAACACTGCCCCTCTTCATTCGGTGGAAGCACTCCTGGTGAAGACGCACACTGCCGACAGAAGGAGGGGAGTGGGGAGAAACTCAAATTAAGCTTCTGCTTCCTCCATCAGGATCATGAGAGCAACGGAAAGAAAACTCAAGAGGAACAAGCCTCTTCTCCTTTCATGCACCCCATCACAACCCTCCCTGCTTCATTTTCTGCCTGAATTTCCTTTTGAAACTGCAACGGCTGCTCCAGAAGACAATCATGTCTCTGAATTCACAGCAACATCCTGAGGATGATAAAAGTATGAAGGAATTCATGGTCCTTTGTGACATAATAAAATAAAATAAATATAAATAATTAATAATAATTAATACATTTTATTATTTGTATTGCAAGATAAATCTTTCTGTTTTGGAGATTCAGCTCTACGTTGATTCTTGTTGCTCTTTGCAATGTATCTATCTATCCAGGCAACAGTATTTGCTTTTGTTTCAGGTGGAGCACTCAGCGTGTTACGTTTTTCTGACAATCTGTGTCTCGAAAATTCTAGCCAATATGCCTGGAAGTTCCAAGAACCATCAAATTACGAAGGAATTTGAGGTCCTTTTTTATATTACCATTTATCAGTAGTTATTATTTGTAGAGCAAAGATTAATCTTTCATTTTTTTAGATCCAGCTCTACGCTGATTCTTGTTGCTATTTGCCATGTATCTATAGCTATCTAGCTATAAAGGCAACCGGTTTTTGCTCTTGTTTCTTTGTATTTGTACACTGCAACTTTACAGCCCAAGCCGCACGATCCTGATTAATGTGACACTGGCCAGCCGTGGGTGATTCATTGCACTGTAGACGTATCCTAACATTATGGCTGCACAGCGATTAAAACACCCACCTTCCCCTGTTCGCCACGAGTTTTCAAAGATAATGGCCAATGGCTCTGCGATCACAGCCGCCAGTTCCTTTAGCACTCTCGGATCCAACTCGTCCGGCCCCATGGACTTGTGCACGTCCAGCTTTTCTAAATAGTCCCGAACCACCTCTTTCTCCACAGAGGGCTGGTCACCTCCTCCCCATGCTGTGCTGCCCCGTGCAGTAGTCTGGGAGCTGACCTTGTTTGTGAAGACAGAGGCAAAAAAAGCATTGTGAACATTAGCTTTTTCCACCTCCTCTGTCACTAGGTTCCCTCCCTCATTCAGTAAGGATTTTCATTCTCAGACACGGTGCACAAAGCAGGACTCAACCCTCGGCGTAAACTGAGTGAGCCGCCCACAGATTCTGGCAGCCCCAATGAGCCACTTGGTGTGAGAGCTCGGACCTGCCCCTGTCCCAGAGGGAGAGGGTCATCTGCGAGGGGACTGGAACACTGACCTATCAGCCCTTCACACCCAAACTTTCAGTCACTCTATTATCAGTGCCTCTGAGTGTAACTTAAACAACAAGAACAGCTACACTGGGCTAGACCAAAGGTCCATCTAACTCTGTTATTTGTCTTCTGATAGCAGCCAGTACCAGGTGCCTCAAAAGCCACTACTGGGAGTTGAACCCAGGATCTCCTGTTTAGAAGACAGGTGCTTTAAACCAGCTAATCCATGGTGCTTTCCTCTGGCTAATGTACGGTGTCTGCCCACACCTGACTCCCTGCCAACCCGCACTGGGCCCTAACAAGCATTTCTTGTGTTTTGATTCTGTAAAGCAGAGAAGCGGGTGAAGTTTTACTCCCAATTTGTGTGTGTGTAATTCTTTGGACAGGTCTATCTTACAAAATTAAGTCAGTAACAGTAAGCCACCGCACTCTGCCTCTTCGGCTGAGGCCTGCTGGTCCACCTTTCACTCGCTCCTCTCTCCCCGAGGCCTCCTTGCCGGCTGCTCATTCCTCTCCGCCCCCTACCCCAAGGTCTGCCCGCCACCCACACCTCTCTGACCCCTCCCCTGAGACCCACCATGGCCGCCGCTCCCACCTCTCAGCCCCACCCATCAGACCCACCCAGCCTGCCACCCGTGCCTCTCCGTCCTGCCCTGCCCACCACTTGCACCTCTGTGCCCCTCCCCTGAGGCCCACCCTGCCCACCTCTTTCTTCATGCCGCTGTTGTTATTCCATGACACATTAAAGATGGAATGAAAAGCTGAGTTTCCTCCAGGGTGAGGAAAGGAAGGAGACACCAACCCCCTGGCAAAGCTCTGTGCCCCACAGAAAACCTGCCCCCTGCTATTACAGTCACTGATGTACTGGGGATATGACGGGAAAGGGACTGTCTGAATTATCGAGGCAGGAATTTTACAACAATCTACAGCAACATCACTGGCCACAAACACACTCTCCTCATGCTCCAGCCAGAAGGGAAACGAGCAGGAATTCTTGTTCAGCCCTGGGCACACTTACACAACAGCACAGCAGTGAGTGTGTTGTGGACGCTGGTCTGAGGAAACAATTGGAAACGATCACTCAGTGAGAAAAGAACTAGAGTGTCGTGAGAGCGCTCTATAAAGCAAGTAGTTGTGGCTGAGTGGTTAAGGTGGTGGACTCGAAATCCCTTGGGGGGGTCGCCCTGTGCAGGTTTGAATCCTGCCAACTACGGAGGAAGTTGTGGCTCTTTAGTTTCAGTGCCTGAGCATCCTTGGCCCCAGTGGGAGCCAGGCTACGTCTCTACACGACAGAGTTATGCTGCTTTAGTTAAAGCGTTTTAATTAAGCCGCTGTTGCATGTCCACACTAGGCCGCTTGTGTCACCGGAGCGCATCCAGGCTAGCAGCTCTTGGATCGCCACAGAGAGCAGTGCATTGTGGGACGCTATCCCACTGTGCAACTGGCCGCAGGGTGCTTTGGGAAGGGTTTGCAATGCCTCGTGGGCAGCGACACGAGGTAGGTTTCTCTATCCCATTGTTCCGTGGGCATCCGACTCGATTGCCAGCTGCTTTTCAGCTGCCGTGGGCGTGGTGGGCAGAGAGTGTGTGTGTGTTGGGGACAGACAGTGTGTGTGTTCGGGGAGCGTGTGTGTTGCGGAAGAGTGAGTGTGTTGGCACGCTGTCCCTAAGTTCAGACAGCTGCTGGAAGCAACCAGTCCTGAGTCAGGGGGAGGGGGACACCCCAGTCCTGAGTCAGGGAGAGCGGGACACCCCAGTCCTGAGTCAGGGGGAGCGGGACAGCCCCGACATCAGCCCCCACTTCCCGCACTGGCTCAGCACCGCCCAGCAGTCTCTGTCACATACACACACTCCCACACACTGCTGCCTGCCTGGCTGTGTGTCAGGGTGCAGGACGAGCGGGGTTTAGAGGGCCATGGGCCCAGCACTTTTTAGCAGCCCTAAGAACGGACGACGGAGGGGGGAACAAGGTGGAGCCTTGGGGGAAGAGGCGTTCTGTGGGTGTGGCCACAACCAAGCAGTGCAAATCCACGTCAGGTGCAAGGAAGGAGGCCCTGAGGTAACAGCGAAGGAGATACTGAGTGGGGGCTGCTGTGGGGAAGCGGCCCAGGGAATTGTACACGTCCTATTTCCCAAAAGTCAGCTACCATAGCTGCTACTATTAGGGTCCTCGGGCTGCAGCCCAGAGTAGAGGGCGGGCCCGGGCTCTCCCCTCCCCTCCCCTCCCTTATTAATCATGGATACTGGGAAACAGAGATTGTGCGACGGGGGGTTGCTTCTCCTCACCTCCCTTGCTGGCTTATGATGGCTCAGTAAGCTGTGGCCCTTGCCTCTAGAGAGAGAGAAGGGCTACGTGGAGGGTCACAGTGAGCCTCTGAGGCTAGCAAAATCCACCAGGAAACGTGGGACCCATAGAGACAAGGACAGAGCTTTGTCACAACATGAACTGAGCTATACCCTCACACCCTGATATAAAAGAAAGGCCAGCACAAAAAACAGAGAAAGGAACAATAAGATACTAAAATAACAATGGTTGGAACTCTCCATTTCTCTCCGTCTTTGGGTGGATGGGTACTAAGAGCTGTAGCTACAGTTGAGGAACCAGGCGATCGGACAGCTGGCTCAGCCCTCCATACTAGTACCTCTCTCACATATAGGGAAATGGGTCAAAATTGGATTTCATGTCATGACTCACTTCCCATAGGGGATCAGTCTTTCTCAGGCTCTGTCTATACTTCAAACACTGGAAGTATTCTTCTGACAACCTAACACTGTCTACACTGGGGCTGAGGTCACATTAACTACTTCTCTCAGTGGAGTGGACTTTTCACACCCCTGAGAGAGGTGGCTACGTCAACATCGCTTTTCAGCATAGACCAGACTTTAGATGGCTTATTGTCCTAAAAGGTAATGGACTTCAGCCTTTTCGTTGGTGGTTGAGGACTGCAACTTTCCTACCTGCTGAACACATCCTATGACAGATGACTTTCCTTTGCAAATTAGAGAAGTGGGGAAGTCAGTGACCCTTACAGTCTAAGTGTAAGAACTTGTAAACACTTCTACAAATTGTCTCTTCGAATAATTTTGCTTTCACTAGAAATAGACTTTGAAACTAAGCAAAATAAGTTCTATTTGAAACACAAAAATTTAAAATCTATACTGGGCCAATATTCACTTATACACTCTCACACACATTCTTCCACCCCAACCATTGGAGTGAGGTTTTCTACCAGAACTCCTTACACTACAGGGGGTAAATTACTAACAAAACAAAAAACAAGACACTTTGTTTTACAAAGTGATTCAGATTATCACACAATTAGTCTCCTACTCTTTAACCAATAAATTCGTTTTCATTGGAAACAATAACCTATTCAAAGAGCTCAAATTCTTGTCATATGAGTTCATTTTCTTTTAATGCCCGTTGCCAACAACCGAACCTTGGCTCTAGTTCTGGTTTGTCCCAACGTAGGTCCCAACCAATTCTCTGAGTTCACATATCGCTGGTTCTTCTGCCATGTGTGTTGGTGGAAGGGGTCTCCTATGTGGGAATGTTTGCAGCACGAGGAAAAAAAAATCTCTTTTCACACTTTTTAATCTTTCAAAGTAGGAGGAGGTAGAGGAGAAGGGATGTAAATGCATAAAACACAAGAGAAAACTGTCCTACACTGAAGGCATTTATCGGTATAACTATATTGCTCAGGGGTGTGAAAAATCCAGAGTTGAGCAATGTAGTTACACAGCCCTAACGCCCTGTGTAGATAGCGCTACGTCAGCAGGACATATAGCTTGAGGGGGCTGGACTAATGAAGTCCGACGGGAGAGATCTCTCCCATTGGCTTAGAGCATCTGTAATAGCATGCTACACCAGTGCAGCTACATTGGGGCAGCTGTGCCAACATCAGCTTTATTGTGAAGCCGGAGCATCAGACACAAAACCAGAGAATCAGGACTCAACATGCGAGTATCTGGAAGTCTGAAATTGGAACCGGACACGTTCCTTGCCTCATTGGTTACCATCATTTCCACAGCCTGAAAGTCCTGGTTTCTGTGAAAATAGAAAGAATTATATTGAAATTAGAATTCATTAAAGAAATGCTACTTGAAGGGTTTGTTGAAATATAGTTGTCAAGAAGAGAAACATTAAGGAGTGTGAGACAATGGGTCCTCAAACTAATTAACTTAGAGCTCCTACTGAGCTGGGAGATTGGTAAACATTAGTATGCAAGTAAGATATGTATGTATATTTGTCAGTTTCTGCTTCCTTGTGTCTCTTATGTTCAATTGGCTTATCTGTATAAACAAGTTAGCCTGAGCCTTTGCAGGGGGCTCACATATCTGGGTGCACTGGCAAAGTGCTTTGCTAATAAACAGAGTGGTCTGACAAATTATGTGAGTCCTGAATCTGACTTTGACATTACCCAATCAGGCACCCAGTTTGGAATCCACGAGGAGGGAATGTCCTATGAAGCACTCTCTCTCTTTGGATCCAAATGGTGAAGGATGATTGTTCTCAATCTAACCCTGGCATGCTTTGGATCTGTAATCAGTGAGTTGTACAAACCAACAATTTCCCTTGGGTCTTTGGTCACCATAGCTTCTTTTACTGGGATGGAAACCAAGAACGGAGCGTGTACTCATTCAACCC